>NC_136067.1:1262286562-1262829182 GCF_964261635.1 Lissotriton helveticus
CACATTTGGGAGGCCTTTAAGTAACCATTAGAGGATACTGCATATCCAAAAGCTTTGGGGTCCTGCAGGATATCCAAAACACTATTCGTACACTGGGAAGGGAGCTGCGAGCGTTGGAGCTTCGCATGGTGACAGACAACAGCCCTGCTGCGCATGCTGACTTTAGGGACACATTGTCGAAATATGAAGAGGAGGCTAATAGGGAAGCTAAATTCCGAGGGAAACACTGGCAGGCCAGAAAATACTGTGAGGGAGATAGGCCAGGGAGGGCACTTGCGATGCTTACACGGGCCCCACGGGATCGTAACACCATACTGGAGCTTACTGACGAACACAGGACCACAGTCAGGGACTCGGACGCACTGCTTGATGCCTTTACATCTCACTATCACACACTATATACCTCTGCCACTGTAGCTGATACATCTTACGCAGCCTATCTGAGTGACGTGGCACTCTGCTGGCTCAGCGATGGTGACAGGGCGTTTCTGGCGGCACCCTTTGAACTGGATGAAATTTGCGATGCCATTATGTCCCTCAAAAACGGCAAGGCTCCCGGTCTTGATGGTATCCCTGCTGAATTTTATAAAGCGTACATAGATATCATGGCTCCTGTCCTCCGAGAGGTTTACGAGGAATCGCTGGGCGACGCCGTCCTCCCTGGCTCCATGCGGGAGGTGGTCATTACTTCCCTCCTGAAGCCTGGCAAGGACCCTAGCTCCTGCGGTTCTTACCGCCCGCTCTCCCTCTTAAACTGCGATGTCAAGATTCTTGCTAAGGTCCTGGCTACTCGCCTGTCCCTTCTTATGTCCAGGATCGTATTGCCCGATCAATCTGGGTTTATATCCGGTCGGTCTACCTCTCATAACCTTCACACTTTATTCTCGTTGCTCCGCACAGTGCACCCTGGCCTTCCAGTGGCGGCCGTCTTCCTTGATGCCTCTAAGGCATTCGACTCGGTCGAATGGCCTTACTTATTCTCTGTCTTAGCTAGCATGGGATTCCCGGAACTCTTCATCTCCTGGGTCCGCTTGCTCTATACTCGACCTACAGTGAAGGTTCTTGTCAATGGTCGCCTTTCAAACCCCATCGACATTACTAGAGGCACGCGTCAGGGATGCCCACTATCTCCCCTCTTGTTTGCGATAGCTGTCGAACCACTTGCCTGTAGACTCCGTCAGCTGCACCGAGAGGGGGCGATACAATGCTTGCAGCGCCAAATTGATATGTCTCTCTACGCTGACGACATCACACTTTATATCAAACACCCTGATCTGAACCTCAACCCACTACTGAGAGAATTTGTTGTATTCGGCGGGATGTCAGGTGTACACATTAATTGGTCCAAGTCGCAATTCTACCCCTTGACGGAAGCGGTTGCCGATTTTCCCCTTGATTACCCGCTAGAGTGGTGTCAGACTGATCTCCGGTACTTAGGCATCCAAATTTCCCGGGATAGAGACGAAACGCTGCGATCCAACTATGGAGTAGCAATCACGAAGCTTACCGCTGCAGTGGACCGTTGGATCACCCTGCCACTCTCTATGGCCGGCAGGGCGTCCCTTATCAAAATGGTGGTTCTTCCCCGATTCCTATACCTTTTCCTTAATATTCCCTATTTTCCGGGCGCTTTTTTCTTCAAAACCCTGAAATCGGAACTACGCCGGTTATTCTGGGGAGGTAAGAGTCCACGGTTAAAATGGTCCACGCTCATCCTGCCTTATGACAAGGGTGGCTTTGATGTTCCTGACTTCGAAGCGTATTATCAAAGTATCCCTACCACTGGCTGACCCCTACCCCCTTCATGCCACACCTTGCGGTGGAGGACTGGATTGTCCATCCCATTCCGCTCAATGGTCTACTCCACTGCCCGGAATCATCGATACTTACACCGAACACTTCTGTGTCGTGTACACTAGACGAATGGTGCCGCATAGCCAGGAGAATGTCCTGCCACCTACCGTACTCACCTAAACTACCGCTGACATTTCACTCTGACCTCGCCTTACTGCAGGAACGGGGCTTTCGCACCTTGTGCGAAAAGGTGCGGATTGCATTTGGGGCGACCTGTTCTCGAACGGTCAGTTCAAATCTGCTGAGCTGTTCTTTGCATCCCATAGCCGCACCCAACTCGAGGCCTTTTACTACATACGCCTGCGCGCGGGGATGAAGGACATTCTGCCTGACTTCCCTGCTGAGCCTGAAATCCTACTTCCACTTCATTTCTTATTGTGCTCACAAGATGGGGCACATTTAGTCTCTGGTCTTTATCGTCAGATCAGGACTTGGCTCCGATGCCTGTGGCGGGTGCCCGGGTACATTGGAATGCCGAGCTGCCTGTTGAGCTCACTGACGAGCAATGGCAATACTGCTGCACCCTTACATCTCGTATATCTGCTAGCAGTAGACTAAAGATCATACATTACAAATTCCTGCAGCGAATATATTATACACCGGCGAGGAAATATAGGTTCGGCCTGGCGGATAGTGACCGGTGCAAACGTTGCCGTGCCGAGCATGCGGACTTTCTGCATCTGGCGAGGGGATGCCCTCTTGTACATCATTGTTGGCAACAGGTGACTGACGCTCTCATTGCCATGACAAAGGGACCCGTCCCTATGGACCCGTCGTTCGCGCTTCTCGGGCATACTCCTCATATCCCTAAATCCTGTCGGAAATTTGTAGACACTGCTCTGCTTTTGGCTCAGAGGCGAGTGGCGTGTCGTTGGGGCCGAGGCAGAGCGCCTAAATTTAAGGAATGGCTGGCGGACATGACCTACTGTCAAGATCAACACACTACTTTCGCTGAATTGTTGCCGATCATGAGTCGACCTAAAGATATTTGGGGCCCACTGGTAGGCTATCTACTCGCACAGACGGAAGACAGCAATGCACCTGAGGGGGGGCATACTAGCGATTAGTGACACTGCCAACACTCAGAGAGGGGACACAATACCCACCAGCACATATACATTTCACCTCCTATCTATCAGGGGTTGTCTCCCGCTTACCGCGACATGGCTCAATGCCCTACCCGGCGCACCCCACATGTCGCCCATAGACATTGTACTCCCGAACGTTGCCACCAACCCCCTTGCCCCTTCCATGGCTCTACCGTGCTGCCGATGACATATGCCCACCTCTCTACACTCAATGATACTCCATGACACCACGCATGATGCTAGCTCTGGCGTTTATTGTATGTCATCATGACCACTGATATATAACTGTGTATTTCAGAAAGATCATTACTACCTGAATTGCTTTGCCGACTCGGACTTCCACTTCCAAGCGTGTTTATAAGGCCTTGTAGTTTGTTTACTGTTGAGAAGTTTTACACAAAAAAATGAAAACAATGTTCCACTGCAGTACATCCTCAGGTATTCTCCTGCACCAGATGCAGCACTCCTGTCTCCTGATCCTATGGTACGCCGCCGGGCCTCCGGGATGCCGGTTACAAGGCTGTGTCATAACTAATTAATACGCTGCTGGCCTCAGGGTTGTAGGCGCATGAAGCTGTGTACTGTATTACCTATGCAATAAAGCAGTTTTGAACACCAAAAAAAAAAAAAAAAAGTTATTAGAGGTTGACCTAGTCGGGATTAAAGCCATTTTGATCCTCATGAACGAGTCTCTGCATGTAGGGCATTAATCTATTGGCCAGAACTATACTCAGTATTTTAAAATCCAGATTTAACATCAACAATGGACTAAAGTATGCCGTACCCAGTAAATCTGACTTGGTTTTTGGCAAAGGGACCACCAGTGCCTCCCTGGTGGACACAGGCAATTGTCCACTCTGCAATGATGCTGCATATAGTCTTTCCAGGTGCGGGGCCAGGATGGTAACGTAAGTACAGTAAAATTCTGTCGGGACACCGTCCGGTCCAGGTGTCTTCCTTAGCTGCTATACTAATCTCTTGTGCCTTAATCACTGCCCCCAGGTCTTTCTGCGCTGTTTGATCTAATTTCCTGAGTTCTAATCCCTCCAGATATGCTGTTAGATCACTCCAGGCTCCGCGTACAGTGCAGCATAATAATCTCTAAATTATTCATTGATCCGTTTAGGGGAGAAGAGTGTATGCCCCTGTGTTGTTAATAAATTAGGAATCAGGGATCCGTTAGTTTCAGGGCGGCTGAACCAAGCAAGCAGCCTCCCGTCCACATGTTGTTTTTCCCAGTAGGCACGTAAATCTAACATTCTCAACATTTTCCAGGGCGCATTATAGGTGCTTTTTAGGTCTGATAATATTTTCCTAATCACCATATCATTCTCCGTAATTCAGTCTAGTGCCTGTATTTGTGCTTCTAGCGTCCAGAGCTCATTATTTATTTCATGTCTGGCGCCCACTGTCTGCCCCATGCATTGCTCCCTGCCTACCACATTAAAAGCTTCCCATTCTACCAGTGGGGAGCTAGCGTTGCCTTGAATAATTACAAAGTATTTCAAGATGTCGGTTGAAAGCTTTTGTCTAAAGCAATCATCCTCAAGGAGCCCAGGGTCTAGTCTCCACAGGGCCGCTCTCTCCAAGGTAGGAGCAAATCTCAATAGGAGGGGGCTGTGGTCCGACAGCAACCTCCCTAGGTATTCCGAACCCTCCACATTGGCTGCCAGTTACCTGGAACAGAGAAACATATCTAATCTGGTGTGGAGGCCATACAATGGTGAGTAATATGAGTATTCCCTACTTTGGTCATTTTGTATTTGCTAGCTGTCAAGCAACTCTCACCTGGACATCCAGCCATGAAGGCCCATAGCTGTCGCAGCCACTGTCGTACCTTTCAAGGGCGACCTGATCTGTCCATGGCGAGGTCTATTACACAATTATAGTCTGCCCCCAGTATTTCCGACAGTGGTCCAGAAAGGCCCTGTAGGAACTGCTTCTGACCTTGGTTCGGGACATATATACTTCCCATTGTGACCTCTTTTCCCCTCGGTCTTCCTTTCACCAAAACAAAACCACCCTCTTTGTCTGTTATTGTGTGTGTGGCATGGAAGGGGGTTCCCGGTTTAATCCAGCTGCCCAAACCTGTAACCAAACATTAACACTCGTAGAACGCCGCCTTCAGCTCCTTAGGTGGAACACTCTAATGGGGGTACGGGGGGGGGGCTGAGTTCACATGAAGAAAATAAGCAACAATTGTTGAAAGACAAGGGGAAAAAAACAATAGGGAGGACGTCGCTTCCGTCCCGGTTCACCAGTTCGTGTGGAAGGTCGGCCATTGCCCGCCCCAGGAGGTCGTCATAGCCAAGATATAGTTAGGTCCAGTCTCCCCAGTAGAGAAGCCTGGCTCAATGGTTAGAGCGGCAGACCCTGATGCAGAGGTCTGGCCCGGGACCACGGTTCAATTCCCGCCTTGGCGGCTCTTGGACTCAATCTCCCCGGACCTGATCATTCTCGCCTCGGCCCTAGCCTAATCATGGGTCCCACTCTGTGACTCTGGGGAATAGCTTGCTTAATCTCCACAATGGCCCCAGCAGCGCTTGGATGCCTGGCTGCACCTTGGGGGTGCCCAGGAGTGGACATTTCACATGGAAAAGCCAGGAAGGGTTCCACAGCGGTATGAGTGCAGCGCCGGGACGCCCCGTTGCGTGGGCAGCCGTGCGCTTTACAAATACAACACATTCACATTTGCAAGGGGGGTATTTGTCGGTCGTTTTCCCTTTCGTATAATATCATCTGCCGAACGTGGGTGATTTTTGGCAGTTTCTTGTCTGATCCTGTGTTTACCTCTGAATCCAACGACTGCGCAAGCTGCTACGATGATGAACTCATATGTTTTCCCAAGTTTTGAGATGGCATTAACGATGCAACAGCTTGCATGACGGCCTACCTGTCTTGTTGTGTCTGTGATACCGTGGGTTTCTTTAGTGCACTCGGTTTCTTTTGTTGTTTGCGTTTTAGACCCTCCATGTGTTTCGGCCTCCGGGGGCCCTGTTGTGGTTTAGGCAATGGTGCACCCTTCCCATATAAACAAACAAAGTACCCAAAAATACAATATAATAGGGAAAAGTTTAACAAAAACGAGTTCCCATCAGTCCACCATCGAGACCGCCCTTCATCATCTGGGATCTCTTTAAACACATATAACTCTTGCTGTTAAAGGTGAAAAAACTTGTGCTGGGTATTGACTAACCATGCACCAGGAAAAACCACAGCAATTATATGGATGTGAGAAAATGGCGTGTCTGGTGGAGAACTGAATAGCAGTGCATAAAGTAAAAAGTGTTGTGGAAAAAATAAGAAAAAGGGTTCTAAAATTAGGTCGTGATCAGGGACAACAAATTTAATATACACCCTCACACTCCTAAATCAATAAAAACAGTGCAAATTAGTGGCATAACAAATAACCACTTATTAAAGATGTAAGGTCGACATGTTTCTGCAGTCGAATGGAGTCTCGAGATCTCCTGCTGCTTCCTCAGGACCATTAGTGCTACTGCTAAATAAGCTCAAAAATAAACCATATCACCTGGATAGTGTATGTTACCGTATAATCCTCCTCTCATCCTGGATATAAGAAGAAAAGTGTATATATAAGAGAAATGTAAATAAAATATAAAAGGGTACAATGTAAAACATTAAATAATCAACTAAGACATGCATGATTATGCATGCTATATATTGTTGTGCCAGTCGTGTAAGTTATTTACAGACAAAAGGACCATCTAAATCAGTCACCAATCACCAAATCGTGAATATGCACATTTGAATTCACTCACCCACTCGATGGGAAGGAAAAGCCCCACCTCACCTGGCACGAGCTCAGGTAGTGGATGCACCGCACTATAAAGAAAATAACACACAAAAAGATGTAAGCTACACCTATATGTATTCCCAGGCAAGTCAGTCTCAGCCTACGACACACAAAGCGCCGCTATCGCATGCCCACAGCCGCCACGACCTGACCGCATACATCTCTCATTACGGAGAGTATTGATGCTTGTATGGCGAGCTATAAGCTTTAAAAACCACTCGTCGGTGACCAGAGCGGTTGCATACACTCAGGAATCAAACTCTGTGGTGGTAAAATGAAGTAAAAAGCAGCTCACCTCTCCGTCGGTACACCGGTCGTCCCTCTAAGCTAAATCGTAGGGAGGAACCGACTCGGTGTACCGGAGGGGAATAAGTCCAAAACCTGCTTCCGCGTCAGGCGTAGGGCGTGTGCAAACGTGCACAACGCGCGATGATGTTCACACAGCGCGAGACGCGCGCTATTGCCATTGGGAAATGTAGTTTTCATGATCGTTTCCTGGATGAGTTATGGGTTCGAATCCCCAGCGGGTTCATTAAATCAGCAGAGGTGATGGAATAACCATCATTAACGATAAAGGCCATACCAAAAAATTATTATTTGTATAGCTCGGAATTAACTGTTGATCAAGCACCGTCTCAATCGACCCGCCTTGATCATTGCTCAAAATCGCTCGGGTGAAAAAGGCTGACAATTGTCGGGAAAGTGTTTTCTAAAGCTCTCACACCCTGATTAACCCAACAAGCACTCCCCTCGATATACTACTCCTCACACTCTACCTGTGTCACTTGTAGATGGTGTATGCGTGAGTAAGCTGTATGACATCAACCCAAACAGTCATTACAAAAAAGCCATTAGCTGTGCTGATGTTATATCTTGTTAAAAGTGATCAGAACCATCATAAAACGATGTAATACATGAAAGATTCATAATTCAGGCAAGGTTGCCTCATAATAGTAGCATGTAGGAGATATATACCTACTCGTATCTACTGTGACATAGACTTTGATGGCAAATTTGCAACCAAAACAGTCGTTACAAACAAGCCATTAGCTGTGCAGATGTTATATCTTGTTAAAAGAGATAGGAACCATCATATATGAAAGATTCATAATTCAGGCAAGGTTGTCGCAAGATAGTAGCATGTAGGAGATATATACCTACTCGTATCTACTGTGACATTGACATTGATGGCAAACTTGCCACTTGTTATACAGATGATATGTCATGTCTGGAGCAATTTTAATTCATGGAAAAGTGTGGTTCATAAGAGGATGCCTAGTATTTACAATGACATCCAAGGAATTTCATCGTTTAGCCCACACACATCACTCCGAAGTCTGTAGACCCATTTTTGTTCACATTTGAACAGAAATTTGGAGATGTCAATTACAGAAGGAGGAATCCAAGGTTGATCCAATACAGTCCAAGAAATATCCGAAGGCTGGTGGCCCACTTGTAAAAAGTGATTCGTCTCTGGCCGAGTCACCTGGCCCCGCTCTCCCTGACCGCCCCGCCCCGCTCCAAGCTGCACCAGGTGAAAAAGAGGAAAGGAACTCTTCCCCGTGGGACACTCCTTTGCTGTATCTGAATCCGGCGTTGTTGCTTCTTTCAGGCTTTCCCACCCACGCCTTGCGGTACCCGCTCCGCGGGTCCCGCTTCGTTGCTCACCTGACTGACTCTCCGGTGGTTCCTGCATCCAGCCGCTCCTGTGGGGTCCTGTGAGGCGGCAGGGCTGCGAGCGCGACCCGGGACTCGCTTTCCCAGGAGTCCCGGTGTCTCTGGCCGAGTCACCTGGCCCCGCTCTCCCTGACCGCCCCGCCCCACCCCGCCCTATTGGTTTAGGACCATAAATTTGGAAGCTCCTCGCTGCGCGGGAGCGCGCGGGAGCGCCCGGGGCTAAGCCCGGGCAAAGGGCGGGCCCTCCGTGGCCTGCAGTGCCTGGTCTGGGCGCACCATTATTCTTCCCCTGCATTATAGCTTCGTATCTAATTTTACAATTGCCTTTTGATTGAAGCTATCGGGGTAACTTTTCCTCTGGGTATCCTATTTGTTTGCTTTGTGTTCACTGTTATTCCTGGGTCATCTGTTGTGCTATTTTATTATTGGTTTTTTTTTTACCCTGTCAGAGATGTCCACCCGTAAAACCAGGAGCCAGAGAGCTGGAAACGATAAAACTAAAAAAGTTATTGGCACCCTAGATAATTTTATTTCTCGGACAAACTCTCTGATAGACCAGGGTATTTCTTTAATGGAAAGGAGGGTTTCATTGGACCTGGCACACGCCAAAAGGTCTTCATTGGGCAACATAGCAATGATACATTCCCCGCCGCAAAGTTTGATTAACCTTGTTGTTACTTCTGCTGGGATGCCCACTAACGATTCCACTCCCGCCAGTTGCCAATCACTAATTCCCATCAATGCCCCCTCTATGAGCACGTTACCCCCTAATATCCCCCATCCACCCGCGATAGTTAACCATGATGTCATCAACTCTTCCAAGACGGGTGGGTCAGACACTATTATGTCAACTTTAAATGTCTTGAACCCAACAAATCTTCCACCTGATAACCCCACCATAATTTTACAAGGGTCCATGGGTTCCAATTCCGGGGGGGAAAATACAGGTGTGGCGATAGTGAATGATGGGACTCTCCAGGTCCCCATTGATCATACGGAGTCTGACCCCTTAGATTCCACTCCTCACTTATTATCTTTAGGGGTTCCGGACGATATAACTCTTGATAGCAGCCTGGCCAGCATTCTGGATACCAGCGGAAGCAATGATTCATTAACTAATTCAGGGGACGGGCTTGACTCTCTAATGGAGTCTATGTCCAGCTTATTAAAATCTTTGCTTTCGCCCCTGGAGAATAGGCTCTCTAATATAGAACATCAACTAGCTACTATTCTTGCGCTACAAGACCCTAGGTTGACTACCCCTGGCCCCTGTATTTCGGTGGTTCCAACGCCTGTTACTAACACTGGGATTGTTAACACAAATCCATCCACGGGGAGTATTCTGGTGCCCACAATCACCCCTTCCATTTCTTCTCTACCAGCAACCAACATAGTGAATAATATTAAACCCTCCACTTCGACATGTCCAAGTGCAGCGAATAGAAATGCACCCAGTGCAGTGAGTAGAAAGACTTCTAACAACCCGGCTCCTATTATTCCCCAGTCACAGCCCAGAAAAACCACTTCGCGACGTAACATCAATTTACCACCTGATGCATGTCCGTATGTGGTCGTTCTGACGGGGATTCCTGAGCTGCCAATGTCCACCTCTGAGCCCTTCTGGGCGATTAAAAACAAAATATGCCACTGGCTTGACAAAAATTACCCTCCACCACCTAGCCTAAACAAGAATATACTTATGGTTGAACGGACACCTTGGGTAGGTGGGAAGAAGAAAAGCATAAAGGGCGATTGTGTCGTTATCACGTTTGAGGACCCACGACTTGTAGAATTTATTTGTTCCTCTCCTCCCTGTGATAGCAAGTCAGTGGTATCAGCCAAACCCCTGTCCTTTTTTTATGTGCAAGAGGGACATGAGGATGCTAGATGGAGTTGGTTGAGGCCGGCTATGAAAGGCCTGGGTAGAGGTGGCACACATCAGAACCCGCAACAGTGGGGAATGCCTGTAGAGGAAGGATGGAACTTAGTCCATAGGAGGAGGGGGCATCAGTGGAAGGGAGATACACAGTTCAATGGAGAAGGATGGGGCCCACAGCTCAACTATCCCTTATTCCCTTGTTATAATCGATTTAGTGGGCTGGAAGAAGTGGACTGACCATTACCCCAGTCTATTGAAGATGTCAAGGGCTGTGGGGTACCTACTCCCGTAGATAGTGGTTCTATCGTTGCCATCAGGGAGGAAATACCCGATCAGGAGAGCACTATTCCAGACCTCTTGTCAGGGAATGTTGATATTCAGGCCGCCCTGGATACACCTATGTTGTCCCCTTCCCTTGTTAAAATTCTGTCCTGGAACATAGCGGGCCTAAAGAAAAACTTGCACGATCCGGAATGGAATAATTTCTTAGAAGATTTCCATATCTGTATGTTCCAGGAAACCTGGTGTGTAGAGCCAGAACACAAGCAAGGCTACTCTACATTCTTTATCCCTGCAACACAGCTTGGGAGGGGGCGCCCATCGGGTGGTCTACTTATTTGGATCAGGATAGATTTGAATTGTGAGGTTACTGTTAATTATGTCCCCTGTAATGACATTCTCCATATAACTGTTAAAAGGCAGTCTGTCAGGAATGTTTTTGAACTTTTCTGCATTTATGCCAGGGGGCTTCCAGGGGGCAAATCGTCTCCAATACTGGAGTTGTTAGACAACAGGCTTTCAGCCCTCCCCTCTAAATCCTCAGTATTAGTGGGAGGTGATTTTAATTGTACATTTGAGCCTCTCGATGAGGATGAATTTTTGGGCTCTTTTAATAAGCCAGGAAACCAGTTAATTCCATCCCTATCTCTGGCCCCAATTAAGAAATGGTCGGCTCGAGCTATTCAGTTAAATGCCCTGGTGTCTGCCCATGACCTATGGGCCTTAAACGGCCGTACCATATCCGATCGTATGGGCGCTATGACTTTCAATCGATTAGGCTGCCCGTCACGGATTGACTACATCCTTCTGGACGTAGGGTCATGGGCCAATCTTGTTGATATGGAGGTCAGCCAGAGGATTGATAGTGACCATAATCCCCTTTGCATGGGTATGTTCTGGGGAGATAATATTGGTGAGGAGGTTCAAAATGAGCTGATTACTAAAGAACTAGTCCCTTCTAACTGTAATCGCAGGATTAAATGGAATGTGGTTAGGTGTAATGAAGGGACACTTGAGAATATTAGGGTTCTAGTTTTGGCTGCTTCATCTGCCCTGGCACCAGTGAATCAAATTTCAATCCAGCTTCAAGGGCCGGTGCTGGCAACTAAGTATAAAGACCTAATAGGGGAGATTAGTATGTTTTTCTCTAAAAAAAACAAGGGATGCCAATTGACTAAATGTATGCAAAAAAAGGGGAACCCTTGGTATACTGCTTCCTGCAGAGGAAAAAGGAAAGCAATTTCACTAGCTATTAAAAACAAGGATGCCTTAGCAGCTAGATCAGCTAGAAATGACTATCGCATTAGTATTGCGAAAGCCAAAAAAGATTGGGAAGAGGAACATTGGCAGGCTCTAAAGGAAGCGGCGCATGGGAAAAATGCCACTGCATTTTGGAAACTGATTAACGTCATTGATAGACGAGGCGCTGAGCCTATTCCAAACCACATAACTGAGTCCCAATGGTATTCCCACTTCTCGAAATTATATGGCGTAGGCTCCTTGGAAGCTGCGCTAGCATCCCCTATAATAGGTACCGGTTGTTCGATCCATCGAAATGATGGGTTCAAAGATGTATTGTTCACGCCCCGCGAGGTACAGGAGGCCATCCTTAAAATAAAACCGGGTAAAGCACCCGGCCCGGACGGAATACCGGGTGATTTACTGTTGTTTAACCCATTGCTTTGGGCTGATTTTATTGTAAATGTTTTGAACCTCATTCAGTTGGGTCAGCAAGTACCAGACTCATGGAAGGGTGCTGAAGTTGTCACCATTTTTAAAAAGGGTGAGAGAGAGGACCCTGCCAACTACAGACCAATTAGTCTAATTGATGTTATTCAAAAAGTAGTTGGTAGGGTAATTGTAAATAGGATTGAGGGCTGGCTTATGGAAGAAAATATTTTGTCCCACTTTCAGGCTGGATTCAGAAGTAATGTAGGGGCAATTGACCAAGTTTTCAGATTCTGTGCAGTTTTTTGGAAAACAGTGTCAATAGCCAGAGGGAGCCTCTACTTGGCTTTTATTGATCTTAAAACTGCTTTTGATGTAATACCCCGTGTTAAACTTTGGAATGTCCTATTGGATATGGGTTTCCCACCTTATCTGCTAAATCTTATTATCAAACTCCATGAGGGTACTTATGCGAAGATACGCTGGGGGGCGCAGGGGCAACTCACTAAGAGTATACCTGTTAATAGAGGGGTGCGGCAGGGTTGCGTGATGGCCCCTACTTTATTCTCCCTTTTTATAAATGGGGTCTTGAAACATCTGCAAGAGACACCGGCAGATGCCCCCATTGTGGCTGGGGAGAAAACGCCATCGCTCCTCTTTGCCGACGACACCCTCCTGTTATCAAAAACCCCCACAGGTCTTCAAACCCTTCTTGATCAGTTTAGTGTTTTTTGTCAGGAACGGGGGCTTACAATAAACACAACTAAAACTAAACTAATGGTTATGACCGCCAAGAGGAAATATAGGAATATCCACTTGACCTTGAATGGATCTCCTTTGGAGGTGGTCGAAGAGTTTGATTACCTTGGTGTTAGGATTAACAACCATTTGAAATGGGAATCCTATATATGTAAAATGATTTTAAATCTTAAAAGGGTTTCCGGCACTATTTTAAAAAACCAACGTCACTCTGTGAGTAGGTCAGTTGCCCCTGCCTTATCAGTTTATGAGGGTAAAGCAATTGCCTCAGCTGTCTATGGTTCGGAAATGTGGGGTAATGAGAATACTAACGACCACGTCCGATCAGAGAACAAGTTTATGAGGGACTTGGTATCACTTCCATCCTCTACCCCACTTAAACCTCTATTCTTAGACCTGGGTAGAAAGTCTATTCGGGATATCCTCCAGCTCCGTCCCCTCCTATACTGGGTCCGTTTGAGGAGGACTCCCGAATTAGCTAACTATGCCTTAGTGTTAGATGAAATGTTAAAATTAAACACTTCAGGCAAAATTAAGTGGCTAAATGCTTTAAAACATCTTGTAGCGAGTGTGGGTTTAAGCGACGCTTGGGTATCCCAATCACCTCCACCAAAACAAGTGGTGAAAAAATTATATTGGGATTGGATAGAGGCCAAGGCGCTACAGAATCCAAACTGGGGACATTTGACCGAGACTTTTTTGACCCATAAATGCACCTTAAAACTGGAATTGTTTTTGGATTTCATACAGATTCCTCGGGAAAGGATTTTATATCTCCAATTTAGATATGGAACATTTCCCCTCAAAACTTTTACATCTAGATGGAATAATAGGAGGGAAGAGGATACAAAGTGCCCAGGCTGTACAAATCCCGAAGAATCATTGGGCCACTTTTTTTTTGCCTGTAAGGCATATATCCTACCTAGGAAGAAATGGTTAAAACCAGCACTAAAGAATCTTGGTGTTAGAGATTATAAATCAGCTTTGCGTATTCTTATCTCCAACACCTCTTCTATGGTTACTATTTGTGGGGTTGCAAAGTTTTTATCTTGTGCCTGGATCATTAGGACTAAGATTTTAAAAAATGTTCTTCAAGTCAATTTTTCCACATAAATTTTATATGTATTTTTGTAAATAATGAACTGGTTTTGTAATTATGTGTGTACTATATGTTTGTACTTTTTATGATACATGTGTCGAATAAAAGTATAATGACTTGACTTGATTCGTCAATTTCGTTGCTTGTTTACCACAACGAATTGAACTTTTGTGTTCAGATATTCTTGTTTTGATTTTACGGGTGGTCATCCCCACATAGTTCAATTTGCAGGGGCATGTAATCAAGTAGATTAGATTCGAGCTGTTACAATTGGTGAATCGTCTAAGTTGCCATGGTCTGTTGGTACCTATGTCTATAGTAAGTGTCTTAGTAGTTTGAGGACAAGCCGCGCAGCTACCACAGGGATGGTGTCCAGTAACCGCGGGCAAGTCCCATAGAGTACCAACTGCCCGGGGAATCGAGGTTTTTGGTCTCGTGTGGACCAACTGGTCTCTCAAATTGCGACCTCTCTTAAAGGCAAACAAAGGGGGAAGTATTGAATCAGTGCCCGTATTGAGGATCTTCCAGTGTTTGGTGACAATATTTTTGATTTTATTAGAGAGTGTGCTATATGTATTCACACAAGTGATCCTCTCTTGTTGTATTCTCTGGTAGCACTAATGGTCCTGAGGAAGCAGCAGGAGATCTCGAGACTCCATTCGACTGCAGAAACATGTCGACCTTACATCTTTAATAAGTGGTTATTTGTTATGCCACTAATTTGCACTGTTTTTATTGATTTAGGAGTGTGAGGGTGTATATTAAATTTGTTGTCCCTGATCACGACCTAATTTTAGAACCCTTTTTCTTATTTTTTCCACAACACTTTTTACTTTATGCACTGCTATTCAGTTCTCCACCAGACACGCCATTTTCTCACATCCATATAATTGCTGTGGTTTTTCCTGGTGCATGGTTAGTCAATAGCCAGCACAGGTTTTTTCACCTTTAACAGCAAGAGTTATATGTGTCTAAAGAGATCCCAGATGATGAAGGGCGGTCTCGATGGTGGACTGATGGGAACTCGTTTTTGTTAAACTTTTCCCTATTATATTGTATTTTTGGGTACTTTGTTTGTTTATGTAGAATCACTGTTAACATTGGTTGGTGTCATTTCTGTTCAGGGGATTTAACAGGAAGGGTCTTTAAACATACCCCTGGGACCTCCTTATTGTGATTAGCACCCTTCCCATATGCTTCCAGCCAGGTGCAGGCTTCCTCTCGGTTTTGACAGAAGTGTGTGGAGCCGTCCAATATGATGGTAAGCTTCGCCTGGAAAACTAAAGAATATTGTAGACACGCCTCCCGCAGAGCCTTCTTTACTTAAATGAAGGATACTGGCAGCGCCTACACACGTGCTGTGAAATCTGGGAACATTAATATCTTGATGTTGTCTAGAATGTAAGGCCCTCTGGTTCTAGACTGCTGTAGTATGGAGTCTCTATCTTTAAAGTGTAATAGTTTGGCCACCACCGGTCTCGGGGGCGACCCGGGGCAGATAACCAGGTACCCGCGGGCCCATTCTATGGCAAAGATCTTGGAGAGGCAGTCCATTGACATTACCTCGTTCAACCATTTTTCTAAAAATACCATCATGTCCGGGCCCTCAGTCCCCTCCGGAACACCTATTATTCTTATGTTATTACTCCTGTTCCTCCCTTCTGCATCTTCAGCCATACGTTCCAGTTCAGACACTCTGGCTGTAAGTTCGTTCAGGTGAACTTCTCCTTATTTGTGCTCCGGGACTAGCTCCTCCACTGTGTTCTCCACTTCTTTAACTTGGTCGGCCAGTTTCTGGTGTTTCGCTTGTAGTTAACCCAGCCCCACCAATACTGCCCCTAAGTCCTGTTGGAGAGCCGCCTTGTTTACTGCTATGGCAGCAAGGACTTTGTCCAGGTCGAGGTGCAACGCAGAGTCCATGGTAGTGGGATCACCACTACTGTTGTCATATGGAGCCGGAGGGGGCACCCTCGTGGGCGGCTGAGTTGCACCTGTCTTGCCCTTCTGTTTTGGCATGACCTTGGCGGTCTCGAGGTACTATGAGTTAGAGCTTTCCAGACCTCCGAGGGACCAACCCCACCTCGAGCGCCAACAGCCGTGACCTCACTTTGACTTGTGTGCAGCCCCTGTTCACCAGACCTTCTTGCCACTCTACTTCTGGGACCCACGGTGCAGTTCGCTCTGCAGAGTCTCCGCCCACACTAGTGAACTAAGACTCAAGGGCAAGCTTCTAATCAGCGTGTGGGGGGCCTACCTGGCAGCTCATCTCGATATTCAGCATCCAGAGATCCCAAATAGTTAATCAAACAGGTCCATGTAGGCTCGTCGCAGGCACGTCCCCGACCTCCAAGATCTCCTGGCTCGGTCTACCAGTGCTGCTATGTCTCTCTCCTTACGTGTCTTGGTGGCTCGGTGGATCACGTTTCTTCTGCTCCACCTCAGCAGCCAGTATTGTCCTTGGGTTCATTTCCCGGCTCCACACCTTTGGGGGATCCGCCCTCTTTGTTTGAGCTCGCTCTTCATGTGTCCTAGGTTCCCCAGGTCCCTGTTCCTCTTGCCCTCAGTAGGCACACCGCTGCTGAGCTCCGGGGTTCTCACTTACTCTGGCCGATTGCTCACTCTAGACTCCAATCGAGGGGAGAGAGTGCCTGCCCCGTGACTCAGGCCTCCCCTCCTTCTCTGCGCCACCTGGTCAGTCAGCTCTTCGATCCCAAGGAGGTATCTCCGCTCAATGGGAGTACGTAGACTGTGAGTCGGCTCTGGAATTTAGCCCACACTGGCCTTCCACTGACACCGCTGCTACTCCTCTGTTTCCCCAGGTCTGGCCCTGGATCAGCGCGCCATGGGAATTGGGAGGCCTCCGCTTCCGGGTAGGAACACTTCTATCCTCTACCTCACGGGCCCCATGTGCATCACTCGGGCCATCCTGTTGCGGAATTTACCCTTTGTGTCCCCTCTCCTCCACAAGGCTCCGTTACAGGCCCAGGAGAGAATGTCCAGCAGCTCTGGACTCAACGGGGTTTCCCCGGCTTTTGCTGTTCCTTTTCCTCTCTTCGGGCAGACAAGGCCAGCAGCCTCGCAGTGCCGTCACTGTAAAGTACGACTTGTACAAGTTCCAAGTAAAAATGTTGTTTCTTAACTGGAACACAGGAGTAAAGCAGGAAACAGCTGTACATGAATCTTCCTCCACAGCAACTGCCTTCCCTGAGCTCTCCAAAAAGAATTATAACTTTGCAGGGAAGCTTGTGGAAGTCAGAAGGCTTGAAGAAAAACATTTCTAAAGGAAGTAAACATAACACAACTTCCTCCTTTAAAAAAAAAAGAAAACAAAATATATACAGAGAAAATAAATCATTCAACAGTTTAAAAAATATAACCTTCCATCCATTTAGGTTTTGAACATATTCTTTTCTTATCAGAAGTATTTTCTTGTCGAGGATCAGAAGGGTTGACAGAAATATTTTCTGCAACAGGTTCAACATTTTCAACCTCAGGTTCAAAAGATTAAGCATTTTCAACATTTTTACTATCATCAAGTTCCTCCTAAACAGAATTGTTATTATAAACAAAATTATTGTCAGTAATAGATTCATGAGTATTGACTTCATCATCAATGTCAACATAAGTTTCAGAAGACAAAGAGGATTTCAAACAATTGTTCCTAAATCATTTTTACTTCTAAAAATGGCAATTCCTCTAATATTCCAAACTTTTCTGTCACTTAAAAGAACAGCATTGTGTAAAACTTTTAAATTTGCAATGGTTCTGAAAACTGAGATTCACCTTTCTTAACCTTCCAAGGTTTTTTAACTTTGACGCACATTCCAGTTTTATTGTCAACAGTCCTAAACCTTACTTCTCATCAAAATTGCGCTTATATGGTAAATGCTTTTCAAGAATGTTATTTTTGACAGAACTCATACAAATATCAAGATTCGAGTTCTTAAGTAACCAATCCGCATTAAATTTGCTTCTAACAGTGCGACCCCCCCCTTAATTTCAAAAGGAGACATTTTTAAGGCTTCATGGACATTGGTCCTTTATGTTCATACTGTCTTATGTACTTGAAGTTCCCAATCAACCCCTTTCATAACAGCAATTTGAATTGTGCTCTTTAACACTCTGTTAAATCGTTCACACATACCATTCCCACTGGGATTGTACAGGGAAGTAGTTCGGTGTATTACACCTACTCTCTCAAAATAAGTCTTTGCTAATTTAACCACAAATTGTACTCCATTATCACTTATAATCTTGACAGGAAGGCCTTCTTCCGCAAAAAAGTTATCAATAAATTGTAAAACCGTGGTAGAATCAATTTTATCAACAACTGTAACACTTAACCATCTTGAAAAAATATCAATCATGGATATTATATATTTGGACGCAGGACCAATGGGACCCATAATATCAATAGCAACAGTATGCCAAGGAGCATCAAGTATAATAGGTGCACACATATCAGGTCTCAAAGTTTTCAATGCCTTGTCTGAATTAGTGCAGATTATGCAATCTCCCACAACTCTTTCAGCACTTAGATCAATTCCGGGCCAATTCCGGACCACCAATACCATCTTTTGACCCTTTGTTTAGTTTTTACTATACCACAATGATCTTCATGACATAACTTTAAGATAGAATCTCCGAATGAAGTGGGAGGAATGGATTTATCCCCTCTAAAAATGGTAGCATCAATAACAGGTAATTTGTTTCTGATCGCCCAAAAAGTTTTAAGACTTGCAGAAATCTTAGGCCAACCTTGATGGATGAAAGAAATGAGAGACATGAGATTGATTTCCTTCTCATATTCTTCCTTCCATATGTTTTCCTTCACACAGAAAGGACTCTCATCATGAATAAGGGCCACATGTAATGAATCCCATTCATTCATATTACATTCATGCCGATCTAAAGGCATGCGAGAAAGGAAATCCGCTAAAACATTACTTTTACCAGGAACATACTCAACCTTGTATATAAAATCTTGTAAGCACATATACATCCTAGCTATCCTGGCAGATGCTTTGAACAACCCTTCTATAGTAAGAAGTTTAAGTAAAGGTTTGTGATTTGACCTAACAATACATTCTCTTCCCCAAACAAAACTCTGGAAGTGTTCAAGAGCCCATACACAAGCTAAAGTCTCCTTCTCAAAAACAGAAAATGTATTCTCTGAAGGAGAAAGAGCTCCGGACCCATACGCAATAATAGATTATTTTCCTCCTTCATCAATTTGGGAGGGAACACCTCCTAAGCCTTTGTTACTTGCATCAACCATGACAATGCATTTACTGTTTACATCAAAAGGACACAGAACAGGAGCATGGTTCATAGCTTGTTTGATATCATCAAATTCCTTTTGCATAAATTAGACCATACACATTTTACATTGCTTTTAAGTAATTGCCTAGTATTATAAACTTTGCTTGAAAAACCTTCAACAAATTTTGCATAAAATTCCACTATGCCAAGGAAAGATCTCACCTCATCTTTACTGGAAGGTGGAGGGGCATTTTTGATAGCATCCACCAACTGGGGTTTTGTGGTAACACCATCTGCACACAAAACATGACTAAGGTAAGTCACTGATTTCACACAAAATGTACATTTTGAGTGCTCACCAGTTAATCCATTATCTTCTAAGGTCTTTAGAACTTCTTCTAGAACAATATCATGATCATTTTTATCTTTCCCAAATATAAGAATATCGTCTTGGAAGCATTTTACTTTGGGATGCTTGCCAAAAAGTTGGTGTCTAAGTCGTTGGAATATGGCGGCAGCAGATGCAAACCTAAAAGGCATTCTTTTATATTGGAAACATCGTATAAGTGTGATGAATGCAGTAAGGTATTTACTATCTTTGTTTAACATAATTTGGTGACATGCCGCTGATAAATCTATAGTTGAGAAAAACTTAGCATCATTGACTAATGAAAGCATTTCTGAAATTTTGGGCAAAGGGAATTTACCAATAACATTATTGTTATTTAAATGGCGGAGGTCAATGCAAAGCCAAATTTTTCTATTGGAGCATCTGGCTACAACAATGGGAGAAATCCCTCTGAGGACTGTAAAGGCTCAATAATATCTTCTTTGAAGAGTTTTTACAACTCCTTCTCCACCTCAGTACGTATTAAAATATGAATTTCTCTAGCTTTGTGGACCTTAGGATTAGCATTTTCTTTTAAAACAATGCGATGTTCAAATCCTTTGAAACTACCAATATTACCACTAAAAACTTTAGCAAATTTGTTCAACATGGTATTACCAATAGCTACGCTATCATCCACAACTAGTACAGGATCAGAACTGTTAGGATCAAGAATGATATTAAGATTACCTTGATCTTTCCAGCCAAGAACAGATGGTCCACCTTTAGCTACATATTGTTTTCCTACAGACTCTCTCCCTTTAAATTTGAAACTGAGAGTTTTAAAACCATTTATATCTATGTTTTCACCAGAAAATCCTTCTTGGGAAATATCTGAAGTGTACAATTTGTTCCCTCAATTTTCCCAAAATTTGGTATTCCACACTTCTTCATTAGCAATAGCGTAGGGAGACCCAGAATCTGCATATAATTGAACAGAAATTCCTCCCCTCAACATATCACAAATAGGTTTTGTTCTCACCTCATTAATAGAAGTATCCTTTATATTGAAAATACACAGCTTTTCCTTTTGTGTATCATTATAATCATCCTTAATAGAACAATGCATATTTTTTTTAATTACAACAGCTTTTACTTTTTGACTTCTAGATTTCTTCCTATGACATGCTTTAGCGTAATGCCCAATTAACCCACAGTTAGAAAAATTTCCTTTAATAGCAGTACATAATTTATTATTAGCCAAATGGTTACCGCTGCCACAACAATAACATTCTAAATCTTCCCTCTTTTTATATTCAACAGATTTAGACTGAAAATAAGGTTTTTCTTTGACAACAGATTTGTTTTGAATCTTAAACACACTATGTTCATGCATATCTTTACTTTCATTTTTAAGAACTTTAGCACTTCTGCTTGAAAGCTCAGCTTTCCTAATTATGGCTAAAACATCTTTAAGATCAGCATCTCCATTTATCCAGTGTCTATCTTGGATTGCAGGGTCATGGGTATGTGTTAGACCTGGCACCATTGGCATGGGTCTCCCTTCCATTTTTCGCTTTTGTCTCCTCTGTGTTTTCTGGTGTTAGATGCTCTGGGCGCTGTGCCACTGCCATTCAGTGCCACAGCGCGAATGCTCCCTATTGTAAATTGATTGTATGAATTGGTGTAATCCTAATTGACCCAAGGAACATGATAGGAAAGACGATTCTGGTATGCCTGAGCTCCAAATGTTAAAGTGCATCTTTTGGTGAAGATTGTTTTTATATCCTTTGTTTGAAAATACCACTTTTGGAAAATGGGTATTTTCTTGCCTAAGCTTTCCAGTGTGCTCTGCTGGTATGTGTATTGGCTGTCTGGTTTTGGAGGGTCAGGGCAGGCTGAGCCCGACCTGGATTGAATAGAGAGATCTGCAGTTAGAGTATGGGAAGGGGTGACCCTTTGATCTGAGCAGGGCTGTGCCTGGCAAGGTGAATGATGGCTCCACCTCCCACTGTGCGTCTGATGGCAGACCCCCTCTTCCTGAAAGGCAGGATGCAGCCTTGTAAACAAAGTGCTCCAGGACAACACCAAACTGGTTCTGTCTGGGTTCAGTGATTTGTGACTTTTTGAGAACAAAGACTTTTGGGGTACAAAGATCTGTGCTCAAACCCCTACGAAGTGTGTTACTTCTGGATGTCAAGACAAACCTCTGTCCATGTAACTAGAGGGAAAGGACTTTGAAACTTTCATCCATCATGCTGAAGCAACTATCCAAGGGCCTGATTTGAGCTTGCCTCCTGCTATAGTCTCATGGACACTAGATTTCACCCATCAGCCGTCCGGATTCCTATTTGTGGGGAATTTTACTCACAGATGAGGCCTCTGTTGAGAATTCCAGAGCCTTTGGTTCTAGTGCGGGGAACGCGGGCTGAAAGTCATCGTATCGTTATTGTGGGCTGCTGCAGCTGAGGCGCTGTGCCGCTGAGTGCCCGCATTTACTGTACCACGAAAATCATCACTATCGCTATTGTGGGCCGCCGCAGCTGAGGAGCTGTTGCCACTGAGAGCCCGCATCTGCCTGTATTACCAAAGTCATCGTTATCGCTATTGTGGGCCACCGCAGCTGAGGAGCTGTTGCCGCTGGGAGCCCGCATTTGCCTGTATTACCAAAGTCATCGTTATCACTATTGTGGGCCGCGGCAGCTGAGGAGCTGTTGCCGCTGAGAGCCCGCATCTGCCTGTGTTACCAAAGTCATTGCTATCGCTATTGTGGGCCGCCGCAGCTGAGGAAGCTGTTGCAGCTGAGAGCCCGCATTTGCCTTTGTTACCAAAGTCATCGTTATCGCTATTGTGGGTCGCGCAACTGAGGAGCTGTTGGCGCTGAGTGCCCGCATTTGCCATCCTACGAGAATCATCACCATTGTGAGCCGCTGCAGCCGAGGAGCTGTGCCGCTGAGGGCCCACACTAGTCACCACTTCGAGGATCTTGTTATCACCTGTGTGTGCCGCTGGGTACCCGCCTTTAAGCCCCGTCCCAGGATTAACGTGAGTGCACGCCGCGGACTGCTACAGCCGGGAGCTGTGACCGCTGCGAGTCCGCCTGTCATCACAGCAGCTTCCCTGTGAGGCTGCGTGCCGTGCCCCTTTAAACCTCAGGTACATTGTGTATCACCAGATCGAGTGGACCCTGGCCTCGAAGTAAGTTCATTCCACATGCTTTTTGAGTGCCTTTATTGCTTTTGAAGTGAATCTGTAATTATGTGCCTTGTGGCTCCTTGAGCTCTTTGAAACCTCGTGTTCAGTCTATACAAAGATAACTATTTTTCTATAATTACTTGCGGTGTCTGTTTGTAGCATCCTTCCTGCGTTATTATGTATGGTCATAAATGCTTCACACACTGCCTCTGAGATAGGCCTGTCTGCTTGTGCTACATTTCTACAGGGTTGAGGAGGGGTTATCAAAGGGTGTAGCCCCCTTACTCTGACTTAGGAAGAAGGATCCCTATTTGGGCCTTGGCGCCAGCCGCTGCCATCTAGAGATTCCCATTTCTAACAGTATGCATAACGATTTGATCCCCAATAAATTGTTCTTGAAGATGATCAAATTTGCAATCTTCTGCGATTCTTTTAAGAGCAGCAATATATGTGTCTACAGGTTCATCTGGTTCTTGTTTCCTGTGGAAAAATTTGTATCTTGTTATCCCTATGCAAACTTTGGGAGCAAAATGATTATCAAAGTCTTTCAAAATATCTAAAAACACATTAGATTCACCCACTCCAGAAGTTTTAGTCAGTCAGTCAGAATATCTTTATTCGACTTGTTCAAAGTCATACAAAGAAAAAAACACAATAAAACATTACATACAAAGCTTTTTCCTACATATTCCTAAAGAACAATAATATAAATATACAGTTTAAAAGTATTATACATAGTTAAAAAAAAAGTATTTCATTCAGAGGTAAAAGTACGTAATAAAGCATTTGCTTTAAGGCGAAGTTTGGCCGGCAGCTTTCGCCCTTGCAGCGGCTACCAGAAAATTAGCAATGCAGAAAGTAATGCGGGGATTAGGCATTAATTGTAAAAAGAGCAGAGCCGGTCTCACCTGTGTGAAGCCGCCTCTTTCAAAATGGGAAGCAAATATTTTTTCCTCTGCTCTAAGTACAAACCGCAAAACATAACAAAATGCATTGTATCCTGCACAGAAAACTGGTCACAACTACAGGGAGGGGCTAGATCTGGCTTCTGCCAACTCTTAAAAGAACCTAGGTGAAAATGTAACAAATTAAATCTAAACTTAGTTAATAAAAACCTGTGATAAGGGAGTGTAACAAAACTAAGATAAGATGCCATTGAGGATGAGCTAACCAGGAGGCTATGTTCCCTTACCGATGGTTTCACCAATTCATATTCCTCACGGCATGCTTCCTTCCTTTCCCTAAATGACTTTTTTATAAAGTCAATATCATGTGCTTTAATTTTCTCTGGGAATGAAAAAAGCTCCGGGCGCCCCAGATCTGTGAATGTTTTAGCTAAATAGGCCAGCCATGGAATATTGCTAAATTTGTCCAGAGCTAAAACATCGTGCAAGATTTTGTGGTTCAAGGGAAGGTCTTCGTTCAACCACATTTTCAGCCACAAAATCAGAGGGGACAAACTCAGTGTGTCTGACAGATAAGGTAGGCCTACCTCTTTGTGGATAGAGTAAGTTGGGGTTGACTGTGGTACAGAAAGCAGGGTTCTGATAAATCTATTCTCTGCTCTCTGTATTAGGTCTAGATTTGCGTACCCCCACAAAGCGGAACCATATAGCGCAATGGCCACAGATTTACACTTATAGATTTTTAAGAGGGCTTCCATAGACCTGGCTCCTATCTTACCAGCGAAACCCAAGAGAGCTGCTGACGATCTAATTACAGACAGCCTCTTTGCTCTTATCTGTGGGCCCCAAGATCCTTTCTGGTCAAACAAAACACCTAAATAGGGAAATGTTGATACCTTTGAGACAAGGTCCCCCCTGCAAAAAAATGTTTTATGTCTTTTTTTATTGCACTCACGCCCCATTACCATTGTGTGTGACTTAGAGACATTTACCTTAAGGTCCAACTTTTCCATAAATGAACCGAAGGCGTCCAAAAGATGCTGAAGGCCAACACCAGTGCGAGCGATCAGCACGGCGTCATCCGCATACAGAAGTGCCGGGATTTGGGCACCTCCTGCATACGGGACGTCAGCTTCCTGCCCCCGCAGGTGTGCGCCCAGACCATTGATGTAGATGGTAAAGAGCAAGGGGGCTAGTATACAACCTTGCCGTACCCCCTTTAAAGATTTGAACAGTGGGGTACGTCTACCATCATTTGTTACGCGCCCTGCTGCAAAAAGCTCTTGGTGCAGAGTGGCCATGAACGCAACCAAGGCTTCATCAATGCCCATCTCCAGCAAGATCAACCACAATTTTGACCTATTGACCAAGTCAAAAGCCGAGGAGAGATCCATGAATGCAAGAAACACGGACCCCTCCTTGGCTACAGTGTATTTGGAAATAAGCAAATGCAAATTAATGCACTGTTCAATGGTCCCTTTTCTTTCTCTAAAGCCGTATTGTAATTCAGACAACCCGCCACAACTCTCAACATTCTCCCTCAATCTGGATAGAAGGACTCTACACAGGATTTTTATGGTTGAGTCCAAGAGGGATATAGGCCTATAACAGGCGGGATCATCCCGCTGGCCTTTGTTTTTGAAAATAGGAACAATGGTAGATGTGGCCCATGAGGCAGGGGCTGGGTTACCATTAGCTGCGTTAAACACGTTTGTCAAAACCTCCGACCACAGTTTTGGTGAGTACATAAAAAAGTCAGCAGGGACGCCGTCAGGGCCGGGTGCCTTGTGCTTTGTAGTAGCCAATAAAGCTTTTTCCACTTCTTGGGGATTAAAGATGATGGGGTGTACGGCTGCAATGACCAGCGGGACATCTTTGATTTCTTCGTCCTCGCCCCCATAGATGTTTTTAAAATGAGACAGCCATTTTTCATCGGTAATCACGCAGTCCATGGGTTCATTTTTATCTTCTGAGAATAAAGGCTGTTTAATAATCTCCCAAAATCTCCTACTGTCCTTCAGCACTGCCGCTGAAAGGAGATTTTCCCATGTTTCGCGTTTGATGGTATCCTTACGATTCTTTATGGCTGCCTTGTAATTTTTCCTTAATCTGGAAATATCATCTTTTACCCTAGGAATGATTTTTAAGGCTACCAGCAGTGATCTATGGGCATTTGAACATGCTGAATCAAACCAGCGCTTGTTTCCAGGGGTTCCCTTTTTTGGCTTGACTAGAAGATCCTTAGACACCTGGCCGCATATTGCCTCATATGCCTCTACTATTTCTTTGCTTTGAGCGCAAGATTTTTTGCAGATCTCAACCTTATCTTTGATTTTAGGAAAGTTTTTTGCATAACATTTTTCCGGGATCACTTTAGCCCATTTCACTCGCCTATCTTGATCGGTGGGCCTCAAGGGATGTGCAAGTTTTACTGTTATTGGGGGTACTCCCATCTGGGCTCCCCAGGCCACTTCGAGTACTACCGGGTTATGGTCGCTAAAATGTGTTGGAACTGTACGATAATCCATAGTCCGGTTTAGAATGCCTTGTGAGACAAAAATGTAATCTATTACTGTGCCATGTTGGGCACCAATAAAAGTTGGCATTCTCAAACCCCAGTCAGGTTCATGCAGGTCAAAGTTAGCGAGTAATTCTTCTAACTCCTGCCCCTCTGTGGAATGTTCAAAGTGGGGTCCCTGTGGGCCCACATCACCTTCATCAATGTCACTACTTCCCATACAGGCTAGGTTACACAAATGAATATTAAAATCGCCTAATAAAATAAACTCAAAAGCAAACTTGGTATTCTGGCAGACTGTATTTAAAATGCTATCTAAGTTAGCAACGTTGCAACCTCTATAGTCACTATTCCCTGAATTATAGAAATTTACGTATAGGGTCCTGCTAGTGTTGTCAATCACCCTTTCAATCATTAAAATGTTGTGTGAATCAGTACTGATCTGCCTATAACTTCCTTTTAAGTCTAAGGAGAACAAGATTACCAGTCCGTCTTTGGCTCTTCCCATACGACTAGGGACCGCAGGTTTGGTGAAACTAGTGAACCCATCCCACCAGAGATTGGCGGATGTGTCCCAGGTTTCTTGCAGAGCAATAATGTGATGGTTTAAAACAAGGCTCGACCAAGCCTTATCCTGTCATTTTGCATGTAAGCCTGCTACATTCCAGCTTATGATCTTGCAGGAATCAGTGGGTTTCTTAAGTTCTTGGACCCCCGCCAGATCCCCTTCAACTATTTGTGGCGATTGTGTCCCCTCATTTATTCCCACTTCAGAAAGACTCTGTGTATTATCGCTGACCAGGCTCTGAATTGCACAGGCCTCCAGCCGATTTTGTATAGTAAGATGGTCACAATTTAGCGTCACTTGGCTCTCTAGCGCTTCCTTATGGATGGGCTCACTGGGGTCTTTGACAATGCTATGCTGACCACTCTTGGATGATGGCATATTCAAAGCGTCACTCGCTGGATCAATTCCGACCTTAAGTCAATCACAGTTATTTAGGTCGGATAAAGGGCCATACCTGTTCCCCATTCCAAATCCCCAATCAAAAGGAGTAGCTACTTGGCCCCATCCACTGGGTGTTGTATTCCACATAGGTTGTGGGGTATTTGGGCGTATCAAAGACTGGTCGTTTCCCATCCGGGGTATAAACCTGTTACCCCGGCCTCTATGATCATATCCCAAGAAACCAGAACCCCAACCATTTGTAGTAGGCTCGTGTATCATAACTGTTCTGGCATTTGGCTCAATCGGGTAATTAAATCTTCCTGTCTTGAAATTGGTCATGGGCTGGAAACGATCGTTAGTATATCGAGGTCTAGTATCCCCTCCCCAGCTAGTAGTGTTTATAAATCTCTTGGATTTGGGGATATTGGGGAAGATGGCAAGCTGGTTCTCGCTATAAAAGAATTTTAGGGTGAGGGGGATTATGGAACCACTTCGTCGTTGGGGTGGAAAGATATTGGACAGAATATTTGGGAGAACCTCCAAATTGGCAAAGTTTAAGATTACACAGTCCCCCTTAAACTTTTTTGGCTTGTTCCCAATCCATGATACCCTCCTAGTAATGACGATATCCCCTGCTAATTTATCAGACCCTTGATATGCCATATGCATATTATTGGTGAGCCAATGTAGCGCTTTGTCCTTTAGGGCTTGGTTGGACTCTGTTTTACCTTGTGATAGAGCAGGGACGTTTGCCAATACGAGCACTACTGGTGAGGCTTCCAAGATGAATTGGGCTGAGTCATCCTCTTGTTGCAATCCTGCTGAAACAGCAGTTGGAATGGTGGGGAAATCTCCTCCTACTTCCTGGGTAGGTGCAGGTAATGATGGAGTTGATAGTGGCTGCCCTTGTGGGATGGTCTGTGGTAAACTTTCCATGGGGGTGACCTCCACATCCGTGGCCACCAGTTTTGTGACAAGAGTAGATAGATTCTCCACCTCTTCAGTCAGCTTGCTATGTACCCCGCTCAACTTTTTAACCTCAGAAGTTAATTTGTCCAGTTTCCCGATCAGAGGCTTAATAATTGTCCTTATTTTAATGTCTATCATATCTTGTATCCTATTAAATAGGTCATCGTCAATAATGCGTCTTGACTCCGCATCAACGTCAAGCTCCACATTTTTCCCTTCGCGTCTTAGTGGTGGTGTAGCCGGCTTTTTCCTACCTTGCTGTTTCCCCCCCCGCTTTGCCTGAAATTTTCTACAGGTTCTCACTGCCCGTGGTACAGGCTGCAGGGGTGGTAGGACTTCATCCACTATATCTATCTGATGATTGTAATCAGAGACGACGTTAGCTGACAAATCGTCCTCATTGCCATTATCTTGGGAATTAGGATCTGAAATATTTATAGAAGGGTTTTCTAGCGGTATGTCAGGCATCACTATGCTTAAAGCGCTTGTGGAAGGGCTTTCTGGGGACAAAATTGGCGATTGGCTCAAGCCTAGAGATTGTCTTCTCTCATTGTTAATCTTGCTGACCACTTGCACTAAATAAGAGTCTAAAGTATTAAGTGGCTCAGTGGCTGCAGGTACCAATTTCTTCCCCATATTTACTACAAGCTTTTGAAGGCTATCAGATGGCTGAACGATTTTCAGGGTGTTGACTCTGATGGATTCGAACAGTAATTGCAGGACAAATGGATGTGACTATCGTGCAACGATAACGCTTTATGATTCAGTTCTAATCAGCACTTTGGCATGTGCTAAAATACAAAACAACGAGTACAGTACCTTTACATCTCGAAGCAGCTGTTCTCAGGGGGGTGGCCTAGCCTGGCCTTCTCGTGCCTCTGAGGGCCACAGAGGGCCCGCCCTTTGCCCGGGCTTAGCCCCGGGCGTCCCGCTCGCGTCCTGCGACGCTGAGGGCTTGCTGCTTAACTAGCCCCTCCTGTCGCGTATCCCGCGTCAGGGAACGCGCCGCCGCAAAGGCTGCTGGGATATGAGGTCCCGGGGCGGCGGACGCGTCTGGAGGGAGCGGTGTCTGTTCTCCCCGGTTGCTGGTCTGGCTGGAAAGCGCTTCTCATGTGCCTCGGTCCGCAGGTAAGGCTGTACTGGTCACAGAGTCCCCCCGCTCCCCCGAGGGCTTGCTGCTTAACTAGCCCCTCCTGTCGCGTATCCCCCGTCAGGGAACGCGCCGCCGCAAAGGCTGCCGGGATATGAGGTCCCGGGGCGGCGGACGCGTCTGGAGGGAGCGGCGTCTGTTCTCCCCGGTTGCTGGTCTGGCTGGAAAGCGCTTCTCATGTGCCTCGGTCCGCAGGTAAGGCTGTACTGGTCACAGAGTCCCCCCGCTCCCCCGAGGGCTTGCTGCTTAACTAGCCCCTCCTGTCGCGTATCCCGCATCAGGGAACACGCCGCCGCAAAGGCTGCCGGGATATGAGGTCCCGGGGCGGCGGACGCGTCTGGAGGGAGCGGTGTCTGTTCTCCCCGTTTGCTGGTCTGGCTGGAAAGCGCTTCTCATGTGCCTCGGTCCGCAGGTAAGGCTGTACTGGTCACAGAGTCCCCCCGCTACCCCCGAGGGCTTGCTGCTTAACTAGCCCCTCCTGTCGCGTATCCCACATCAGGGAACGCGCCGCCGCAAAGGCTGCCGGGATATGAGGTCCCGGGGCGGCGGACGCGTCTGGAGGGAGCGGTGTCTGTTCTCCCCGGTTGCTGGTCTGGCTGGAAAGCGCTTCTCATGTGCCTCGGTCCGCAGGTAAGGCTGTACTGGTCACAGAGTCCCCCCGCTCCCCCGAGGGCTTGCTGCTTAACTATCCTCTCCTGTCGTGTATCCCGCGTCAGGGAACGCGCTGCCGCAAAGGCTGCCGGGATATGAGGTCCCGGGGCGGCGGACGCGTCTGGGGGGAGCGGTGTCTGTTCTCCCCGGTTGCTGGTCTGGCTGGAAAGCGCTTCTCATGTGCCTCGGTCCGCAGGTAAGGCTGTACTGGTCACAGAGTCCCCCCGCTCCCCCGAGGGCTTGCTGCTTAACTAGCCCCTCCTGTCGCGTATCCCGCGTCAGGGAACGCGCCGCCGCAAAGGCTGCCGGGATATGAGGTCCCGGGGCGGCGGACGCGTCTGGAGGGAGCGGTGTCTGTTCTCCCCGGTTGCTGGTCTGGCTGGAAAGCGCTTCTCATGTGCCTCGGTCCGCAGGTAAGGCTGTACTGGTCACAGAAGTTTTAGTCATTTCATCATAAACTTTCAATCCACCAGCACCAATAGAGTGTAGAAATATTTTTTTTCCTCCTCTCTGGTTTCATTATCCCTTCTTTGTCTATAGTCTGTATGAAGTTCAGAAAATAAGCTTTCCATTGCAACCATTTCATGCATGGTTCACTTCCTGCTGGCCAAAAGGCTTGTGGAGGTTGAATAGAAAAACTTTGAGTGACCATGAGAATTATACAAAAAATAAAATAGAATTGACAGTACTTACAAATTGTGGAGAAACGTCTGTGGTTGTAAATGTAAAAGTACGACTTGTACAAGTGCCTAGTAAAAATGTGTATTAACTAGAACACAGGAGTAGAGCAGCAACAGCTGTACATGAATATTCCTCCACAGCAACTGCCTTCCCTGAGCTCTCCACAAAGTATTAGAACTTTGCTAGGAAAGCTCGTGGAAGTCAGAAGGCTTGAAGAAACACTATTCCAAAGGAAGTATACATAACAGTCACCTCTCCAGGACTTCAGCCTCACTGGTATGCTACCTCTAGACCTGATCCCCGCTCGACGGGCGAGTCTCCCAGAGTGCCGCAGCCTTGCTCTCCACAGCGCTGCACTCACTACTGTGCCCTGGAAGCTGCTTTCGCTTTTGCGCACTCGTGGCTCACCGGTCTGTCGGCCTCAGCAGGGCCGCTGCCCTATACTCCACTTCACCTCCTGCTCCAATTTCCAAACCTCTGCGCTCCCCACCTGGCATGGAGCTCTGGGGAGTGTATTTTGTCCCCTCAGGCATACAATTTCACTTCGTGCCCCGGATAATTTAGGGATTTTGATCGGGCTTCCACACGTCTGCCATGCAGTTGTTCCTGGCCACGCCCCCTGTTAAAAGCTATTCTTAATACTTATGTGATAAATAGTTTGCATTCAATTTCTTATGTATTTTCAACAGAGCATGGTTACTTTTCCTGTCATGATTATAAAGAGGATATGTGCTCCTATAAGAGATGATTAAGAGAAAACAAAGGCCTTAAAATCCAACAGATGAAGACACCCGTGGATCAAACTAGTGAGTTCTAGCTCAACAGTGCCTCAGGTCCTGCTAAAAATCGGGACTATTAGTTTGATCCTGAACTGGGTGCTGAACTGCAGTGATGCCATGTCTCTAACAACACATTATGACTGGATGCCAGGTCAAAAGGATATCAACTTGGCTTATTTGCCTTATTTGTTATTAGCATCAAATGAATGAAAATGAATTAAAAAAATGTTAAAAAAGGAAACGTGAAAGGTTGTACAATTTAGTTGCTATAATAACCAGAGCAAGATGTAATTCAGTAATTGTTTTGCAGAGTTTCATAAACACTAGCTTAATACATGGCTTCACAAGATTACAGAGCAAAAGGCACTGGTGAATCGCAGAAACCAGGATGAAGTACCCATCAGCATTTCCAGATTAGAAGTCAAGACACAGGCCCTCAGTTAAAGGGCACATGGCGGCCAGCTAGGAAGCTGGTCGCGAGCCGCTCTCTGCTAACCTCTATTGACATGGACTCCTGTTGACGCTGTGAAGCTATTGGTGTCGACTTCTTTTTTCTGCCCGTTTTTGCCTCCTCGCTATGGTTGCGGTCGTTGTCTCCTGCGAGCTCCGCTCCGTGCATTTGACAGACTTTGACGGACCTAGTCGGGCATTTGATTTGGGATTCCGGACAGTGATTCCCCTCTGCTGTTCCCGGTTACAACCCTGGGTGGCGAGGCGGCGAGGCAGCGAGGAGCACGTTGTGAGCGCTTCTCGCCCCCATGAGCCTAGGGTTATTCACCTTGCCTGAGTGCTACGGCTGGCAGAGGGACCACACAGCGTGCCGTGAAGCCGCCATTGTGGTGTCAGGGAAATCTATCAAACTTGGGCGGCACCTAGGCGGCTAGAAGCCTACATGCTTGTTACATTTATATATGCTTGTTAAGGGACAGTATTATCTTTCACCCTGTATTCTGATTCTTAGAATGCTCATGGGCTACTGGGAACTGCATGCCAGGCAGTTGACTGAAGACAGCCTTGCTACATGTTGCTGTGCTGCTTATCTCTATCTTAAATAAATATACTTATAATTTAATCTAGTCTATTTCTTTCAATTTGGCGACGAGGACAACAGGACACCCTTCACAACTACCTGAGGCAGCACAGAGGATTGGTGTTCTGAAATATTTTGGAATTTAAAGTTTTTTTTTTTTTAAACTTTGTTTATTAAGGTTTTTATGAATACCAGGTAGAAAAAAACACATCTACACATGAACATTCGTACATTACGGCTGAGAAGGATAATGACATTCTATAATATGCGTGGTGAGCAGAGGGATACGTAGGGGCAGTCCATGTATGTATCGGGGACATTGAGGCAGGAAGCATCAGCACAACAGTCTATCAGCGCAATGACTAGCAATCACAGCAAAGCAAATATTATTATCAGAAACATCATGACCGCACCTGACATATCACAGCACCCACATCATAAAATCACTTGAAAAGACTGAAGCGGCCGGGGGGGGGGGGGGGGGGGGGGGATCAGAAGGGAACAGCCAATGAGTGGTTATATACTCAATACATATTCAACAAAAATTAGAAGCATGTATAAGCAGTCCACATGAGATCACTAATCATTCAAGCATATCCAGGGCGACACATTGGTGTCATACATACAGCACAAACAAAGAATTATATATCACAGTTTGATATCTCAGTTATTTAGAAATCACTGTCGTTCAGTCTGTGCGTGTGCCAGTAAGTAGCACGTCAGGGGGACCCAAATGTCGGTTGGCCTAGAAGCCGGCGGAAGTAGTTCGGCATATGTCTGAAGTTGTTCCTGACAATAAATAAGGTTGTCAAGCCAATCGTTAAATTTGGGGGCCTACCCCTGCCCCACCTACTTGCCACTCTTCTCTTGGCCATGAGTAGTGCCAGTGCCACATATCTACGGTGCGCTGCCTGCAATGGTTCTACATAACCCAAGAGCGCCAGGATAGGGGAGGGCGCCAACTCATCATCAAGCATGTCCGACAAAGTTTTAAAAACTAATAGCCAATATTTCTGTACCACCGCACATTCCCATGCTAAATGCAAAAAATCGGCCCCTGGTGCATGGCAGCGATCACATGTGTCCGAGTCTCGGAGATGTCGTCTATGCATATGCGCCGGTGTATAATATAATCTATGCAAGAATTTGTAGTGAATGATTCTAAGTCTACAGCTCGCCAAGACCCGTTCTGTTTGCTGTGTGCAAAAGTCTCACTGTCTATGAGTGAGTTCTATGCCTAATTCTAGGTTCCACTTAGCTCTGGCACTCAGAGGGGTAAACTCTCTCAACCCTTGGACTGTGTTATATATGGTCGAGATTAATTTCTTGGCTGTTTCACCTAGTAAAATCCTATGTAGTGCCACAAAAATAGGGGGTTCGCTGGGAAAGTTCGCTGTAAGCGCCTTGATGCCCTGGCGCAGTCTAACATACAAGAAAATGTCCATCGAGGACGGTGGCGTCCCCGTGAACAGGTGTTCACGGGTTCTGAATGTACCTTCATGGTAGAGGTCTCCCCATGTTTTAATCCTGGTACGTTCCAATAACTTGTGAAAAATCACTTCTTGCAGTAAAGGCATATCAGGGTGGTATACTAGCGGCAACAGAGGGGAATAAAGGAGAGATTCTCCTAGTAGGCCTCGTAGGTGCGCCCACACATTGTTCGTACTCATCACCGTGGTGGCTGACCTGTAGTGTAGCTCCTATTTTCCCAATAGGCTCTGCGCATTGGAATAGTACCTACAGCAGTAAAGGCCTAGGCCAGACGTTAACTAGGTCTACTACTGTCGATACTAGACTTAATTTTTGGGTTTGCCAGCTAAGCTCAGAGTTCGCTAGAAACTTTCTCGAATGTTCAAGGAAGGATTAACTCCCCTGATTAGACAAGAAGGGATTTAGTTTCTGACAACCATAGAACATGACAACTTTGCTCTCCCCTAATCAAGAGTCAATCTCAAGAGTCGTGTGAGCACAAGGCAATTATTTTACTCAGTCAGTACATGCATTCTTAGTCTCATCAGAATGTAGAGAAAAGGAAGAGACGGGCGTGTTCAATAAAAGGTGTTATTTATTGATCAGTCTCTTTTCTCGTACAAGAGAAATGGATCGATATTATTGCAATACTTATAGTTAAGTAAAGTGCATACGTTAAAAGCAATAGTACAAAATAATACTGTAAAAACATTGATATGGTTTCTGAGCCATATGATGTTTAAAATGATTAAAATATATTTACATACACATATACATTTGACTAAACGCACTCAACTGGTGTTTCTAAATACGCCTACCCCGTGTACCTGACCTAAGTCTAATGCGTGGGCGGGAATAGAAAGTTACAGTTTAAGTTAAGTTTGTTTTTGCCAAGTGAATAACTAAAGAATTCTCTAGGAGGGGTTATTCAGTTCTGTACCTGGAATTTAGGATGAATGAGGAATGGTATCTCTTTCTCTGCTCTCGATATTCCAGGCTGCCTGCGAGGGCTACCCGGAAGCGCCGGTGCTGGGTCTCTCGGCTTGAGATAGCAGCGCGTCTCTCAGCGCGTCAGGAAGGCGGGGCTGCTGCCTGCGGGGTCTGCTTCTGCTCTCTGCTTCGGCAAGTATGGCTGCTCCGTCTTGTCACCACGCGTGTGTTTTGCATAGGGCAAGGTCGGCAATATTTATACCTTAAAGGTGCCGGGATTGACGTAAGGATGGACATAGGTACGTCAATAAAGATGTCATACGACTTGCTCGTTAGCACATTCTTTACTAAAGTTCTCTGTGAAATCAAAACAATGGCCGCACGGATTATCCAGGTTGTCATAGGTTTGATTTGTTATGAGAACGTCGTATGCCTTATCAGGGGCTGGAGGAATGTCGCTTGTCTAATTAGATCTCAAGCGTTATGACCTAATCAGATAACACGTTCCTGTGCCGTAGTGTGACTGCGTCAGATAACGGTATCTGCATCATGGGGGTTTTCTTGCCTCATGGGCTGACTGTTAGTTAACTAGCTAGTAAGTTTAACCAGAATAGGGTCAGGAATAGGGGGATCGATTCAGAACCTATAGAAATACACGACACCCACTCCACGCTAACTATGGTCATATCTACTAATCTATGCATAGTATAACATAGTACAACATACTATAGAGTATAGTGTATACCTTACCACCCCAAAATACATAAATGCATTTTGAAATTTTCAAATATACAGAAAAATTGCAGTCATATATATTGTATGCACTTAAGCTATGAATTAAATGCAAAAGTAAACACGCATTTTATGCATTATTGCTTGTTGGTATATGAGAAATACACATGAAATGGCTCTTAATATGGCTATACAGAAAAAAAGTCGAAACCATTTCATCACATAAAATATATTGTGAACATACCAGCGGGCAGCTAAAGTCTATATAAAGTCTATAAAGTATCTAAAAAAATAGAAATCTTAGTTCTCTAGGAATAGTTTCTTACTTTAAGCAGAAGATCAGTGTCCCGGGAAAAATATATAGAAAAATATTTTAGGGGCTTGCTGAAAAAAGTTGCTGTCCGTGAACTGGATTGTAATTGTTCATGTGACTTTATTTTTAAAGTTGAAGGCCGAATTCAGGGAACGCCGTGTGCGAGTTTACTCAAAAGTCTCTATTTCTGTTCCGGAGAGAACATCATATCATTCAGGCTTTCGAAAAAACTGTCAACAGCTTCATGGGAAAGTTCCACTAAGTCGGAAATAGGGGTAACCATGCATTCGTGCGCATGATTGTCTCCATTGACATTCTGATTTGCATTGCTGACAGAAGGTCGTACCTGTTCGATGCTGCTTTCATCTTGAACTTCACTACTCTTCAATCGCAGTGGTGAAGATTCCAGGAATGCCGTCATCAGAATTGGCAGCCTTTGAGGGCAGCACAGTGCGTGAACCTTGGTAGGAACCAACAGTGTATCTGCATCCACCGGCGCATCCGATTGTAGCGTCAGACAGGTGTCTAACACGCATTCTTCTCCGCATAGCAGACACCTTAGTACAGGTAAAACACACCTTTGCCACATTGGTCGAAATGATAGAAACCAAGTCATGTTCAGGTCTCTAAGCCGGGAGAGTCCCAGGATTTTTGATATCCGGTCCCGGTATCCAATGGCTAGGATCGTATCTTCCATTGTCGTGAGATTTTGTTCTGTGACATGGGTTGCCATAACGAAAAATAAGGACTTGGAATAGGATTCCTACAATTAGTCCCAGGATCAAGGGAAGTCCGCCAAAAATCGAATGGACGAAATCTGGAAAAATACCCAGTATGGCTTTGAATGGTGTTAATGCCATCGAAAATACTGTCTTAAATACCTTTGAGACCCCAGTGGTATCAGAAATATTTAAGATTTCGCTCAGGATTTCCGCGAAATGTACGGGGGAATTAGTTGATAATAATGTATGTATCTCTGCAGTCGTCCTTGCGACTTGTAGATCATACGTTTCTTTTGATGACGTGAGCCTTGTAGGCGTCTGAAGAAGCACTGTTTTCATTCTGCTTAAAGTGTCTATTCGAATAGAAGTAATTTTCAGACCGGGCCATGCCCTTGCCTCCCTGTCTGGAAAGGAGCTGGGAAACAAAGAACGTCCACAGCACTTGACCTTCGCCGTCGTAGTGACGAGATAAGGAGTCCCGGGCATAAGACTACAACATCTGCGGTCTACAATAAGAATGTAACTCCCATTATAGAGTCTTTGAAAGAATGGTTCTATTTCAGTTGCAGGTGCGCCTTGCTGGTGACATGAAAGGTTGTATGAATTCCCTTCACAGGCTCCGTGCAAACTAATACCGTTACACAGAAGCGTGCCGCTTAGTGACATAGCACAATTGTTGCCACTAAGAAACACTTTCTGTCCTTTGTTACTTACACATGCATGTGAATAGGGCAGGTTCCAAGTTGTTTTAAGGTACCCCTTTCCCAATTTCTCGTACATGCCAGCCTGTATATATTTTTGGCAGTATTGAAACCTGAAGGTTGAGATTGGAATATTTATGATTCCGTGGATTATCCATTCACTGACAGGTCGTTCTGACATTGTCATTGGTAATCTTTCTAGTTTTTCAATGCTCAAGATTGTATAATCAGCACCCTTCTGCGCCATACCGATTTGTCTATCAGTAAGGTTAAAGATTTGGAATAGTGACGTTGTGTTGATTAAACGCCAAGGCACGTAGCCTGAACGCAGATTTTGTAACGTCCAGCCAAGCTGTACAATAGAACGCAATTGTGACTGACCATGTTGTAATAACAGTAAGTCTTGCGATAATATATCGATTGCTGAAGACACAATGCTGTCCAATGAAAAAATTCTGGAGGACAGAGTCATTAACCCATTGTCCACTACAGAAAGTGATTTTTCCAAATTAATACGGTCAATTTCCCGTATTCTTTCTGCTGTCTCAATTTGAGTAACCTTCCAGGCCTCATTGTATGCTGCATATACAGAGGCTGCTATGAAACGCTTATGACGCTGTTTGCGTGGTCCCAGTATGAAATCACGCAAGTCAGCACCATCAGTAAGTAAAGTTAGGTGTTGCTTAATTTCAGGCAGTGTGGAAGTTTGTAGCCATTGAAGGCATAATTTGCCCACACTGTAGGTTGTTATTATCCCTGGGTGATGTCTTTGGGGATATCTAGGGTCTGGCCTGGTCATTTTGAAACCCTGTGTTTTATTCAGGAATCTATCTTGACAGTTATTTGTATCTATGGGCCAGATCAACCATTGTTTCCAATCAGGATGTGTTCTGTTTTGGTTAAGTATATGGTTTATGTCTATTTCTTCATCTGTATCAGAGTTATTGCTAAACATTGTTGGCTTTGGAATAGACAGGTTATTTAAATCTTTGATTTTGGCTAAGCCAAGACAGGTAGTTTGTTGAACAGTGTCATTTAAAAATATCATTTGTTCTGGGATCATGCAGGCTCTAAACAAAGCTTCTATACCCTGTACTTGCCATTCTTTTGTACCCCAAACACTTTTCAAATCAACATTTTTGTCCCAATAATTAAATCCAAAAGTATTCATTTGTTCAAAGAATAAGTCAGAATAAATCAATTTTGTGTTGGTTATCATGGTTTTGGTCCCTGTCTTGTTTGACAATTTAAAATAAAATGTTTCCGCATTACTTGTGTTAAAACCTGAAAAATATGAATATTTGCCATACACGGTTCTTGAGCTCCCTTTTGGAGGTGTAGCACAATGTTCCCATTGATTAAAATTTAAAACATTTCTAGGTTGTGCAGATTTATGCAAGAAATGGTTACCATAATGGTTATAGCAGTACATGCTGTCATAATTTGTAGAACCCTGCAAATAATCATGTTTTGTAAATTTAGCAGACATTACTAAGTCAGACATCATATTGTTAATACTTTCAAAGTCCCAATCATCAGCAAATGAGTTTGGTTTTGCAAAGTCACTCAAGGAGATCTTGATTTGGTGTGGATATTTCAGGATCTCGACCGGACCATAAATTTCATAGTCAGTGTTGTCCCAGGCTACCCCACCAGGTATTGGAATTGCTGTGAAGTTGGCTGAAGAAAGTTCTGAAGAAAGTTCTCGTTTCTCGACGTGTGAAGATGTGTGTGGTTTGAGGACCAAGTTGATGTTCTGACTTGCTGTGTCCATTTTAGCATATTTTCCCTCAATGAAGCGTCCCAAGGTAAATACCATGATGAGCCAAAGTATGAGGATAAATGCACCAAAACCCACCCAAAATTCAATCCATGGAGAAATCAGATATGTTTCTTTTAGTTGTTTCAAAAGTTCCTTCGCTTTGTCTTTAAAGGATTTTGATGATGGCTGTGTCTTTTGTTCGCTGAAACCGTCAGAGGAATCATCGAAGTTGATGAAGTAACCGGATGCAGTTCTGTCAATTGTTCCAATTGGTTCAGGATTTTTGTTTCTTGCATTTTCACTTGGTACTTCTGTATAGATTGGTGTGTCTCTGCTAAATGTCTTTATTTGGGTTTTCAGAGGTCTTAGTTCTATTGCATTGTTGCATAGTCCTTGTTGTTCTTCTGTAGGCGTTTCGAATGTGATGAGCCTCTTTGATAGGACCTCTGTACTGGTAGCAAACCTTGGTGTTCTGCTACTTATCGGGAGTCCACTTGGCCTACCGTTGGTTATCGGCCACATGTTGTGGTTTTACCAGGTCGATGGATACAACTCGGTTCTCCTTTTTTCCAGCAAGTGGCGGTAGTACAACTGATCTTGTCCCGTTGACAGACAATACAGGAACTGCTTTTCTGTAAGAAGGCCCAAATTCCTTCTTTACCGCGATCTTCTCCCTGACTAGATCCCCGACTTTTGGAATCCAGACAGGTCTTGCTGGGACAGGTGGTGAATCTTCAGTGGTCGTTGGCTGTTCTTTCAACTGTATGTTGCTCAGGTCTTTTCTTGTTTTGTTTAAGTCCTGCAAAATAGCCAAACGGTCTTTGACATCAAAGCTTTTTTCTGTTACCACTGAAGTCTGACTATCAAGGTCAGAGATCAACATCCTAGTTCCGAATAATAATTCGTACGGACTGAATCCCTTCAGAGAATTTCTTGGCAAGTTATTTAGACTACGTTGGACACTTATTAGATGTTTGACCCACCCAGCTCCCGAACCCAATATCCTTTCTATTATAGATTGCTTTCTGTCTTGGTTTTTTCCTTACACCATCCCATACCCTCAGGAAGGAAGTGAGAAGATTCCCGCTGGGCTGTGCTCATTTGGCCATTCTTTCCCCCCCCCAGGCTGGATTGCCTGAGAAAAAGAAAAAAATGGTCGAACGTAGCATGCTCTTAGCGTATATGCCATTTAGACTCGCAAATCTTGTATAACAGTCCGGACGTCAGCCGAGTGCTGTGGATCTACATTATAAGTGGGAACTAGCCTGTATATGTTAATCGCAAGCCATTCTTTTTAGTGGTGATGTTATCTGCCTTGATACGACGAGGTATTAAACTGCTTCTCTCCCCACTGCGATCTCTGTTGCAGTTTGGGCAGTTTTTTACAAACATGGTGTAGTGCAGGCTCATGCCTGGCCACCAGTACCGTGATTGTAATTCTTCCAGAGAATCTTTTAATTTAAGGTGTCTGAGACCCTCGCCCATGTGTGCTTCTGCGATTAACAAGTTTCTCCTGTCCATGTTTGGAATCACTCTATCCCCCACTCCAGGGATTCGAGCAAAAGGAATGGAGTTTGCATCTATGATGTATGTGTAATTGAGTGGATAGTTGATCGGTAACGCCGAGCAGTCGCCTTTTGATGACGTTTTTACTGCCAGCAATGTTTCGCCGTCAATGTATTTTAATGTACGCTTTTTTCGATCTACGGGAGCCGGTTTACTGGCTGCCGCTGCGGCTGTTTCAGCCAATGAATTCCCTACAACGTGAACGCCATCACGCTGGTGACTCAGTGAGTGTGTCACGTGAGTCTTTGGTAGTTCTTTTTTCAAAAGAGCTACCTGTTCCCAGAGCAGTCTCTGCTTTATTGGTGCATCCGTGTCATCTTTGTAATCGTTCTGAATCCAGGTCTGCAAATCCTTGTTATATGCTTTGACGCAGAAATATGAATCTGACACTATAAGTGTCGGGAATTCGCGATCCGCATTATCTAGCGCCATTTTCAAAGCTAATATTTCAGTTTGTAGTTCTGAATTAGTTTCTACTGAGTGTGATTTTGTTAATAGAGGTCTTAGTTTACCTCCGTGCCACACTTCTTTTGTAATCTCACATGTGGGATTGTATGCATGTTCTCCCCAAACGGAGGGTTGAGCATGTCCGTCTGTATAGATTACACAGGCGTAATGTCGTAGAGGCAGAATGTCGATTGGCAGAGGATACGTTTTTTCATATTTTAGATTTTTTAATTCTTCTAGTTCTGGATCAAAGAAGTAATATACTTTGTCCGTTGTGATTGAATTTACCCATTGTAACCATTCTGGATCCAATGTTGTTGTTGGTAAATTACACGGTGTTGTTAATGCCTCAAAGGCTGATTCTGCTGTTCTGACTGTGATATGTCTACCGTCAGCTATGTCTTTTTCTCTAGCTATTGCGGTTGGAACTGCTTGAACAATTTTTCCTTTGTTGTTGAATCTCTGTTCAGCTTTTGTGTACAAATGTGATTTGAATGCAATTGGTACCTTATCTCCCTCATTAGAGGTTAGGTATGTGAATCCGCATCTCCCTGGGATGACTCGGATCACAAGGTTGCGTGTATTATCACGGGTTTCTAATTTTGTTTTAATTAGCATGTCTGTTTGTAAGGATCTCAAAATTTCTGTGTGTGCTTGAGTCCAACTGGATCTTTTAAAGTCTGGTTTAATTAGATCATAAAGGGGTTTGACCCTTTCTGCGTAATTTGCAATATATGTTCTTCCGAAATTTAGGAAGCCTAGAATTGACTGTAGGTTTTTTAGTGTTTTAGGAGCTTGGATTACGGCACATTTCTCTAGGAAATTGTCTGCCAGGCTTTTGCCTTCACTTGATAACTCATATCCTAAGAATAGGACCGTCAGATGGGCAATTCTGGACTTTTTGAAGTTGAATTTGTAACCCTCTGCAGCGAAACCAAGTATTATGGTGTTCACTCTTTTCAAGTGAGTCTCCAAGTCATCATCTGTTAAGTAAATGTCATCGACATAAGATAATGCTTCATCATCATATAGTTGTAGTAATTCTGTTACTCTCGCTGAGAATACCCCCGGGCTGTTCTTGTACCCCTGGGCTAACCGACAGAATTGTTTTTGAGTGCCATTTACTGAGAATGCAGTTAAATATCTGCTCTCTGGTGCTATGTTTTGACAAAAGAATCCATTGGAGATGTCCAAGGTTGTTTTGTATTTTTTGCGCACTATGTTATTCATTAGTGCAGCACTGTGTGAGTTTTGCACTGCAAAAGTTTTGCAACATGTGTTAAGGTGTCGGTAATCCAAAACTAGACGGTACGAATTGTCTGGTTTGGAGACCGGAAACAAAGGATTGTTCATTTGTGAGGTGCAAGTTTCAATCACCCCCTGGTATTCTAGCTGATCTAGTATTTCATTTACTTGTTTTTTAGCTTCTTGCTTAATTGGGTACTGCCTTTGTGCAGTTGGTTGTGATTTTAACTGGACTTTGTGAGGAGGAGAATCCTCATCCCATCCTACATGATTTTTATATAAAGCAGGTGCTAAGGCCACTGCCCACTTTCTAGCAAGTGTATATTTTTTATGAATCGGTATTTGATTCGAGAAGGCAGGCATAATTACTTCTTCGCCATGAGGGCACTCCCTGACAAACTCTGGTGGCCAGTCTTTTTCAGCTAAAAGGATGTCATAACCCTTTGAGAGGTTATCCCAAAATAGTCCCCTTATTTTCCTAGTCTTATCTCCCTCTATACGTAATGTTATCTCGTATATTTTGTGGGGCTTGCTAACTCTGGTATCTGCAGTTTCCACTTGAAGGTATTCATTCGTGTCCACTGTCTCCAGATGATCCATAAGGACTTTGCGAGCTATGCTCACCTCTGCTGCGCTGTCTAGCATTGTCTGAGCCCATTCTCCGTTTTTCAGTTGTGTCCTCAGTATTCTCGGCATTGTTAACTACCTTGATACTGGCTACCTTCTTTTTTGGAAATTGTGATTTCTTTTTCAGTTGAGCAGGTTCCTTGTCTTTGGACTTGGCGTGCTCTTCTGATCGTCCTCTTCTTTCCGATTTCTGCGAGGAATTCTGAAAAGATTGAGAGGGACGTGTATCAATGTCTTGATATCTATCAGGTTTTTTAATATTATCCCTATTTCTAAGGTTATATCTATTCCCAGAGGGTTCACTCTGAGGTGACCTTTGTCTCGGGTTTGGAGATTTCTCTCTTCGCCTAGGAGACCTTCCTCTGGACTGGAATTTCTTTTCTTTTGGATTGGATTGTTTGTTTCCATCCCAGTTCTTTTTTGGTGAATTATTATTATTATTAAAAAACATTTTTTCTGGACTTGTAGTCAGTTGCGGTTTTACTGGTATTCCACCTAGACTATCTCTGCCTAGTTCTTCATAGGATTTTTCTATGATTCTGGCAATTTCAGCTGGTTGGTCTGCTATATCTGTCTCTTTTAACCTCTGGCGGATCGCTACGTTTGCTGCTTCACCCTTTATGTTGGCTAGTAATATAGCCGAGACCTGCTTGAAGTCTTTTAGTAATTTCATACCAAGAGTTAAAGCAGGTTCTGGACCATATTCATCTTGAATTTGTTTTAGCACATCTGGTATTACCGAAATGGATGGAACACCGTGCGTTTTTGTGTAGATGGAAGCAAAGACTGTACCCCAAGTGTCACAGTCCTCAATGTGTGGTGCGATTCCCATTGGGAGACATATAGTCAGAATTCTGTGTTTTTCTAATGGGGTGGTGTCAGGAAACACCGCCTCTATTTGGGTAATTTTCTGTGCCAACCAGAATGGTATCTGTTCCCGTTTAGCTGGAACTTTACCTAGGCAGGATTGGATGTTCTGTGGTGTAATTTTATTTGTGTTCCCCTGGTGAGGGGTCAGCTGTGGAAGTTTAATCGCTGGCTGAATTGTTGAAGTCCGCATTACATACTGAACTACTTGTCTGTGAATTTTTAGTAGTTGTTTTAGCTGTATTAACAGCTCTGCTGCAGGCATTCTTTCGATGTCTGGATATGGTGTGTATCCGGCTAAGACCGGCCACGTTGCTCCTGGTCTTCCTAAAGGACCGAGCCTTGTAATGTGATTATTATGTTTTAGGGCGCCATCAAATAAGAGCAAATGCTCTTGGAATTTGAGTGGTACTTCCACCTCCTCGAAAGGAGTGTACTCATTAGGAGGTTCCTCTACTTTGTAATAGTGGAAGTACTTTGTTATAGTATTAGCTGCTGGAAAATGTATCCATGTATAGTATACCTCTGTCTGCCGATATTCGTGTGCCTCGATTACGAATATGACTGTGCCACCTCTAGGTGTCAGTCCATTTTCTATAAGTTTTAAGGTTATAGATCTCCTTTTGGCGACCGGAATGAGTATTATATCCGCGTCTGCTGCTTGCATGGTAGCATCAGCATCTGCTATTTCAGTAGCTAATCTAGTAACCTCTCGTTCTTCATCGCTGTCCATTTTGCTGACAGGATGGTATTATGTTTATTTGCAGATCAGGTTTCTTTATGGAAACAGAGATTAGATGCACAATATTTTGGAACTGTTTTATCCTTCAACGTTGACTAGACCAAGAACCATACATAGGAGTTCCCTCCTGTGAGGTTTTGGAGGATATTATAACCTTTCACCCACTCCAGACGTCTTTGGAGTATTTGGGAAAAGGGGTCTGAGTGAGAAAGCACGACTGAGTTACTCTAAATGTCTTACGTTAGTTTTATCGCCCTTTCCAAACACGTTGGGCGCCATGTAGTGTAGCTCCTATTTTCCCAATAGGCTCTGCGCATTGGAATAGTACCTACAGCAGTAAAGGCCTAGGCCAGACGTTAACTAGGTCTACTACTGTCGATACTAGACTTAATTTTTGGGTTTGCCAGCTAAGCTCAGAGTTCGCTAGAAACTTTCTCGAATGTTCAAGGAAGGATTAACTCCCCTGATTAGACAAGAAGGGATTTAGTTTCTGACAACCATAGAACATGACAACTTTGCTCTCCCCTAATCAAGAGTCAATCTCAAGAGTCGTGTGAGCACAAGGCAATTATTTTACTCAGTCAGTACGTGCATTCTTAGTCTCATCAGAATGTAGAGAAAAGGAAGAGACGGGCGTGTTCAATAAAAGGTGTTATTTATTGATCAGTCTCTTTTCTCGTACAAGAGAAATGGATCGATATTATTGCAATACTTATAGTTAAGTAAAGTGCATACGTTAAAAGCAATAGTACAAAATAATACTGTAAAAACATTGATATGGTTTCTGAGCCATATGATGTTTAAAATGATTAAAATATATTTACATACACATATACATTTGACTAAACGCACTCAACTGGTGTTTCTAAATACGCCTACCCCGTGTACCTGACCTAAGTCTAATGCGTGGGCGGGAATAGAAAGTTACAGTTTAAGTTAAGTTTGTTTTTGCCAAGTGAATAACTAAAGAATTCTCTAGGAGGGGTTATTCAGTTCTGTACCTGGAATTTAGGATGAATGAGGAATGGTATCTCTTTCTCTGCTCTCGATATTCCAGGCTGCCTGCGAGGGCTACCCGGAAGCGCCGGTGCTGGGTCTCTCGGCTTGAGATAGCAGCGCGTCTCTCAGCGCGTCAGGAAGGCGGGGCTGCTGCCTGCGGGGTCTGCTTCTGCTCTCTGCTTCGGCAAGTATGGCTGCTCCGTCTTGTCACCACGCGTGTGTTTTGCATAGGGCAAGGTCGGCAATATTTATACCTTAAAGGTGCCGGGATTGACGTAAGGATGGACATAGGTACGTCAATAAAGATGTCATACGACTTGCTCGTTAGCACATTCTTTACTAAAGTTCTCTGTGAAATCAAAACAATGGCCGCACGGATTATCCAGGTTGTCATAGGTTTGATTTGTTATGAGAACGTCGTATGCCTTATCAGGGGCTGGAGGAATGTCGCTTGTCTAATTAGATCTCAAGCGTTATGACCTAATCAGATAACACGTTCCTGTGCCGTAGTGTGACTGCGTCAGATAACGGTATCTGCATCATGGGGGTTTTCTTGCCTCATGGGCTGACTGTTAGTTAACTAGCTAGTAAGTTTAACCAGAATAGGGTCAGGAATAGGGGGATCGATTCAGAACCTATAGAAATACACGACAGACCTATCTCTGCTCGGAAGTGGAATATATATAGCACCTTCTATGGGGATTGGGTGCGCCAGCCAGTGTTCGGCCGCTAGCTGAGGCATATAAGGGGGTTGATGGATGCGCCTGCGCACTATAATAATAAAGCTCCAGGTCAGGTATGCCGAACCGCCCTGCACATATAGCCTCACAAGTGTCTCCCACTTCAGCCTCGGATTTTTCCCTCCCCAGACCAATCTAATCAGTTTGGATCGTAATTGCTGAAAAAAATACGTCTCAGTGTGAAAAGGTATGTTAAGGAAGGGGTATAGCAATTTTGGTAATAAGACCATCTTTATTAGTGAGGCTCTGCCTGCCATAGAGAGGGGTAGGGTGATCCAGCGTGTCACTTTGTCCGAAATCTGGCTCAGCGTGGTGCCGTAGTTCGCCCTCATAAGTTCATCCCTGTCCTTCGAGATGTGTATCCCCAAATACTTAAATTCGCCATCACACCAGGGTATGGGGTAGTCCACCGGGACCTTGGCCGTCACCGCAGTAAGAGGAAAACAGCACGATTTGCCCCAGTTAATTTGGACTCCGGAGAGGAGTCCGAACTTAATGAACTCTCTGAGGATGGGATTCATGTTCTGCTGCGGGTCGCGGATGTACAACGAAATGTCGTCTGCGTACAATGAGACAAGAATTTGGCGCAAGTTGCAGTGCAGTGCAATATCGTTATGATGCTGACGGAGTTTCCCTGCCAGTTGTTCCACTGCAATTGCAAACAGGAGGGGCGATAATGGGCATCCTTGTCGAGTGCCTCTAGTAATTGGTATGGGTTGGGACAGTCTACCATTAATCACTACTTTCGCTGTGGGTGAGTCATATAATAAACGGATCCAGGCAAGGAAGATCGGAGGAAACCCATACGCTGCATAGCTGCAAATAAATAGTCCCATTCTAGGGAGTTGAATGCTTTGGTAGCATCCAAGAACAGCGCTGCCATGGGTAAGTCTTCAGAGACATTATTCAGTACCGTAAAGAAGGTTCGGAGGTTATGCGAGGTCGCCCTTCCTGGCACAAAACCCGACTGATCTGGGAGAGTTAGGTTTTCCATGAGAAGATTTAGACGCGTGGCAATGAGTTTAGGCAAAATTTTGACATCACAATTAAGTAGTGACAGAGGTCTATATGAGTCACAGTGCTGCGGTGCTTTCCCAGGCTTCAGCAAGGCGGTAATAAGGGCCAGCCGCATGGAGGGGGGAAGGTAACCAACCTCAAGTGCATCCTCCTACACTTCCCGTAATACCGGGGCCATAAAGTCAACATAGGTCTTATAAAATTCTATGGGAATACCATCAGACCCTGTGGCCTTCCCAGATTGCATGTGCATTATGGCATCCTGTACTTCGTCTAGTTCAAACGGGGTGCTGAGGAATCGCTGTTGTGTGTCGCTTAACCACGCCAGTGAGACATCCCCTAAGTAATCAGTGAGGTCTAGTTTATCTGTTCTAGTGGTTGCATATAATTTAGTGTAGTGTGATGGGAAGGCGTTGAGGACATTTATGGTATCTCTATAGACCCTCCCATCGGCTCCCTCTATCTCAAGGATGACTGTCACTGGCCGTGCTAATTTAATCGTCGCTGCCAGCGCCTTCCCCGGTCTCTCTCCCGCTCCATACCTGCGCGCTGTCCAATACCTGCCTCTAAATTTCGTTTCTCTGGTAGCTTCTTCCTTATATTCTGTAATTTTGTCTCTGATCTGGGGGCGCGTTGTGGCCGTCGGGTTGAGTGTCTGGGCGTATTCCAATCGCTTCAAATCTCGTTCCAGGTTTGCAAGCACAGTCGTTATGCTTTTCAGGACCCCTGCCCCTTTCGCTATACAAATGCCTCGCAGCGTCACTTTGAAGGCCTCCCAGACCACCTCAACACTGTCCACGGAATCTTTATTGCGCTGAAAAAACTCTAATACTTCCTCTCGCAGTTCCTCTTTGAAACATGTATCTAGCAACATAGTGGGTTGCAGCCTCCAGGGGGTTCAGGGTGGCCCTAGGTCTTCCGCAGATAAGGTAAGTTTAACTGGGGCATGGTCAGAATATGTTCTAGCTAGATGTTGCACTTTAGTGATCATGGGGCATATGTTGCGCGTTGCAAAGATATAGTCCAATTGGTGCCCAGGATGCTGCATGCGTAGTAACATGTGTGCCCTCTCGCGTGCCAGGATGCAAGTGCCTCCAAGTGTCTATCAGCCCATATTCCTGCACTATCCCTTGCAATTCGATGCGGGATTTGGTGTAATGATGTGGCGCTGGGTTAGATCGATCTGTTGCCGGGTCATACGACACATTAAAGTCGCCGCCCCATATTATGTTATCCGGGCTGGTGGCCAATATGGCAGCCCAAAGTTCCGTGAAAAAGTGCGGATCGTCTACATTTGGACCATAGCAACAAACCAAGGTTAACGATATGTGTCCCAATCTTCTCCACATCAGGCAGTATCGTCCCACGGAGTCAGTTGAGTGACCCACCAACTTAAACTGTGTACCCCTCTTTATAACTATTGCTGCGCCCCTCGCGTAGGGGGAGTATGAGCTAAATACTCTGTGTTCCGCCCAACGGCTCGCAAACGCGATGTCAGTGTGAGGGCGGAAATGAGTCTCCTGCAAATAGGCTATGTGTACGTTATGCCTGTCAAGGTATGAAAGAATCTAGCGCATCTTACGCGGGTCCCCCAACCCCCGGACATTCCACGAGATGATATTTAATTCAGTCAAAGCCATTGTGGAGAAGCAAGCACCATGCCGAGCTGACCAAAGGGTATGCCAGAATGAAGTGTGCCCCTGTCGGCATATCTTACTAAGTGGCAGCTATGCGCAAGTAAATAACAGTCATTCCCCCCCTCTCTCACCAGCTCGTCAATAGTTCTCAAGCCTAAGCAGATCAATCGTGCAAGAACAAACCATAGTAAACTGTAACAATCCCCCCCACCCTCCAAAAATACCCAAGTCCCAACCCATTTCCCTCCCCCCACCCACTGAAGCATCCCCAACTCGCCAGTAGAGAAACCCCACCCTCCACTCACCCATCTTCGAATTCTCCCCATAAGTCAAAGGAAAAAGTCACGTAACAGATTGGGGGAATACCCACAGGGGCGCAGACAGAGGGAGCCGCACCACCGCTTCCCACACCTCTAGCCCGCGACCTAGGTGACCTCTGGGCTTGGCTGAGGGGGGCTGCGGGCCCGGAATACATTACCGCTGGCATTCTGCTGGGTTTAGGAGTGTGGCCATCATCCAATGTTCTCTGCTACGGCTGCGCCCCCTGTCATGTTCTCTGGGTCCTGGAGGTCAGCCGTCGACCCTCAGCAATTGAGCAAGATGCCCTCTCTCAGGCCTCATCTTCTGTGTCACGTGCTCCGTCATGTGGCGCCTGGTTCCCGCTGTCGGCCCTTGGAGATGGTCTCCTCACAGAACGCAGATAGTCCTCCACTTGTTGCGGGTTGGTGAAGAAATGTTGTTTCCCCTGATGCGCCACCCAGAGATGTGCAGGGTATAGCAGAGCATAGTCGATTTGCGCTGCACGCAATTTTTTTCTTAACGTCTATAAGCTTACGGCATTCTTCCTGTACCATTGGTGTAAAGTCAGGGTAGATCGAGAAGGACACTCCGTTGTAGGATAGGGTTTTCTGGGTGCGTGCTGCTTTCAGGGCCACATCGCGGTCTCGGTAATTCAACAAGCGCGCTATGATGGGGCGCAGCGGAGCCCCTGGCCGAGGTCTCGGTCCAAGCAATCGATGGGCCATTTCGACTATAAACTGTGACGAGAACGCCTCGGCGCCAATGGAGGCGAGGAGGAGCTTCTCTATGTAATCTTCCATTTGCCCGGTGTTGGTGGATTCCGGAATGTCCGTTACACAGATGTTATTGCGCCCGCTACGGGCTTCCAAGTCCTCATTTTTCGCCGCAATCACACGCAGGAGGTTATTCACCCCAGTAAGTTGCGACACGTGGGTGGCCGTGACATCTTCGTTATCAGAAATACGTCGTTCAGCTTCCTTGAGTCGCTCATCATGGAGGTATAGTTTATGGGCGATCGCGTCCATTCTCGAAGACATACGGTCAACTTTATCGACAACTGTCGCAAATCCTTGGCGCATCTCTAGGATGATCTGCTACATATCCATATCTGGTGCCGTTGGGGCCCCGTCCGGCACCACAGGTCTACTCAGCCCACCAGAGCTCATCGTGGGCTTAGGGCCTTTTTTACTGGCAGTGTCGAAGCTGAGCTTCGGCTGGCGCGTATCCTGTCTGCCCATAGTGTTATCTTCAGAGCCAGGTAGCTCGTCAGGGGTTCCCAGCTCTTGCAAAGTCAATAGTTCGCACACGTGAGTCCCTCTGTGCATGCCAGCCACCTCAGCCTTGTTATGTGTCCAGCAATCAATCGCGACGGGGAAGTGTCATGCAATGTTGTGCCGCAGTGTCACGTCTTTGCAGGCGCCTCAGAGTTGTATGCGCACACTGTGGTATGCGTAGTTGCGAAATCACGAGTAGTCCCAGTGCACCATAGCCCCCGGGCCTCCAACAGGGCAGGCGGTTAGCAATCTCCACAAGCACAGGCCGGGTCGGGGTGGCCAGTAGTGGTAAGATAATGGCCAGTGGGACCACTAAGTGGTTCAGTACTTCAGCTCTGCATTGCAACAGTCCAATAGCTGTCTCTCCACAGCACGTAGCAGCCTCTCCGAGTACAGGGCAGTTGGAGACAGTGGGACCACAGTTCGTTCTACAACGGTGGAGCGGCTGTCCCAGATGATCAAAGAAGGCCCAAGATTGATCAAAGAAGAAGACAACCTGCATTTGCAACAGAACAAAAGTATTTCTAGGAGTTTTTATTTTAAAAGAAAAGGAATACATTTTGGTACAACAGTAGGCTCCCAACGAGAAAAAAATGCGCTGATTGACTGTGCTCTCTATATACACCACACGTGTGCGCAATTTAAAAGTTCGACGTGCAGTCCGCCGTGGCCAAGGCCGCAATCTCAGCGTGGCCGCTTGCAAGTTGGGCGCCCCCCGTCCAAAAGCAGTGTATCAGCACTTGCTACCAACGAGCTTGTCGCGCAGTGTTGCAGGGCTAGGCATACGGGTCTGGAAATGATGCTATATGAGCCTGATCACCCCGGGATGTAACGCCCTACAAGACACTTCCCGCCGAGGCCCAACAGTCGTGCTCTCACCGTGGGAGACCCGTGCTTACGCCGCCCAGTCAATCTCGGGTATCGGGGCTCACCGCTGCTCGGACTTCCGCTCACGAATCAAAGTCCTCACCACGCACTCTCCGTCACTCTAGGCACAGCGTGGGGTCCAGGCTCAGCGGGGTTATTGTAGCCGCAAAGTGCTGCAGCCAAACACCTTATGTCCTGAGGCGGCATGCCTCACATGTGCAGAGCCGCGGGCTGAAGTGGCAGCATGCGCCGGCAGTCTCGCTCCGCCTATGTCTGACCAGGGCACGGTCACACACTACGGGGCTCCCAACTTGCCACCACCTCGCGGGATCGTCACAAAACTTCCACCGAGTCTGGAACCAGGTGGGAGACGCCACTCAGAGCAGTTTCAGCTAGTTTGGTTGCCAATAAATCAGGATAATTGCAGGATTTGGTATTCCGGCGGCAGGAGCCACACAGAAGTGCGGCCATGCTGCGTATGCGCCCTCTAGCGCCCCCTTTTGGAATTTAAAGTGTATTTAAGTTTGTTTTTTGTGAAAAAATCGATTTTGAACCGACTTTGGAAAGAAAGGAAGTTTATGAAGATTGATCAAAGAAGAAGACAACCTGCATTTGCAACAGAACAAAAGTATTTCAAGGAGTTTTTATTTTAAAAGAAAAGGAATCAATTTTGGTACAACAGTAGGCTCCCAACGAGAAAAAAAGAGGAAACCAGAAATATTGGCAACATAAGGAGACCCACTGCGGAGCACGTTAAAGACAATATAAGGTACGGTGCCTTATTTAAACTTGAATGAGGTTATGTATGGGAATAGTTAGAGAACAGAAAAAGATATCGTGAAGTGCATCATTTAAAATCTCTCACGTGTGTGCCAGAGGATCCTCGTTGTTCCAAGCTGCTCGTGTGAATCATTCTGGTTGCCTAGCGCTCCATCTCCTTGATGCTGCAGCAGGAAGCCATCGGAGGTCTAACACGTCTGTAAAATTAGTTGAGTATTGAATAAATCAAGGAAACAAATAGTAGAATAGAGAGGTGGGTTTATTAAAACCTCATCCCAAGAACAGCCAACAGCAACTGCCTCAGTCAGAATCTCAGAGAGAGAGCATTCTCAGAACAAAGAACGTGGTTAAGGAATACAGAGACTTAAAGGGGAAGTATGCAAAACATCACACATCTCCCTCTTATACAAAAGAAAAGCAAATAAAACAAAGGAAATACATCACTGGGTAAGAATAAAAGAAACACAAGCTCAAACATAATCCTTCAAATAAGAGGGAGCTTTCCTAGTTCTTTGACTTTTCCTAGAAGGAAACGAAGACCTGTCAAAGGAAAAGTTAGTACCCCAGTGAGTACTATTGCATAAATTATCATCCTGAGCAGAAACATGAGAAGATAACAAATCAGGATTAACAACTACTACACGACTCTTATTCCAGATTCTTCCATCATCAGTCTTGACAGCATTTTTAAATATCTTGACAACAGACCTAATGTCGGTGTATTTTGACCAAGGTTTGCATCCCACAGGAGTCTTTATCCTAACAAAGTCACCCACTTTGACCTCACATGAAAACACACGTTTTCTAAGATCAAAGTTTGTCTTACGAGCATCTTGTTTGAGTAACTCCTTGGTTCTCCAATCACCAACATCATTATTGACAAAACCTTTGTTTAGGCACATCCACCCAGGACACATCAAGGTGTTGGGAACCCTCCCCTTGAACAGCTCAAATGGGGACCTACCAGTGGTAGAATGGGGGGCAAAACGATAAACGTTAATCCTGTCCTGCAGAGTGGACTTCCAATCTAAACCAGAAGAGCGAGCAAGTTGTATGGATTCTTTCAGAGTCCTATTAACTCTCTCTACTGCACCATTTGTTTCAGGATGGTAAAGTGAACACCTTTTATGATTTATACCACATTTTTTTTAGAAAGTCAACGAACAAAGAGGAACAAAATTGAGGCCCATTGTCAGATAGAAGACTGTTTGGAAAACTTTCCTTATTAAATAAAGACTCTAAAAACTTAATGACAGAATTTGAAGTAATTTCCCTGACAGCAGAAACTTCAATCCATCTTGAGTATAGATCAATCAAAACGATGAGATAAGGGGTATCAGAAACACCAGAGAGGGGGCCAATAATGTCAATTGCAACCTCATCCCATGGATGGCCAGGTAATGCCCTCTTCACCATAGGCATCTGTCTCGTTTTTAAAATTTTATCACTAGAACAACACTCAGGGCATTCCCGGACCATTCTCTCAATTTCTAGGTCCATGCCAGGCCACCAGAACTGCATGCGAAGAAACTCTTTAGTCTTAACAATGCCCAGATGTCCCCGATGAGCATGAGACAACAATTTATTCCTTAATGAGTTAGGAGGAACCAGTTTAGTTCCACGCGTTAAAAGACCATCACTCACCGACAGTTCATCAGCAACTAACAGCCATGGCTTGTCCAAACGAGAGTTATTCTTCAAGGAAAGAATAACTTTCGAAATATCTTCATCTTTTTCCAACTCAGATCTCCATTCAGACTCAATAATGGCACCATCAGTCACCTCACACATGTTTACAAACTCCTCAGAATCACATACATCATCTTGCTCAGAGTTCTCACAGTCAACCAACCTAGATAAACAATCGGCTGATCTGTTGGCAACCCCAGGAATATACTCAACTTCAAATTCAAATTCCTGTAAGGAAACAATCCATCTTCGTATCCTAGATGAAATGGCATCTAAACCTTTTTTTGAAAAAACCTCTTTTAAAGGTTTATGATCAGACAAAACACAGATTTTGGTCCCCCAAATCAAATTCTTAAACTTCCTTAGTGCCCAAAAAATTGCTAACGATTCCTTTTCTATTACAGAGTAATTTAACTCCGAACCTCTGAGACAACGAGAAGAACAACATATCAATGAATCTTTCCCATCTTTCTTTTGAACTAAAACAGCACCAAGCCCCTTATCGCTTGCGTCAGTAAACATAATAGTTGGAAGACCAGGAACAAAGGCATGAAGTGAAGGTGCCTTATTCAAATCTTTCTTTATGTTTAAGAATTCAGATTTGCAATCAGATGACCAGTTGAGGACAGAATTTTTTGCCGTTAATTTCCTTAAGTTATGTGTTTTTTCAGCAAAGTTACAAATGAATTTTCCATAAAATTCTACCATTCCCAAAAAAGAGAGAAGCTCATCTTTGCAAGTGGGATCCTTCACTTTATCAATAGTTTCAACTAACTCTTTTTTTGGAAAAACTCCATTGCACGTGATGCGATGCCCCAGATAGTTTACCTCCTGTACCCTGAATTTGCACTTTGCCCTTTTTAAGGTCATACCTACACCTTCTAAAAGTCTCAAGACCATTGAAACACAAGTATCATGCTCAGAAACATTGCTACCATAAATTAGCAAATCATCTTGGTAGCACTTTACACCAATCAGTCCCCTCAAGATCTCTGACATGATTCTCTGAAAAACAGAGGCCGCAGAAACTAGGCCAAACGGCATTCTTTTGAACTTAAACGTACCCATAGGTGTAATAAAGGCAGTCAAGTCTTGGCACGAATCATCTAGTTCTACCTGGTGGTAGGCAGAAGCAAGATCAAGGGTGGTAAAATATCTTGCTCCTTCTAAGGTACAAATCATTTCATCTATATTAAGAAGTGGGAACCTGTCAACTACAACTTCCTTGTTTAGGGACCTCAAATCAATGCAAAGACGAATTTCACCTGTGGGTTTCTTCGCTATAACGACAGGAGCAAGCCATTCTGTAGCCTCGACTGGTACTATTATGTTACTCTTGATAAGTTTATCTAACTCATCCTGTACTTTGGCTTGTTCAGAGAGAGGAATTCTCCTAACTTTGGCTACAACGGGAAGAGCATTATCTTTCAATTTTATCAAATGTTTATACCCACGCAAACACCCTAAATCATCTTTAAAAACCTTAGGAAACTTTTTTGCTAGAGCCAAAGATAAGTTTACATCACTCATAGTGTTAGGTGTAACAGATATTTCTTGAATTTGAACCTGAGGAGAAGCATTGGGATCAAGGGTAACCCCCAACTGCCGTTGATGTAACCAACTTAGTAATGCATCTCCTTTTTTTGAGATATATATTTTTCCCACAATTATGCGAGAACCTAGTTCAATTTCAGCTAAAAAATATCCCAACATAGAAATAGGTTTTTCACTATAACCTAAGGGCACAATGTCACATTTAAACATTTTTACATTTTTCGCAAACACATCATTAAAATTTTCTCATTGATGATAGTTATCTTTGAGCATGAATCAAATTTTAAATTTATCATGTTATTATCTACCTTGACCAAAAAAGAAGGGTGATCAGATTCATCATTATTAACCTCAAAACAGATGGATCTTACTTGAGGCTGTGGCCATCTTCTCCTTGAATTATCACTGTTTTGAGCTTTTGACCTGCAAAATTTAGCATAGTGACCTTTTTTATTACATAGATTACAGGTTGTTTTTAGAGCAGGACAAATAGGAGAATTGGCTAAATGGTTAATCTGACCACATCTAAAACATGAAAATCTAATATTTGAAGAATTCATATTTCTATATACTTTCTCTTCAGAGCTTGCCCCATCAGTTTTTTTAATTTGACAAATCGTCTCATCAACTTTTACGTCCTCTTTTGATTCAGAAACAGAAGGTTTATCTTTCTCCTTTTTAAGTTCTCCAACACATCTTGTCATATGTTCAACCTGTTTTGCTATCTCTAGTACTTCTTCGAGAGGTGGTTCATCCTTTAACCAAAGTTCCTTTCTTATCTCATCATGTGCGCACCTTAAAACAAACTGATCACGGATTCTCTCATCAAGGGTTTGTCCAAAATTGCAAGAGGATGCAAGTTTCCTCAAAGACGAGACATAGTCTTCCACGGATTCATCTTTTTTTTGTTCTCTCAGACCAAAATGGTATCTTTCCATAATTGTGATGAGTCTAGGTAAGTAATGTCTATCTAGTTGTAGAATCGCTATCTCATATTCATTCAGACTTCTTTGTTCTGCAGCTGAAAGATCAGGTAAATGTTCAAGAACATCCTGTCCTTCTCCTCCTAAGCAATGCAACAGAAGTGAATGTTTTCTTTCCGCACTGAGATTTGTTCCACACACTCTCGCATAGTTTGCAAAAATCTTTTTCCACTTTTTCCACTTCACATTTGGTTCACCTGGACTGGTTAGAAAGAACGCAGTCTGAGTAACATTTTGCATTTCTATATTGAATTGTGTACTTAAATATTTGAATAATTAGATACGTAATGAATAACTTAGTTGATATGCTGAAAGAATATTTTGCTCTCCTTCTTTTTATTTTATTTTTTTTATTTTTAGAAACGAGTGGCCATTTATTTACTATTGTCTTTTCCCAAGTGTATTGAAATGTTCTTATTTATTATTTTTTTTGTTAGAATTTTCTTTTGTTGCCAGATATTCAGTCACTTTGGTCTAATAAAGGATTAAGAACGTTCATCAGACCAGCATTCACTTCTTTTACTATGAGATCATAAATGTTCTTTAGTATTATAACATCCTCAGGGAATAGAACACTTACACAAATGACTTGTTCTACCTTTGGGAATTTTCTTTTAGTTAGGATTCTGAGCGTTTATTCTGAGAATTGTCAGCGTTTTACTGTTCTAATCAGCTGAGCAGCGTTCTAATGCGCTGATGTGCTGAAACGCAGCGTATTCCAAAAGTTGAAACGCTCCGCGCTGAAACGCAGCGTAGCTGAAGGGTTGAAATGCAACGCACAGCTTACGAATGAGCAGCGTCTGACGTATGCGCACAGCTCACAAATGAGTAGCGTCTGACGTATGCAGACGCAGCTTTGCCTTGAATGTTGCACGAGCACGAGAGAACGTTGGTCTCGCGTAAAAGCCAAAATCCTTTTAGTCTTTTCCAATAAAATATAATTCCCAAAATTATTTTAATTTAATTATTTTCCTCCCGCTCTCCTCACCGTGAGATGGATGACGAGTCAGCCGCTTGGAAGTCGACGCTTCACTTCTTATGTTGTAGTACAGCCGCTGGAGGAGAAAACGAGGTAAATCTCTTTGCTAAGTTGATCTGGTTGAGGTGTTCCCCAATCGTCGCCAGTGTAAAATTAGTTGAGTATTGAATAAATCAAGGAAACAAATAGTAGAATAGAGAGGTGGGTTTATTAAAACCTCATCCCAAGAACAGCCAACAGCAACTGCCTCAGTCAGAATCTCAGAGAGAGAGCATTCTCAGAACAAAGAACGTGGTTAAGGAATACAGAGACTTAAAGGGGAAGTATGCAAAACATCACAACGTCCACCTGCGCAAGGAATGCTGGGAAATTGACGTCATTGCGCATAATGTGGTGGCCATCTTGAATCTACATGGTTACACCATAGCAACGGCAACGCTAGCTGGAGAAACATCGAAGAAGGGACACGTCTTATTATTTGTGGCAAAAGTGGAATACAAGTAAGACAACGCTTGCTTGAAAAGGTTGGCTTATATAGGTAAACATCGATGAAGGCAAATTTGGTGAAGTACAAGTAATCTCAGTGTGGTTGTCAAAGTATTAAGGTTGTCTGGGTAAATAAAATTATGTGTAGAAGATAAAAATATAGATAAGATAATATTTCAAGAATTAGCCAACTTATCATCTATGATATAAAGCAACATATTTAGAGACAAAAAAAAGAAATTGTTAATTCTCATATGGAATATGCTGGTATACCTTCTCAAAGGTGTCTAACTGTATAAGGAGGACCTCAGTATAATTGCACATTACAATACAAACATGCAATTTGATCCACCTGCGAAATTTTTGCAATGTTAAGGAGATCCACCGTTACCTTGGTCAAGGTGGAAAGAAGAATTTATTAACTATATGAAGGCAATAGATGGAGAAAGGATGGGTGCAGAAAGAAAGAAAAGTATTTTATTACATTGTTTGGGATCGGAGGGTCAAATGATTTTAGATCGTTACCTCAAATTTTACCAAATGATAATGCGGAGGCTACTAATGTCTACAATGAGGCGTTACTCAGAATGGAAAAAAAATTTAAACCTACTAGTAACATTGCCTTAAATAGGTTCCAATTTTATACAAGGAAGCAAGAGGATGAGTTCTTGACTGCTTTACGCTCTTTAAGTTTGCACTGTAATTTTGGAAATATTGCTGATGAGATGATCAGAGATCAAATAGTTGTTCATGTAAAAAACAAAAAAACACAAGAACAATTGTGGTTTTTGGGAGATTCAAAACTTTCAGGAGCAATTTCAACAGCAAAAGCGTTTGAGAAAAATGGATGCACACTGTTAATGATATTAACAACAAGACTGGAAGGTCTGGAGAGCTTGCCTCTGTAAACCCTGAGGGTATAAGACATGACACACAGGGTACAAATGCCATACAAGGAAAAAAAATGTATACCAACACTAATAGAAGTATGGAAAGAAATGGAAAAAATATATATTGCTACAGATGTGGTAACAGAAATCACTTGTCTTCCTTCAATGCTTGTCCGGCTAGCAGGACGGAATGTAAGAATTGTGGAAGAATAGGACACTTTGCTAATATGTGCAGAGATCAAAGGAAGGTGTCTGCTCAAGTACGTTCAAGGATTTCTTCCCTTGTAGAAGGATCAGCTCCTGATAGATATTCAACAAGTGTTGATAATCCGCAAGTGCAAGGAAATGCTTCAGGTTTTGTCATTTCCCTTAGGAACAGTATTGCGAAATTAGACGATTTAAATGATGATCAAATAATGGAATCACCCATGTGTTCTGTTATTGTGGCCAAGGTGGAATTGAGACTTATGGTCGATTCAGGATTGCCATGGACTATTATTTCTAAGGAATATTTCATAGAAAAACTTGACAAGGTGTTTAACATAAATGAAATTGTTCCACCAGGCATTAATCTTGTTACATATAATGGTTCACGGATTGATATGTTTGGGTATTTTGAAACGACAATTTTGTTCAAGTCTAGAGGGGCAAATATAAAATTGTATATTGCTGTGAAAGGTTTAAATGTCTTGGGTTGGAAGGATCAGTACAAACTGGGTATAATGTTAAATCCAAGGTTAAAAGATCCAGTTATTTTGGATGAATCAGTAAGAGACTGTTGTATTTCATTTACAGGTCTAGAGAACAAGGAGGACTTGGTTAAAAGTTCTTTCAAGGACGTATTCTCAGATACCTTGGGAAGACTCAAGAATTATTCTCATCAAATCAAACTTTAAAAAAACGTTATGCCAGTAAGGCAGAAAATAAGACCAGTCCCCATTAATGTGAGAGAGGAACTTAAAGAAATGTTAACAGAATTAGTAACGGAGGGTATTATAGAACCAATTAATTCATCAGAATGGGTTTCTCCAATTGTTTTAGTACGGAAACCAGATAAAAAATTGAGACTCTGTGTGGATTTAAGAGCACTGAATGCAGAAATAGTGGTGGATTGTCACCCATTACCGAACATCAACGAGGTAGTGTCAATGCTAGAGGGTGCGAGGGTGTTTTCAAGACTTGATTTAAGATCTGCATATCATCAGGTGCCACTTACTGATGATTCAAAAAATTTAACTGCATTTATAACATCTCAAGGTTTATATCAGTATGCAAGGATGCCGTTTGGTTTAGCCTCCGTGGCCTCTGTTTTTCAAAGAATTATGTTCAATATATTTAGAGATATGGAGTATTGTGTAAGGTGTTTCCAGGATGATATTCTCGTTTTTTCAGAGGAGGATAATAGTCATTTAAACCATTTGACGGAGGTGTGTGATGGATTAAGAAAGAATGGTCTAACTTTAAAAGCAAATAAGTGCAAATTGTTTAAGGAAAGTGTGGAATATTTGGGTCATACCTTGACTGGAGATGGTGTAGTACCTAAGAAGTCTAATGTAGAGGCTATAATGAATGCTCCAGCACCTAGAACAAAAGAACAATTACTCTCTTTCGCAGGAATGTGTGAGTATTACTCTAAGTTTGTCACTAATTTTGCATCCAAAATGGAACCATTAAGAAAATTACTAAGGCATAATGCCTGTTTTGAATGGACAGATGTACAGGAAAATGCTTTTAGGGAAATCAAAAATAATATTGTTAATACCCCTAATCTTAGGCCATTTTGCATGAATAAGCAGTGTATCATTACAGTTGATGCAAGTTTGTATGGAGTTGGAGCGGTGTTGTCACAAAAAATTGGAAGTGAGGAGTGGAATGTGTCATTTGCCTCGAGGACATTGAGTGACACTGAGAGACGATATGCGGTCATTGAGAGAGAGCTTCTTGCCTGTGTGTGGGCTATAGAACACTATAGGAATTATATTTGGGGTTTGAGTTTTATTTTAAGGACTGACCACAAACCATTGGTGTATATTTTATCACCAGGGGGTGGATGGAACTCGACGGCAAGGATTGCCAGACTTACATCTAGGTTGCAGGAATATTGTTTTAAAATGGAATTTGTTCCTGGAAAAAAAATGTAACGGCTGATTGTTTGTCATGTCTCCCGTGTGAGTCAGAAGTGAAGGCAAAGGATAATGACTTGGAAGTGGTTACGTCTATTCAGGATGTGGTGGTTGGGGCATTTTCAAACATTTCTGAAGATACATGGAAAGACTGTGATGTTAAGGATGATGCCACGAATTTGGTTAAAAAGTATATTTGGGAAGGTTGGCCCAAGAGGTATAATGTTTCAGAAGAACTCTTGCCTTGGTTTAAAATATCTGATGAATTAATGTTGGATGGAGATTTTATTTATAAAGATGGGAAGTGTGTTCCTCCCTTTGGTGTTAGGGAAATGATTTTGGAAATGTCACATAAGTCTCATCCAGGTATTTTGGCAATGAAACGCCTTATCAGGACTTATTTTTGGTGGCCAGGAATGGATCGTATGGCAGATAGGGTTGTGAGAGATTGTGTTATTTGCAACTCTAGTGATAAGGTGTGTAAAGTTATTGTTCCACCTCTCAAAAGTGTAGATCGGCCACATGAACCATGGAAGAAATTAGCTTTTGATATTTCTGGTCCCTTTCTGGAATTACCCCTTGATTCAAGATGTGCCTTAGTTTTGGTGGATTATCACTCGAAGTGGCCAGAGGTTAAAATGGTCCCAATGGCTACCACAAACAAAGTCTTAGAGTTCTTCAAAGAGATTTTTTCTAGGGAGGGTGCTCCTGCTCAAATTGTTACAGATAATGGTGTGCAACTTACTTCGTGTGAGATGGAAGACTTTCTTAAGGCTATGAATATAAAACATATAACTACATCGTTGTATTCTCCACATGAAAATGGTCAAGTGGAACGATTTAGGTGACCGCTCAGCCCTCCACAGGGCTTGGTCGCCCCACTCACTGCTGCCGCTCCTGCCTGCCTTTGCCGCCTCCTGCCTGCAGATTCCTTCGCTCGCTGCCCGCTGCTCCTGGGAATTTCCCGCTGCTCCTGGGAATTTCCCGCTGCCCGCTGCTTCTTGGAATTTCCCGCCACTGCCTCCCTGCGGCCCCGCCCCCCTGTGATTCCATTCGCCGCCCCGCTCCCGCCACCCAGCTGCTCCTCCCTCCCGGCTCCTTACTTAAGGGGACCGTAGGGGACCACAGAGTGTGACCGCTCAGCCCTCCACAGGGCTTGGTTGCCCCACTCACTGCTGCCGCTCCTGCCTGCCTTTGCCGCCTCCTGCCTGCAGATTCCTTCGCTTGCTGCCCGCTGCTCCTGGGAATTTCCCGCTGCTCCTGGGAATTTCCCGCTGCCCGCTGCTTCTTGGAATTTCCCGACGCTGCCTCCCTGCGGCCCCGCCCCCCTGTGATTCCATTCGCCGCCCCGCTCCCGCCACCCAGCTGCTCCTCCCTCCCGGCTCCTTACTTATGACGCCCCCAGAGTGACCGCACAGCGGACGCGCGCAGCGGGAGCACCGATTGAGCGCCGAAGGTGCGTCAAAGGTAAGCCCGTCTGCGCCCGTCTGAGCCTGGCCCGCGCCCAGCGCCAGGACCCCTGGCCCTCCCCGCCGAGGCAAGACGACTCGACTGACCTACGACGCCGCCACTCTCAACGCACTCAATGCCGGCCGGACCCACGCCTGCTGCCGAGCCACCCCGAGACGCACCCACGGACCCTTCACCTGCTGCACCTGCAAGTTCACCTGCCTCCGAACCTGCCCCGCACCCGCCAAGACAAACACCAGCAGCAACCACCTCAAGTGCATCCTGATCAACACCCGCTCCGTCCACAGACACGCCGTGGAACTCTGGAACCTCCTCGACGCTACATCACCGGACGTCGCCTTCCTCACGGAAACCTGGAAGAACGCCTCCTCTGCACCCGACATCGCCATCCCGGACGGGTACAAGATCATCAGGAGGGACCGCATCAACCAGACTGGAGGTGGCATCGCCATCGTCCACAGGAACACCATCCGCATCACGACCGACGCCAACGACTCCTTCACCGCAGCCGAACATCTCCACTTCCAGATTCACACCGACCCTAAGACGACCCTCAGAGGCACCCTCATCTACAGACCCCCGGGACCACGCACACAATTCAGCGAAGACATCACAAACTTCATCAGCCCGCACGCCCTCCCCTCCACTGACTACATCCTCCTCGGGGACCTCAACTTCCACCTGGAGAACAACAAGGACCGCAACACCACCGCCCTGCTGGAGAACCTCACCAACATCGGACTCAAGCAACTGGTCAACACCCCCACCCACTACGCCGGCCACACGCTTGATCCCGTCTTCTTTTCCAGCAAGTACATCACCTTCAGCCACGCCACCGGGCTCCACTGGACCGACTACAGCTGCGTCCACTTCAGCTTCAAAAGATCCACGACCCACCACCACCCGCAACAGGTGCCTCACAGGAATTGGAGCAAGATCACCGCAGACCAGCTCACCACCTCCCTCAGCCAGAGCCCACCCGCCAACACAACGGATCCCAACGAAGCAGCCCGCAACTTCACACAGTGGCTGACCGCCTGCGCCGACGACCTCGCGCCACTAAAGAACCCTCCCAGCAGACCCAGAAGCAAGAAGGCATCCTGGTTCACCGACGACCTCAAGGACTCCAAGAAGACCTGCCGCACCCTCGAGAAAGCCTGGCTCCTCGACCGGACCACCGACAACATGACCGCCCTCAAACACGCTACCCGCAAGCACCACCAGCTCATCCGCACCACCAAGAAGAAATCCCTGAAGGAACGACTGGACAACAATGCCCACGACAGCAAAGAGCTCTTCACTATCGTCAAGGAGTTCTCCAACCCCAGCACCGGCACCAACGACATCACTCCGTCACAAGACCTCTGCGACTCCCTCGCCTCGTTCTTCCACCGCAAGATCGCCGACATCCACAACAGCTTCGGTGCCCCACCCACGCACCCAACCGTCGAACCAATGCCCCCCACCACCACCCTTCGCACCTGGACCACGGTGACCACCGAAGACACAGCCCGCACGATGAACACCATCCACTCCGGATCACCGACCGACCCCTGCCCACACCACGTCTTCAACAAGGCCGACTCCACCATCGCACCCCAACTCCGGAACATCATCAACGCCTCCTTCAACACCGCCACCTTCCCGGAGAGCTGGAAGCACGCCGAGATCAGCGCCCTCCTGAAGAAACCTACAGCGGACCCCACCGATCTCAAAAACTTCCGCCCCATCTCGCTCCTCCCTTTTCCTGCTAAAGTCATCGAGAAGATCGTCAACAGACAGCTGACCGCCTTCCTCGAGACGAACGGATCCCTCGACCCCTCGCAGTCCGGCTTCGGAGCCAACCACAGCACCGAGACCGCCCTCATCGCAGCCACCGACGACATCCGGACCCTGCTCGACAAGGGGGAAACAGTGGCCCTCATCCTCCTGGACCTCTCCGCTGCGTTCGACACGGTCTGCCACCGCACCCTAGTCCAGCGCCTCAGCAACATCGGTATCCAAGAAAAGGCACTGGAGTGGATCATCTTGTTCCTCGCCGGAAGAACACAAAGAGTCCGCCTCCCCCCGTTTCGCTCCGAGGCCACCGAAGTCATCTGCGGCGTCCTGCAAGGATCTTCACTCAGCCCCACCCTCTTCAACATCTACATGAAACCTCTCGCAGCCATCGCACGCCAGCACAACCTCAACATCATCTCTTACGCCGACGACACCCAGCTGATCCTCTCCCTCACCAGAGACCCCGACACCGCCGGAACCTGCCTACACGAAGGGATGAAAGACGTCGCCGAGTGGATGAAGGACAGCCGCCTGAAACTGAACTCGGACAAGACGGAAGTCCTCATCCTGGGATCTTCGCCCTCCGCCTGGGACGACTCCTGGTGGCCCCCAGCCCTGGGCACCGCACCCAAGCCAACCGACCACGCACGCAACCTGGGCTTCATCCTGGACCCCTCCCTCTCGATGTCCAGACAAGTCAACGCCGTCTCCTAATCGTGCTTCAACACCCTGCGTATGTTTCTCAAGATCTTCCGCTGGATCCCGACCGCGACCAGGAAGACTGTCACCCAGGCACTCGTCACCAGCCGACTGGACTACGGAAACGCCCTCTACGCCGGAACCACAGCCAAGCTACAGAAAAGACTCCAGCGCATCCAGAACGCCTCCGCCCGACTCATCCTGGATGTCCCCCGACGCAGCCACATCTCCAGCCACCTGAGGAACCTGCACTGGCTCCCCGTCGACAAGAGGATCACGTTCCGGCTCCTCACCCACGCACACAAGTCTCTCCATGACCTGGGCCCCAAGTACCTCAACGACCGCCTGACCTTCTACACGCCCACTCGCCAGCTACGGTCCACCAGCCTCGCCCTCGCAGCCGTACCACGCATCCGAAGAGCCACCGCCGGAGGAAGATCCTTCTCTTACCTGGCTGCCAAGACTTGGAACTCCCTCCCCATCCACCTTCGGCTGACCCAGGACCATCTCGCCTTCAGGAAACAACTCAAGACCTGGCTGTTCGAGCAGTAGCATACCCCTCCCCCCAAGCGCCTTGAGACCCTCCCGGGGGAGTAGTGCGCTATACAAATGGCATGATTGATTGATTGAATGATTGATTTAATAGGGTATTAAAGGGTTACATCACGGAAGTTAGGAAGGAAGGAGAATTATGGAAGGACCTTTTGAGAGAGAGATTGTGGACATATCGCATTACGCCGCATTCAATTACCGAGGTTAGTCCTTTCCGCTTATTGAAGGGTAAGGATCCTGCCTCAATTATATGTCCCTGGTGGTTAAAAGAGAAGGTGGCTAATAACATTAGAAATGTATTTAACAAGGAGGACACAGCTTTGTGAATTAAAGAGAAACAAGAAAAGTTTCAAACTTGGTATGATAACAAATGGAATTTAAGTGGAGGAGTGTGGCTCACTGGTTAGAGGCGGCAGACCCGTAAGCAGAGAACGGCCCGGGACCAGGGTTCGATTCCCGACGCGGCAGGGTCGTGGACCAGGGTCAGCGGACTCGATAATTCTCACCTCGGTGCCTACTCTAGTCAGAGACCACACGCGGCAACTCTGGGCATCAGCTTGCCTCATCTTCACAACGGCCCCCCCAGATCGCCGGGGATGCTTGGTCGCACCTTAGAGATACCCATCTGGGACCATCTCTCAGGGTGAGCCAGGACGGGTTCCCCAGCGGTCGAAGCGTGGAGATACTCCTCCGGGAGTCGATTCCTAGCGCTATATAAACCCGCAATTAAATTAAATTAAATTAAATTAAATGTCAAACAACATACCTTTATGGTAGGTGATTGGGTTAGGATAAGGAAACCGGGTTTGGTAAGTAAGTGTGCGAGTAAGTTCTATAAACCCATCAAGATTACCAGAGTCTTCAAGAATTCGGTTATAACTCAGGATGGTAAGCTATGGAATGTTAGGCATGTATCTAAGTGTCCTAATATCGTTGGGTCTAATGACAGTTCGGACAAGGATATTTCCATTAAGTTTAATAATGCACAACCGAGTTTCCAGAATAATACTGAGAGTCTTTCTGATTCCATTGCCAACAGAGTTAAAGATTCTGCACGTGTACGTCTTCTTCCTGGAAAGTTTCTAGATTATGTTAGGTAATTTGGTTTTCTGTTTCAACGATCTCTCTATATTGTTTTATTTTTATTCTAATGTCTTATTTATTAATAAGGGAGATGTGTTACATTTATATATGCTTGTTAAGGGACAGTATTATCTTTCACCCTGTATTCTGATTCTTAGAATGCTAATGGGCTACTGGGAACTGCATGCCAGGCAGTTGACTGAGACACAGCTTTGAGAATTAAAGAGAAACAAGAAAAGTTTCAAACTTGGTATGATAACAAATGGAATGTCAAACAACATACCTTTATGCTAGGTGATTGGGTTAGGATAAGGAAACCAGGTTTGGTAAGTAAGTGTGCGAGTAAGTTCTACAAACCCATCAAGATTACCAGAGTCTTCAGGAATTTGGTTATAACTCAGGATGGTAAGCTATGGAATGTTAGGCATGTATCTAAGTGTCCTAATATCTTTGGGTCTAATGACAGTTCGGACAAAGATATTTCCATTAAGTTTAATAATGAACAACCGAGTTTCCAGAATAATACTGAGAGTCTTTCTGATTCCATTGCCAACAGAGTTAAAGATTCTGCACGTGTACGTCTTCTTCCTGGAAAGTTTCTAGATTATGTTAGGTAATTTGTTTTTCTGTTTCAACGATCTCTCTATATTGTTTTGTTTTCATTCTAATGTCTTATTTATTAATAAGGGAGATGTGTTACATTTATATATGCTTGTTAAGGGACAGTATTATCTTTTACTCTGTATTCTGATTCTTAGAATGCTCAGGGGCTACTGGGAACTGCATGCCAGGCAGTTGACTGAAGACAGCCTTGCTACATGTTGCTGTGCTGCTTATCTCTATCTTAAATAAATATACTTATATATTTATATTATATACTAGTCTATTTCCTTCAACGCTCTTTGGATTGCCTTTATCTCCCGCTCATCTGGATGTGCGTCGGACCTACTTTTGCACTCCTCAGGGCTACCGGCGCTCTTGATGAGTCCCACCAAGCCCTGACTCGTTCCTTTGAGCTGACCCCTTGTCACTGGGTCGGCTCAGGCAGAGCCAACACACGTTGCATACGCTGGTTCCCGGTGAGATCACAGGGTGCTAGTTGGTTTCTAATACAGTTGTTTACTCAGCCTCTGGGGGTTCTGGAGGGACACTCCTCAGAAGTCTGCCCTGCCAAGGATTCAAATCAGACAATTGGGGACAATCTAAGGCATGTTACGGTCTCCAGGTCTATGGAGATAGCATTCTAGCATTGTGGGGGAAAAATACAGATTATTAAGAGTGATCTCCCAACACAACATAAAACGCTATCTTCCTTTCCCACCAGTCTCATTTCTGATAGTGAAACACTATTAGGTAAAGGTACAAATTAAGATCTAGAACATTCCTCGGGAGAGAACCTACCCCCCAATGAGATATTCGCCCAGTCAACTTTTGGGGGTCTCACTGAATAAACATAAATACAGGAAGCTGCCAGCTAAGTCAGGGAAAGTCACCCCTGTAAAGGAGAGAAAGAAAAAAACTGCCCTAGCACTTGCAAAAGTGACCCCCTCACTTATTTCAAACTTAATCCGCAGGGTGGTATGGAAACCACTAAGGAGGGAGTACCTGTGTCAGGGGACTCTCCGTTATTAAATCATTCCATCCCTACGTCAAATAGATTATCAGCCTTAAGCGATCAAGCTTCGGCACCCAGAGGAGATAGATGGAAGGAAGGAGACCTGATAGGAAATGCATCTCGAGAGGCGGCCCCCGCGGTTGCAGTGGGCTTAGATCCAATACAAGAGATGTTGAGCCAGTTGTCACTGGAGATTAAGGAGCGCTTTTCAACCTCAGAAATTAATCAAAAGAAGATCCAAGATGCATGCAGCAGCTTAGAGGAAAACGTGTCACTGCTAGCGCATGGCATGGAGGAACTTGAGAACAAAGTGGGGGAGTGAGGTTAGACGTGAAGGGCAACACTCAGGAAGTGGCCAGGCTGAAGGAAAGGGAAAGGGACCAATCGGATAGACTGGAGAGACATGAAAACAATTCAAGAAGAAACAATATCAGGATTCTTGACCTGAGAGAAGGATTGGAAGGGGACAATATTAAAACCTTTGTCATAGAGATCTGACTAATGCTTTCCCACATGTTGCTTCTGCATCTGTTTGGGAAACTGAGATTCAACGGGTACATAGGGACCCATTTAAACTGAACCCCGGACGGAAGAAACCCAGGAAAATCCTGGCATATAATAAATCATTTCATCTTAAGGAACAACTACTTGGGGCAGCTCTGAAGCATAAGAGTATCCAGGTACAAGATGCATCTTTTAGAATTAGGTCAGACATCTCTTGTGTAACAGAGGATAGAAGGTGGGAGCTGGGTAAGCGGATGGATAATCTGAAAGAATAAGGTGTTCAAATGCAGTTAAGATTTCATGCCTTTTTGAAAGTGATGTGGGCTAAAAAGATATACAATTTTTGATCGCCTGAGGAAGTGGACATTTTTCTGGCACACAATAAACCTTCAGCTTTCATTCAATGTTTTCAAGGGTGTTCAGCTTTTGTGGTGAAGATAACATTTGGTTTTCTTTATTTTTTTTGTGGGGTTAGTGGGTTGCGGCTCGAAGAGGCAATTGTTAATTGCCAATAACTGGTCAGGGAGGGTTCCCATGGGTGGAATGGGAGGCGAGGGGGGCACTGCACGCCTGTGGGTGGGAAGCATTGGGGGAAAAACATAATAGGGACCTGATGTGACTTAACAACTGCCTGTAGATGTAGCCTGGGGTGGAAACATGACGACGATGGGGGGTAGACCCGGTCCGTGGGAAGGTGGACGCCTTGAAAGTCTGTGTTGGAACGTGAATGGCCTGAGAGTCAAAAGAAGACAGCGCCTGATCCTGCAATATCTTAAGGACAGTTCAGCCAGGATTCTCATGCTCTAAGAGACCCACCTGTTAAGTTCAGAATGTAAGGCACTGTTTGATAAGCAAAGATGGTTCGATAAGATTGTACCCTCAGATCAACAATGTTGTTCGAAGGGAGTGTTCATAATTTTAAAAATAAATTTAGGAGTAGAGCTTATCAATTCGCAGGTGGATGAGAGAGTATGTTGGATAATAGCAGAGGTGAGGAGTCAGGGTGCCACCTATACGTTGGCCAACTACTATGGCCCTAACGAAGATGATATTACCCCTTTAAATAATCTTTGTCTCTCTCTGGCAGATTTTGAAGCTCTCTTGATAATTGCCGGGCACTTCAATGTCCTTTTAAATAATACGTTAGATAGATGCTCCCCTAGAACTCAGATTGCGGCACCACTGGTTAAAGACCATCTCTCTACAATATTAAAAAATCTTAACCTTTGTGATGTTTGTTGGAAGAAAACAGTGATGCCAGGGAATATTCCTTCTAGAGTAAGAAAAACGGCCCTTCCTCAAGGGTTGATTACATTTTTATAGAACTCCTGCAACTTGGAAAAGTAAGGGTAATAGAATATCTACCTATCCACCTCTCTGATCATGGGGCAATAGCCCTGAGCATAGAACTTCCATCAGAGCTTACTTTGAGGAGATGGACCCTGAAAAGGAGACTTCTCCTACAACCATTTATCCCAGACATGATAAAGAGGGAAACAGCTATTTTTTTTCAGCAGAATTTGAATTCGGCCCCCAGATATATAGTGTGGGATGCCTTTAAGGCTTGACTGAGAGGGATTTTAAAGGCTGCCGCTGCGGGCTAGGCTAGATCTGGAAAAAGGGAGATGGCTGACTTGGAGGAGCAGATAGCAGTGGCTGAGGTAGTTTTAAAGGTCAGGCAGGCTTCTGGCGCTGAGAAAGAAAGGTTAATAGGGAAGGTCGAATATCGCCAGCTGAAGTTTAGACTTAAAACTGAAGAGATCATGCTTCAGAAGTGGGAAGTAAGCAAAATGGGGGGCTTCAACCAGGGAGAGAAGTGTGGCAAACTCCTCGCCATGAAGAGCAGAGTAGATAGATTGTGCAATTATATCAGCAAGATCAAAGTGGGTAGTCAAGTTGTGGAGGACAAAGAGGTTATTAATTAGGTTTTCACCGAATTTTTTCAAGATCTATATCGGGAGGATTTATTGGTTGAGGAAGACGCCTTAGACCATTGGCTTGCTGCGAAACAACTCCCAAAGCTGAATTCGGATAGCTAAAAAATACTCACTCAAGATATAACAGGGAATAAAATACTTACTGTCCTCAATAAAGCTAAGAAAGGGAAAGCTGCAGGACCAGATGCGATTTCAATCTATGCTTTATTGATCGACTAAATTATTCTGGTCTGGCTGAAACTATTTAATGACATTCTAAGAGGCACCTCTCCTTTACCTGACTCGTGGAGTGAGGCTGTCATCTCACTGATTCTGAAGCCCGGGAAGGACTTAACCCAGGGCCAGTCTTACCGGCCAATATCATTAAATTGCGATTATAAGACCTTTGCAGGGGGGGGCGTGGCCAGCAGCCGAACATGGTAGACGTGAGCTAGAATAGCTCCGTCCTAGCTTCCCCTATAATCCTGCCAATTATCCTGTGACAGTGGGGTTTGCCCCCTAACCCCTCGCCTGCAACTTGCAGTACCCTGATCCGCGCTGCCGGTGCCTGGCTGTCGGCGCTGGGAACCCTGGAACGGAGCCGCCGACCGCGGACATTGCACGCAGGAAGAGAGGCCTAACGCTGTCGAGGAGTCCGCGGCCCAGAGTGAGCTGACGGGCGGACCGGAAGTGCTACGCGCCCGGCTGCATGGGACCGCCGAGCACGGCGGAGCGGACCTGGAGGCTCTGAACCCACCGGAGCAAAGCCACTGATTGCCCCACTGCTGTGGCACCCGCGGATCACGCGGAGGAGGTTGGGGCATACTAGAGAACCGACGACGTCAAGGGACATCTGGCGTCTACGCCCGGAGCCCGGCGAGGCCGCGACGACTGGGACTGCCGCCGGCGCCTGAGCCGCGGTGCCATTCACTGCCAAGGACCGAATTAGAAGGGAGGACGGCCTGTGCGAGGTGAGCGGGGGCCCTGCTGGTCGGCTCGGGCGGGGCCACGGATTGAGGCACTGGCGGAACCTGACGCCCAGAGGCGTACTATGAGACCCCCTCGGGACAGGAGGAGGCCAGAGCCGCTGGCGGGGGTTGCACACCTGCTGCTGGAACGGGAGAGCACTAGAGGGACCGGGCCTGCATATTAGCCAGCCAAGCATTGGGGTGTAATATTGCACACACCAGTGGGACAGCTTCCTGCGCGACCGGCTCCAGTGACAGCGCCGAGTGGGCTGCAGTGAAGGCGACCTATCCCCAAGGACGCCGGGAGTTCTGCACTGACCTCAGTGAAGTCGGACGAGTTACACCGCGGCCCGGGGCCACAAGGGGCTGACCGCCGGTCGGTACTTGGAGATGCGCGATATTTAAGCGGAACTGGCTTGGACCTGCGGCAGCCTGGTCTCCCCGGACGCGGAGGGCTCACCACATTGCGCTGTCCACCACTCGCGCGCCCCACCAGGTGCCCGCCGCGGACCCACCCATCGCCTGGGATACTGAGACCGCGACACCGCAGCTGACCTGGCTGAACGGAGAGGGCGAGATACGGGACCTGACCGCGGGAGTGCCTAGAACCACTGGCTGAACGGTACTCCGAGACATCGGACTACCCCCGAGGTACGCAGTTGCACGGCGCTGCACACACCTGGCCTGGCCTGGAGGTGTGAGGCTGGTAATAGTAAGGGCGGAAGGACAGAGCGGCAGCAGCTAGCCCACGGCGACCGTAGCGGAAGTGCAAGATGGGACGGAATAGACTCCCTCGTGGTGGTGCGCAGGCTTCTGGCTCGGAAGACCCACTGGCCTCTTCAAATGAAGACGCGATCCCGCCCACGGGTACTACCTCCCATGAGGCTAAGCTGGACCTCATACTGTCGGAGATCCGGGCATCCAGGGAGGCACTCGAAATTCGGATGGATACGATGTCAACTGGCCTATCGCTCCTTAAAGATGACCATAAGAAACTAGCGGAGAGAGTGTCGGAACAGAAACTCCCGCTTGCCGATCTGATACCCCAACAAACAGAACACTCCACGAGGTTGGAAAAACTAGAAAAGCAAATGCAACACCTGAGGGACAGGGTCGATGATGCGGAAGGACGCTCGAGACGCAACAATGTACGCATCTTGGGCGTACCGGAACGGAGTGAGGGGACAAATCCGACCCGCTTTGTGGAGGAATGGCTTAAGACAGTGGCAGATCCGGCGGATCTAACCCAGATGTACAGCGTGGAGAGAGCCCATAGAGTCCCTCCCAGACCACCGAAGCCGGGGGCTGCCCCTCGCCCCTTGATAGCGCGCCTACTCCACTTTAAGGACAGAGACGCCATCCTGAAGGCCGCAAGGGAAAAAGGCACCGTAAAATTTGAGAACCACTCAGTATCCATCTACCCAGACTTCACGCAAGCCGTGCAGAGGGCCAGAGCATCTTTCTGGGGAGTGAAGCAAACACTACGGGAGCGCAATGTGAAATACGCCTTGTTCTACCCGGCACGCCTTAGGGTCATTCACAACCACAAAACGTATTTCTTCAACAATCCGGAAGAGGCTTCGGAGTGGCTGGAGGTTACACTTACCCCGATGCACCCCACACGTGAAGAACAGGAGGTGCCGGAAACACAGAGGACGGACAATAGCACAGAGCCCCAGGGTCGCCCTAGTTACCCGGATGCGGAGGGGCCCCGCATGGACCATCAGGGCCGGGAGGACGAAGATGGCTCGGCTGCGGTAGCACAACTAACCACCAACGCACTGGCAGAACATGACGCACACAACGGGTCACCATCGGAGAGTCGGACAAGTTCCCATACAGCGGCCTCGGACACGGAGGGAAGCATCCAGTTGTTTCCCCAAATTACAGCACAGATGGCGGCGGACATGTGATCCTGGCTCCTGCGGCGACGGACTGGTAATGTAGCGGATGCTCCAGGCTGTTAGGGGGGGGGGGGACTAGGAAACTGGGACACCTTTGACCATAGGGGACAATGGTTACGAGACTTTCAGTCGTAATTTGTTGTAAAAGTTTGTCTGGGCTCACACCTCCAAGCCTAGGCACGGTTCCAAGATTCATATACCCATGTTGGGTGTTACGGTTTGGTCCTCTGAGGTTGTAGAGGGGGACCTACAAGTTGGGGTAATGTTCACAGCTATGGCACTGAAAATTTCCATTTTGTGGTCAATGATGTTATGGTCAATGGTTTTGGAACATATTGAGGGCATCCGGGGTAATGACGTCCCCTAATGATTATATGGTCTGCACTTGGAATGTACGGGGATTGGGCTCAGTACACAAAAGGCACAGAGTTCTGGCACAGTTGCATAGGCGGTGGGTGCACATAGCGTACCTCCAGGAGACGCACTTGAATGACTCAGAGGGGGCTAAAATGCTACGGAAATGGAAGGGACAGTTATTTGCCACTAAGTACTCTGCATTCTCCCGGGGAGCAGCCATTTGGGTTAATAACGCGGTCCCGTTTAGGCTCCTTGAATCCAGGATTGATAGGGAAGGCCGCTACGTGCTTGCTAAGGGTTTGCTGAATGGTGTGTGTGTAGTGCTTGGCTGCTTGTATGCCCCGAACGTGGAACAGTCACGTTTTTTTGCGGAACTGGGCAGGACGCTGGCGGATTGGGTGGAGTACGATTGGATTATAGGTGGAGACTGTAATGCGGTGCTAGATCTCACGCTCGACAGATCTCATCCCCCTTTACATGCAACTGAGAGTAGAAGGCAGGCGGAAGCGCTGGCACGTTGGGCTGAGGGATGGGACCTAGTTGACACGTGGCGGGCACTTCATGCATCACACAGGGAATACACATTCTACTCCCCACCGCACAACCTCCACACCAGGATAGATCGCATTTTTTGCTCCAAGACACTTGCACCGTCGATTGTAAAGGTGGGACATATGGGGAAGACATTATCGGATCACAACCCGGTGCAATTATCCCTGAAATGGGGAAGAATACCCACCCCCATACCAACGTGGCGATTGTCCCCAAGCCTCTTGGAAGACTTGGTTTTTAAGTCCACCCTATCAGATGCTACCACGCACTACTTCACGGAAAACACGGGTACGGCAAGCACCAGGCAGGTCGAGTGGGACGCTTTCAAGGCGACCATTCGCGGGGTGGCCATGGGCACCAAAGTGGGCATTAAACACCAGGTACTGAGAAGGCTACGAGAGGTGGAGGACAGTTTAGCGGCGCTGGAATCCGAGGCTGCAGGCACGGGCGGCGCCCTCACGCAACTACAGGAGGCTAACATACAGTATGCGGAACTTCTGGAAGAGTTGAGGGTTCTAGACTATAGAGAATACACCGCGCGACAACACACACAGGCGTACAGAGCGGGTGCGCTTTTGGCGCGCCTGACCAGAGATGCGCCGATAACCACCCCCATCATAGAGATACAGGATCCCTCCGGGGCCTTAGTACAGGGGCAGCGGGAAATCAACACGACGTTCCGGCGTTACTACGCTACATTGTATGGCCCACACCCTCCACTCTCGGAACGGGCATGGGAGGAATTCTTCTCCGACATATGCGTCCCACGCCTGAGTGCGGCACATAGCGAGGAACTGGCAAAACCCATTACGATAGCGGAAATTAGAATGGCAATTAAGGCTCTACCCAGGAACAAGGCGCCTGGGACAGACGGACTCCCGGCGGAGTTTTACCTGACATACATAGACCTGCTGGCCCCCCGCCTTCATGTGATGTATAACGAGGCACTGAAGAGTGGTGGACTGCCCGACACGACACTGCAAGCCCTAATAGTCTCCCTTCTGAAACCGGGTAGGGATGCTTTGCGACTAGACAACTACAGACCACTGTCACTCTTGAATACTGACTCCAAAATTCTCAGCAAAATACTGGCGGTGCGCCTGTCTCAACACGTCCCAGATATGGTACACCCTGATCAATGCGGGTTTGTGCCGGGCAGGAGCACGGCGCTAAATTTGCGCAGGCTCAGCCAACTCATGTCTCCAACCGCGAGGGGGAGGGACACCGAGGGTTGTATCTCACTGGACCTACGACAGGCTTTCGATACACTCAGGTGGGACTACATGCTCGCGGTCCTGACCAAATTTGGGCTACCCGCCGGATTTATAGCCTGGGTGTCCCTGTTATACCGGAAGCCTACAGCACGGGTTCGGACCAACAGCTGTATCTCTGATCGGATTGAGGTGGCGCGAGGCACGAGGCAGGGATGCCCTCTTTCGCCATTGCTATTTATAATCGCCCTGGAGCCCCTGATGCTGAAAGTTCGATCTACAGCGACTGCGGTGGGGATCACTAGGCTCAACACCCACCATGTCATATCGGCGTATGCCGACGACATACTATTGTTCATACGAGACATAAATAACCCAATGACACCATTGCCGCGGGTCTTTGAGGTATTCCGAGAGTTATCGGGTCTCGCCATCAACAAGACAAAGTCATATGGGTTTGGCTTTCGGGGCCCGGTGGCGGGAACACAAGTTCGGTTTCCGCCGCACTGTTTCCAGGTGGCGCCTGTAACTTTTAAGTACCTGGGCATCCAAATATACCGAGAACCACAGGACCTACTGGATGGGAATCTAGGGCGCGCACTGAATAACCTAGCTGCACGGGTGCAATTCTGGACTACTTTGCCGCTATCGGTGGTAGGGAGGGTGGCTATATCAAAAATGGTGGTACTGCCGCATTTACTGTACTTCTTTACGAATCTACCAGTCTATATCCCTATGCCCTTTTTCAAGAAGCTTAACACTATATTACTCGACCTAATCTGGGGGAAGGGTAGGAGACGCGTAAGCATGACCAGGCTGCAACTACCCACAGACAAGGGCGGCTTGGGAGTGCCTGATTTCTTCGCCTATAGCTGTGCGTGCCAATTGCAATGGCTAGCTTACTGGTTGGCTGGCCGCAACTTGCACGAACTAAACATGACAGAGGACGCTAGACACCGGGGGGATATACATCGGCTGTTACTGCCAGGGGCCAAAGCACCGACGGCGACTCCACCCCTACTCAAACTGGCTCTCACGTACTGGAAGAGGGCGGTCAGGTACACCAATGGGCGGTCGAATTATGCACCCTCGATACCACTGTTGGGCATCCCGCTGGGGACAGGCCCGATGACGGAGAGAAGACTGCGGGTGTGGCAGGAAGCGGGGATAACACAAATCGGGGATTTCTTCTCGGCTAACAGGTTGCTACCATATGAGGAATTCGCCAGGATCCACCAGGCGCCAAGGGCGCTCTTTCTGCAGCATGCACAACTGTCGCACTACATAGGCACCCATTGGGCGAGGGACGGAGCGGAGCCTACCACTAACACGTTGGTCACTATGCAGTACCTCATGGGGACGGGAGGACACTTGACAAAATGGTTGACTGCTGGGATGCGGGAAGGCAGGGCTGACCCCCTACCACCCCTGAAATTGAGATGGGAGGAGGATATAGGGATGGCGCTGAGCGCCAAGGATTGGGACATGGTGTTGAGACTGCCGAAGAAAGTGTCACGGAACCCTAGGTTCAAATACATACAACTGATGATCATACACAGGGCATACTTGACTCCCCACAGGATACACATAATGTTCCCGGCTCCGTCTGATACTTGCCCCAAATGCCGGCAAGACGGTGCAGGCATGTTACACATGTTCTGGGAATGCCCCAAGCTGGGACATTACTGGAGTACAATACACCACATATTGAATGACATAGCACCGGATAGACCTTACACATCTGCCTTATATTGCTTGCTGGGGGTGGGACATAAAGAGAAGAAGAGAAGTGTGGAATCCAGATTTGTGGATCTGGCATTACTGTTAGCAAAGAGGTCAGTGGCGATGAGGTGGAAATCGACGAGACCGCCAGACATAGAGACCTGGAGCGGGGAGGTGATCAGATGGGGCAAGGCTGAGGGACAGGAATTAGGTAGGGAAGAACGCAGAGGACTCAGGAAACATCCCATCTCCATGGAGTGGAACGCAATACTTATAGCGTTCGAGCAGGGCGTACAAGACCAGGAAGAATAGTATGAGTGTACCACCTGACACGGGGGGATGCTATGCCTGTGGCCCAATGTACACGGGTACCGAGTTGCAGACACACTAGGACCTATCTGATGCACATGAACGAGGTAACCGGGGGACGATACCCCCACTGGATACCAACTGTAATGTAAATATTGCCATGAACCAACATAATCCTGATATGTGGAAGAGTAGGTGCCGGGGGGGGGGAGGGATCAGGGAGGGAATGGGGGAGTTGGGATGTTATAACTCGCAGAAATCGGAAAATGTTAAGATTGAAATATATACTGAAATATAAGTCACAATGTGGAGATATGCTATATGTCTGACTATAATATATGTAGTGACCTAACTTGCAAATAAAGACATTTAAAAAAAAAAATAAGACCTTTGCAGGGATGCTGAATGCACGTCTTTGTAAGCTCGTAGGGCCGATAATCTATGAAGATCAAAATGTCTTTCTTCAGAGTAGGCAGATGTTGGATTTGGTTTCGTAAATGTGCGATGTTTGGTGCATGACGCTGACGGAGAGGAATGCGGGACTAAACAGTGATCTGACGAATGGTATGTGACCTGAAGACTAATATGGTTGAACGTCTTTGGCAAAGAGAAAGTGTTAACAATAAAGCAAGAAATAAGTTTAAGGCTCTTAACTTACCCAAGATAACTTGAAAGCAACCTATACGGACCAACTACAGACAAAATCTAAGATGTTACAGTCTCATCAATTGAAAAATTATAAAAAAGAGTTTGTGGGGAGCACTCCTAATGTAATAGCTTTAGCCTACTACTCAATCGGTGCTATGACTGATGAGGGTTGTCACTCCTTTATTATCATGAAAGTTAAGACCAACCTTGGAGTTAGTCCAGTCACACACTGTTCACTTGGTGTTGTCTCACACCTTCTATTTTTACTAACATAATCAAAACTTAATCAATTGCATTTCATACATTTAATTCTTCATAATTTTGTCAAAATTCATGTTTTAAGTCACATGTTATTGAACAATCACATTTGATTTTGTACACATAACATTTATCATGATTTTTTTTAAAAATTACAACATTATTAGCACATAACACTTCTTAATTGCGTGCCCGATGCATTTCGGCACCCAGATGGTGCCTTCCTCAGGGGCTTCACTACAAGAAAAGAAATAAGAACATCATGTTTGTGATGTGTGCCCATGGATGTTTTAAGGTATTCTGAACATTCCGTGTGTGATCATCCCTTATTAATGTTGGCGGATTGCGAGTGTCATCTGTAATAAATACATGTCTGAATCAGTGTTATATGTTCTTCACGTGCAAAAATGGGATAAACGAGGATGATATTTTAAATAGTATCTTACCGATGCGTACTCGAAATGTAACAACGTTGTGTGCTGTAATCAAAAACACAGAAAAAATCTCATATCATTGTGCCTTAGTACAGGTCACTTAACTGGCTATGCTCTTGCTCGTGTTATCTCTCACAAGAATACTGAATGTCATACCTGTGCCTGGTAATGTAAACTTCTTGACCTGAGGAGCAACGAAAAATCACATAAAACTATATTAGGTTCTATCTCATGTGATTTAGATAGGTCCCACCTGTTCAAGGTTGCAGGTTGCAAGTTCATACCTGATGTAATTGAAATTCGTGAATCTACGAAAAAATACAAGAAACGCGTATAAGATTACTGTTGCAACGCTGCTGATTGCGTTTAAAGTAGTCATGAATCTATAAATTAGCTCAAAACACGCTATATCGAGTGTGCGGCGCTAAATTATAATCGGACTATGCAGAAACCTCGCTGGAGGTCGAAAATATCATAGCGTTATTGTGCTTACCTATGCTCACATATACACATCTTGATTTAGTAGCAGGCAATCCTTACACAGATTGGTAATGTAAACCTGCAGCCAAGAGGTTTGTGCTTCAGAGAATTGGGCCTGCTTGTCCGCTGAACAATGTAAACGTGAAAATGTGTTGCCCCTACCACCGAACAATATGTCCAGGGCATCAGGTGATAAGAATTCATCAGCCCTGTAAGATAAGCTAACATTAATAGGAGTAATTAGTGTTGGTGGCCTTTTATTTGGGGTTCTGTGGTGTCGGGACAGTAGCCTGTGCCAATATTGTTGTTCCAGAACCAGAACCCCTACCTGACACCGACCTACTTTCTACCCTTGGGAAACAGATCAATGCATTCTCAATCTCAGATCCCAATTTAACACACTGAAATTGCTGAGCGTTCAATGCTCATGGGAGGACCACAGAACCTTAACTTAGGTATCTATGGGTTTCTTCTTTGGTTGCATCATCAGGGCGTCTATGCATACACAATAACCAAATATAGAGCTGCATTACTATACTCACTCATGTCCTCTCGACTAACATGAGAGCTACATAACACACCAATCATGCCCTAGCCCCGTCAACAGGTAGACAGAACAATTTCTGCATGACGCACTCTAATTCGCTCACATACTGCTATGCAACACTGCACCTACTAAAATCAACCTTCTGTGCAAGTCCAGTATTCACATGCCTCATCTAAATCTTCTCATACAGACCATATTAAAAATAACAAAGAACAATAATAGTTTGAATAGTTCTAAGCATTGTAGATAACAGGCGCTAGTAAAACCCAATTTAACAGTACTCAATTTACTGACATTGGAAGGATGGAAGGCTGAGTCGGCCATGTCAGGATTCAAACTTTTGAGGTGCGGATTATCATATATTTCAGCAATTAATGTTGATCTCAATGAGCTGCCCAGCAGTACAAGGACACAGCCCTCCAACCAAAAACACAGGTCTGTCTGTATTTGCTCCAAACATTTAAGAGCGCCACAATGCCATGCTATTGTCAGATGTGCACTATACAGGTGCCAAATAATATAACATTGAGAAGTGAAGTTAATAGAAAATGGCTCATGTTTGGAAGGTTGATGCATGTTTTAAGGAGGGTGTGCCAATACAAATTTCTGAAAACCATTTGGTTGGAGTAACATCCTCCAAGTGAGGATATGCTGAGATGCAGGAGGAAGGAAGGACATGAAAAGCATGGGGGCAGCTAGGAGGCAGTTCCGTCCTCACTCCGGGGGGTCCTAACTCAGGTTCTTACGGTCAATGGGGCCCCCACCCTCCAGGGGCCCTCATTGAGCTTCAAGTCTAGGAATGACTGTGACATCTCAGGTGCCCATCAAAACAGTATGCAGGTAGATCCCATAATTTCGCGCTGCCCCTGCCGCAGCTACACATCTCCCCTCACCTCTTGAGCAGTCTCCTGCCCCACCAGCCCCGCGGCGGCAGGCTTGGCTAGGCCACTGTCCGAGTCCAGCCCCAGACCCTTCATGTGGCTGTGCACAGCGAAGCGCTGGGTCTTCAAGGTGCTCTTTACCTCCTCGATCTTCATGGCTGAGGCCTACGGACCTGTCCCGGCAAAGGGGCACCCCATGGAACGGAAGACTGCTGGGGGAGAGTGCCTCAGCTGAGCCCGGGTTTGTCTCAAGCTGAGAGCATGGAGGAGTGGGAGACGGGTTCTGTGTGGCGGGACCAGCGTGGACATGGAAGACCGACATCCACAGACGTCGGCACGGGCATAGAAGACGGACATCCACTGCAGCCAGCACTGGGCATAGAAGAAGGACATCCACAGCAGCAGCAGCACTGGATCCGAGCAGCCGTTTCACCAGTGCGCTGTTGTTGAGTTCTAGCCCGCAAAACCAATGCAACCATTTTATAACAAGACAAGCATTTGCAATGCAAGAGGACTCGTATGTACACGAGAACGATTGCATTGCAAACGGAAGTGCGGGTGGGCGGGCGTTAATAAGGCATGAACAATGGAAGTGGTGGGGGCGGGAGAGAAGTCTCGGACAGCGAGAGGGGTGGCAGAGGAACAAAGTAGTTCTCTGGAAACACGCAGTAAAGGGGCCAATAGCCGTGGAAGGAGACATGGCCGTCGTAAGGCGGGACTAGCAGCCTCTAAACCAATCAGAAGGCAGCATTTAAAAAGGAAAAACCCACAAGCCAATGAAAAAGTGGGCGGGGCTTCCCTCACCTATAGTGTATACTGCATGCATCGCAAAGCGATCAGCGCATGCGCTGCACTGCTAGGCGAGACCTAAAAAGGTGGCAGAACATCCCGCTATCCCATTTCGAATGGGTCAATTTGATTCAAATGTGTGTTCTTCCTAAGTATGCCTACCTTTTTAATAACATCCCTTTGGAATTTGATAATGGTGGATTACTTAAAATACAGGGCACGATTTCTTCTTTTATATTGGCAGGCAAAGGGATCAGGTTGTCCAGGAAGAAATTAAGGCGTAAACTTTCACATGGTGGTATGCGCTTAGCAGATCTCCAGTTGTACTGCTGGGCGTTCCAATGAAAGAATTGTAGGATGTTACTTCTTAGGCCAGATAGTTCTCTGATTGGCAGCATGTTTAAAGCTATGCTACTGGATTTTGCTGAGGAAAGTTTTATGTATAAATTTGGCCCTAAATTCTTTTAAAAAGTCCGGCTGAAGATCCAAGCTGTGGTCGGACTGTCGGTCTGTCTGGGATTGTCTTATTACAGTGATTGGGCACCAGTGTGGGACTCCCCATGAACACCAGAGTGCCTTTTAGACAGTTTAGTACAGCTGTTAAAAGACGCAGGTGTTACACAGTGGTATAATTATCTCCTTGCTGCCGCTGATAGGAAGTTCTAACACCTCTATTTGGTCTGGGAGAAGTACTTGCCGAGCGAGGAGCTGAAAAATCTATGGCAAGTACATTTAGACACACTTTACCAGTTGATTAAATCTGCTGCACTAAGGAGAAGACACTTTTTTACGCTCCACAGGATATACTGGTCCCCACTCAAACTTTCCAAAATTAAGGGCAACGGAGAAGCAAAGTGTTCGAGATGTGGTGTCCAGAAGGCGGATGATATCCATGTGTTTGCTTCCTGCCCCCTGATTCAAGAGTTCTGGGGCAACGGGGGTAAGACTCTGTCAGGCGTCCTGGGTATTGAGGTGGAGGTAACACCTTCTGTTATCTTGTTTGGCACTGTATTGATGCCCGAAAGGGCTTTAGGCCTTACGGGGATGCAAAATAAATTGGTGTTTTATTTGATCCTTTTGGCAAGGAGGGAGATCTGTAAGTTATGGCGTCAGGCGGTACCTCCCACATGGAGAGCCTGGTGGAACTCAGTGAGATACTTTAGGGATTTAAATCAGAAGGCTATTGTATACAGAGAAAGGGTTATTGTGGAATCTGTTAGACCCTTTAGACCCTGATCAGACTGCTGCATAGTGTCCAATGATTATACCTCTTGGTCAGTTCATGATGTGTTGTGCGGGCGGTTCTCGCAAGAACATAGGCTGAGACTGAACATCAAAAGTTACGAGTAGCAGAGGTGGATCAGCCCGAGATGTTGCTTAAGCTACCGAGGTCATATGAGGATAAAAAAAAGACATAGGCCCTGGGGGTTGTGCTTGGATTGCCATGTCTTCATCCATAAGAAAAACTTATGATGGGGCTAGATTATGTTTCTCTGAAGCCATTTGCTAGTGTGAACAGAGGAAGGAAGGGTCTCATTTGTTTCTCTGAAAGGATAGGAAGATGACCTTGAAATTCTGTCAAAGCTTTGACAGGCCAAACTCATTAGCAGAAACCAAGTTATTGGTAATGGTGTAGGTGAACAGATTATATAAGGTTCCCCAAGTGCTGATCCCACCTGAATAATCAGGCTTTATGCACAGAGGTCAACAGAACTCCATTTAAGTAGATTATTCAACTGCATTGATCTCTCCTTAATAGTGGCAGGATTGCTAGTAATAGCCTCAGCGTCCATTTCAAGATCCTCTTTCTTTAAATTAATGAATGTTGTTTCTGCAGGTTGTACAACTACTACATTTCAAAAGATCCCAAGCAGTTAGCATATTGTTGTCCAGCCTTCATCTAGAGATGAAACTTAAAGACCTTTAGAATAACGCTTGCCTCTGCAGGTTTCTCATGTCTTTTTTCATCCCCTGAAACCGTATACTTCCCGTCAAAGGATAAGAACTCTCAGACACTGACCACCACCGGTATGGTGGACATGTCCCATATTTACACAGTCTAGAAAGTGGTGCTATCCCACATAAAAGTATTCACCCATAGGCAACATTATTCAGAACCCCCTACACTGCCAGCACATACTACCTAACTTGACCTGGTAGTGACAGTAGTTCATATTGGTTGTTACGCCTCCTCAGCACCCGACATCGCCATCGCCATCCCAGAGGGCTACAAGATCATCCGGAGGGACCGCACCGTCAATCAGATAGGAGGAGGCATCGCCATCATCCACAGGGACACCATCCGCGTCACGTCCAACACCGACGACACCCTAACCACCGCCGAACACCTACACTTCCAGATCCACACCGACCCGAAGACCACCCTCAGAGGCACTCTCATCTACCGACCCCCGGGACCACGCACACGATTCAGCGAGGACATCGCCGACTTCATCAGCCCGCATGCCCTCCCCTCCGCCGACTACATCCTCCTGGGGGACCTCAACTTCCACCTGGAGAACGACAGCGACCGTAACACCACCACCCTGCTTGACAACCTCGCCAACATCGGACTCAAGCAGATGGTGTCCACCCCCACCCACCTCGCCGGACACACACTCGACGCCGTCTTCTCATCCAGCAAAGACATCGCCTTCACCCACGCAACAGGACTCCACTGGATAGACCACAGCTGCGTCCACTTCACCTTCAAAAGAACGACGACCCACCACCACCAGCAACAGGTTGCCCGAAGAAGCTGGAACAAGATCACAGCTGACCAGCTCACCGCCTCCCTGAGCCAGCACCCTCCGGCCGGCTCAGCAAACCCCAGCCAGGCCGCCGACAACCTCACGAAGTGGATCAGCAACTGCGCGGACGAACTCGCCCCTCTGAGGACCCCGCCCAGCAGACCTGGCAGCAGAAAAGCCCCATGGTTCACCGACGAACTCAAGAACTCCAAGAAGAACTGCCGAGCCCTCGAGAAAGTCTGGAGAAGGGAACCAACAATGGACAACATGACCACCCTCAAGCTCGCCACCCGGGAACACCACCAACTGATCCGCGCCACCAAGAAAAATGCATACAAAGACCGGCTGGACAACAACGCACACAACTGCAAGGAACTCTTCAACATCGTGAAAGAGCTCTCCAACCCCAACGCCGGAAACAACGACATCACCCCATCGCAAGACCTCTGCAACTCCCTCGCCTCCTACTTCCACAACAAGATCGCGGACATACACAACAGCTTCAGCATCCAACCGACGCACGCCACAGCCGCAGCAACGCCACCCACCGCCACCCTCCGCGCCTGGACTCCAATCAGCACCGAAGGCACCATCCGCACAATGAACTCCGTCCACTCCGGATCGCCGACCGACCCCTGCCCTCACCACGTCTTCAACAAAGCCGACGTTGTCATCGCACCCCACCTGCGAGACATTATCAACACCTCCTTCGACACCGCCACCTTCCCTGAGAGCTGGAAGCACGCCGAACTCAGCGCTCTACTCAAGAAACCAACAGCGGACCCCACCGAACTCAAGAATTACCGTCCCATCTCACTCCTCCCGTTTCCGGCCAAAGTCATCGAAAAGACCGTCAACAAACAGCTGGCCGCCTTCCTCGAGACGAACGGATCCCTCGACCCCTCACAGTCTGGCTTCCGAGCCAACCACAGCACCGAGACCGCCCTCATCGCCGCCACCGATGACATCCGAACCCTGATGGACAACGGAGAAACAGCGGCCCTCATCCTCCTGGACCTCTCCGCGGCATTCGACACTGTCTGCCACCGCACCCTAGTGCAACGCCTCGGCAACATCGGAATCCAGGAGAAGGCACTGGAATGGATCACCTCCTTCCTCGACGGAAGAACACAGAGAGTCCGCCTACCACCGTACAAGTCATCTGCGGCGTCCCTCAAGGATCCTCGCTGAGTCCCACCCTCTTCAACGTCTACATGAGCCCCCTCGCGGCCATCGCACGCCAACACAACCTCAACATAATCTCCTACGCCGATGACACCCAGCTGATCCTCTCCCTGACCAACGACCCCGCCGCCGCCAGAGCCAACCTGCACGAAGGGATGAGAGATGTAGCCGATTGGATGACGACCAGCCGCCTGAAACTGAACTCAGACAAGACGGAGGTCCTGATCCTGGGCTCCTCGCCCTCCGCCTGGGACGACTCCTGGTGGCCCCCGCCCTGGGCACCGCACCCAAACCGACGGACCACGCACGCAACCTGGGCTTCATCCTGGACTCCTCCCTCTCCATGACCAGACAAGTCAACGCCGTCTCCTCGTCATGCTTCAACATCCTGCGCATGCTACGGAAGATCTTCTGGTGGATCCCCACCGAGACCAGGAAGACTGTCACCCAGGCCCTCGTCACCAGCCGACTGGACTACGGCAACGCCCTCTACGCCGGAACCACCGCCAAGCTCCAGAAGAGACTCCAACGGATCCAGAACGCCTCAGCCAGACTCATCCTCGACATCCCACGAAACAGCCACATCTCCGGACATCTGAGAGACCTGCACTGGCTCCCCGTCAACAAAAGAATCACCTTCCGTCTCCTCACCCACGCACACAAAGCCCTACACGACCAAGGCCCGACCTACCTCAACAACCGAATCAACTTCTACGCCCCCAAGCGCCACCTCAGATCAACCAACCACGCCCTCGCCGCCGTCCCCCGCATCCGGAGAGCGACAACAGGAGGAAGGTCCTTCTCCTACCTAGCCGCCAAGACCTGGAACTCCCTCCCGGCCGACCTACGCCTGACCCAAGACCACCTCTCCTTCAGGAAGAAGCTCAAGACCTGGCTATTCGAGCAGTAACGGCACCCCCCCCCTCCCAGCGCCTTGAGACCCTACGGGTGAGTAGCGCGCTCTATAAATGTCTTGATTGATTGATTGATTGATTGATTGATTGATTGATTATCTGTGCAAGCCACGAGAAAGCAGGGTTTGGCTCTTTGTGGGCAAGAAAAACAGTAAATATTACAAACACACTTGTTGGGATTCTTCAAGTTGAGGCTCCCTTCCTCAGTTGTTGTCCTTCAAGTCACCGTGTGCGGAAACTGAATTATTTGTTGTACAGTTTCAATCTACAAATTAGCTAGTAGTAATACTATATTGTATTCTTTTCAAAACTCACTACAAAAGATAGGCATCCATTTGTTTTATATTAAACACCAGACAAGGGGTATGGGGTAATTACAAATGCATCTATCTTAATATTCAAAGGTTAATGTTTTCATAATCGGGTGCAGAGAATCAGAGGCTCAATACCCCTTAAACCTCCTATGAAATAAATCCTCTAAATTTGCAACAAAAACAATGATTCCGCACTCCAACACGTCAAGAGGTTAATATAATTTGCAAATATAAGCAATATAAGAAAAGGCACATGTGTTCAGCAGGTTCATATTTCTTGGTTTCTTTATTGAAAAAATCTTCTTAAAAGCCACTGTAGCCAATGCGTTTCAACCCAGAAGTTCTTCTTCACGGCTACAAATAAGTATACAATATATACATTAAAATTTGTTACAAATACACAAAATATTTACAATTTTAAAACAAGTGTTCAAACAAAGCTTTACCAAGACATATAAAAAAAACAATACATATTTAACAAAATTTATCACACAAAACAATGGACAATATATATAGGTATTTACATTACAGCGGTATCCTTTTTGAATTTTTTGCCATATTTCACAAGATTTGAACCTGCTGAAAACCTTTACAGAACTGTGAGAAAAAAATTGACCACGAGGAATGGGGCTCCTCATGTAAAGAAGTCTTATACATTTGCTTTATGCCTCAGTACTTAACATGCAAATTTCCTGACCAATGACAATGTAAGGTAGAAAGACAGCAAACTTGAAGAGAACCATTTCCTTTAGTCCAACAGAGGGAGCATAAATCCTGTCACACACCGTTAATTTTTAATTTTTAATTATTTTTTTATTGAGTTTCCAGACAGCAAAACAGACAGCAAGAATACATACTTGTTCCTTCACAAACCCCTTCCAGTTCATTTGAAGCATTTTATAAACAAGCTGCTAGATACAGCCCATTTATCAGAACCACCCCCCTTGCAGATAAGTACAAAGTAATACAGAGAAAATACATATTATAAAAAAAAAGGCACTGGGGATTAAGACTTTCATTCAAAATTCATCCAATTAGAAAGAGGGGACCACAATTTATATCCAGCTATTTTCTTCCTAATACCCTTCAACTTATAAAGAGCTGTTTCTAAATGATACATAGAGAGTAATTTTGTTTGCCACTTAATAAAATTTGGAGGATCAGCATCAAGCCACTGGGACGTGATACAAGATCTAAACACAGACATGCAAATAAAAATAAAGCCTTCCTCTGCTATTGAGCCAATTTGAGACGTATTATCATCACATCCAAAGATAACCAAAGGTGTCGTTGGTTTTATTTTAATGCCCAAACTGTTAATTAAATAAAACTCTACATCGACAATAAACTGGGCCAGCTTAGGACAAAGGAAAAACATGTGAGCAGCGTCAGCTGCAAAAAAGCCGCATCGATTGCGATTTGTCCCCTGCCCAGTATTCCATTTTGCTAGTTTACTTGGCGTATAATATAGTTCGAAAACTGACATAAAATGTTGACTAATCAGAGAGCCGTTCAACAATGCATTAGATGCCAATTCTATGCTTCTCTCCAAATCGACTCGTTCAATATTCAGTTTATTTTGCCATTTAACTCTCCGAGTCATTAAATTATCTTCTACCTTTTCCAAGAATATTTGGAGCATAAATACTGTCACACACCGTTCATAATCACATTAATATCTATACAATACAGTTAAAATCAAAGATAAAACATATACGACTTCCAAATGAAGACTATCTATAGGATTACTATCAAGAGCCTAAAGTGGATACAGCTAAGGAATTTAATGACGTGGACCTGATCCTTATATATATATATATATATATATATATATATATATATATATATATATATATATATATATATATATATATATATATATATATAGTTCAAATATCTAATTGTTTTACCAAAAAAGGTGCTAGATTGTAAATTTAAATAATGCTCTATTGCGTCTCTTGTTGTATGAATTGATAACTCTTTAAAGTTTGATCGAAGATACTTTTTTCGGATGCACTGTCATTTCAGGTAGGTGCTTATGAAGTGTTCAATGGACTCTTGCCAATAAATGGCAACATATTGCAACACTTTGTTAATTCACCATGAGCCTTCAAATTGTTCTAGAGGAATTTGAAAAGGTCAGAATCTAAGGAATGTCTGCTTAATATTTGGTTCTTAGTTTGGATCTAGATTCCATTGACAGAAATAAAAAATATATTCTGTACAAGTTTTTCATAACAAGACAAATCCCATAGGTCGCTCATTCTTTAAAATTTTATTATAGATTTGTTATTGTTGATTTGCAGGGGAATCTTCCCGTCTTCACCAAGTCAAGTAATGAAGGATGTTCGTATTCCTGAAGTGTTCCTTCAACATTCATGGATATGAACACACATGAGCTGTCGTTAATTCCTCAAAAATGAAGCTTTTCGAAATTGTAGTGTTCGGTGTAGCACAATGGCCTAAATAATAAAAAGAAATAGTAAGAGTATAGCAGATTTGCTGATGAAATTGTGAGCCCTAATGGGATTAATAAGCAGGAAATTGATGACCTGTGGTTAAGTGATCTGCTTTTATTCTGCATATAAATTATACCACGAGATTGATTAGTATTTTTACATGAAAATTAAGGCCCCATTCCCTTAGAATTTCCATTTCGCTTATTGTTTTGAGACAGAACTAAATGATGTACAGTTCAGGGATATAGTTGGTGATCTGTCCCACTTAACGCTATTCTTAATACTTATGTGATAAATAGTTTGCATTCAATTTCTTGTGTATTTTCAACAGAGCATGGTTACTTTTCCTGTCATGATTTTGAAGAGGATATACGCTACTATAAGAGATGTTTCAGAAAAAACAAAGTCCCTAAAATCCAACAGATGAAGACACCCGTGGATCAAACAAGTGAGTTCTGGCTCAACAGTTCCTCAGGTTCTGCTAAACAATCAGAACTACTAGTTTGATCCTGAACTGGGAGCTGAACTGCAGTGATGCCATGTCTCTAACAACACATTATGACTGGATACCAGGTCAAAAGGATATAAATTTGGCTTATTTGCATTATCCAGTATTGGGGTATCTTTCATAGATTCACATGCCTGAATCATTCCCCGTCGTCGAGGTGGGAGTCCCACGGTAAAAATACATACCATAGCAGTGCCTAAAAATCCTTTGTAGTAGGCTGGAAAAGACTATAAGGCCTAACTAGGCCCAAAACCACCCCCCTTTTTGAATCGTTTTGGCCACCACAAGTGTGGAAGGGTATGCTCAGATGTGAGTCCCTTGCTCACTGCACCATCAGGATTCAAGCAAGCCGGGCCGAAGACGGCTGTAATGCCAGAAACCGGTCCCCGGAAGCTTGTTTCCTTTCCAGTAAAGAATTGGCTTGGTAGTTTGGTCTGCCCTGTTCCCATGATGCACTGGGCCAGGGACAGACTAATTTGCATGTAGCCAGGTTCTGAACTGGGATGGTGCAGTGAGCTAAAAAACGGTGATGGATCAAGCCCTGATCTTTTGACTGGGTAGGAGTGTTCTGCTTAATTTAGATACTCTGTCCATCACCACCCCCGTTTTTGAATCGTTTTGGCCACCACAAGTGTGGAAGGGTATGCTCAGATGTGAGTCCCTTGCTCACTGCACCATCAGGATTCAAGCAAGCCGGGCCGAAGACGGCTGTAATGCCAGAAACCGGTACCGGAAGCTTGTTTCCTTTCCAGTAAAGAATTGGCTTGGTAGTTTGGTCTGCCCTGTTCCCATGATGCACTGGGCCAGGGACAGACTAATTTGCATGTAGCCAGGTTCTGAACTGGGATGGTGCAGTGAGCTAAAAAACGGTGATGGATCAAGCCCTGATCTTTTGACTGGGTAGGAGTGTTCTGCTTAATTCAGATACTCTGTCCATCACCACCCCCCTTTTTGAATCGTTTTGGCCACCACAAGTGTGGAAGGGTATGCTCAGATGTGAGTCCCTTGCTCACTGCCCCATCAGGATTCAAGCAAGCCGGGCCGAAGACGGCTGTAATGCCAGAAACCGGTCCCCGGAAGCTTGTTTCCTTTCCAGTAAAGAATTGGCTTGGTAGTTTGGTCTGCCCTGTTCCCATGATGCACTGGGCCAGGGACAGACTGATTTGCATGTAGCCAGGTTCTGAACTGGGATGGTGCAGTGAGCTAAAAAACGGTGATGGATCAAGCCCTGATCTTTTGACTGGGTAGGAGTGTTCTGCTTAATTCAGATACTCTGTCCATCACCACCCCCCTTTTTGAATCGTTTTGGCCACCACAAGTGTGGAAGGGTATGCTCAGATATGAGTCCCTTGCTCACTGCACCATCAGGATTCAAGCAAGCCGGATTGAAGACGGCTGTAATGCCAGAAACCGGTCCCCGGAAGCTTGTTTCCTTTCCAGTAAAGAATTGGCTTGGTAGTTTGGTCTGCCCTGTTCCCATGATGCACTGGGCCAGGGACAGACTAATTTGCATGTAGCCAGGTTCTGAACTGGGATGGTGCAGTGAGCTAAAAAACGGTGATGGATCAAGCCCTGATCTTTTGACTGGGTAGGAGTGTTCTGCTTAATTCAGATACTCTGTCCATCACCACCCCCCTTTTTGAACCGTTTTGGCCACCACACGTGTGGAAGGGTATGCTCAGATGTGAGTACCTTGCTCACTGCACCATCAGGATTCAAGCAAGCCGGGCCGAAGACGGCTGTAATGCCAGAAACCGGTCCCCGGAAGCTTGTTTCCTTTCCAGTAAAGAATTGCCTTGGTAGTTTGGTCTGCCCTGTTCCCATGATGCACTGGGCCAGGGACAGACTAATTTGCATGTAGCCAGGTTCTGAACTGGGATGGTGCAGTGAGCTAAAAAACGGTGATGGATCAAGCCCTGATCTTTTGACTGGGTAGGAGGGTTCTGCTTAATTCAGATACTCTGTCCATCACCACCCCTCTTTTTGAATCGTTTTGGCCACCACAAGTGTGGAAGGGTATGCTCAGATGTGAGTCCCTTGCTCACTGCACCATCAGGATTCAAGCAAGCCGGGCCGAAGACGGCTGTAATGCCAGAAACCGGTCCCCGGAAGCTTGTTTCCTTTCCAGTAAAGAATTGGCTTGGTAGTTTGGTCTGCCCTGTTCCCATGATGCACTGGGCCAGGGACAGACTAATTTGCATGTAGCCAGGTTCTGAACTGGGATGGTGCAGTGAGCTAAAAAACGGTGATGGATCAAGCCCTGATCTTTTGACTGGGTAGGAGTGTTCTGCTTAATTCAGATACTCTGTCCATCACCACCCCCCTTTTTGAATCGTTTTGGCCACCACAAGTGTGGAAAGGTATGCTCAGATGTGAGTCCCTTGCTCACTGCACCATCAGGATTCAAGCAAGCCGGGCCGAAGACGGCTGTAATGCCAGAAACCGGTCCCAGGAAGCTTGTTTCCTTTCCAGTAAAGAATTGGCTTGGTAGTTTGGTCTGCCCTGTTCCCATGATGCACTGGGCCAGGGACAGACTAATTTGCATGTAGCCAGGTTCTGAACTGGGATGGTGCAGTGAGCTAAAAAACGGTGATGGATCATGCCCTGATCTTTTGACTGGGTAGGAGTGTTCTGCTTAATTCAGATACTCTGTCCATCACCACCCCCCTTTTTTAATCGTTTTGGTCACCACAAGTGTGGAAGGGTGTGCTAGGATGTGAGTCCCTTGCTCACTGCACCATCAGGATTCAAGCAAGCCGGGCCGAAGACGGCTGTAATGCCAGAAACCGGTCCCCGGAAGCTTGTTTCCTTTCCAGTAAAGAATTGGCTTGGTAGTTTGGTCTGCCCTGTTCCCATGATGCACTGGGCCAGGGACAGACTAATTTGCATGTAGCCAGGTTCTGAACTGGGATGGTGCCGTGAGCTAAAAAACGGTGATGGATCAAGCCCTGATCTTTTCACTGGGTAGGAGTGTTCTGCTTAATTCAGATACTCTGTCCATCACCACCCCCCTTTTTGAATCGTTTTGGCCACCACAAGTGTGGAAGGGTATGCTCAGATGTGAGTCCCTTGCTCACTGCACCATCAGGATTCAAGCAAGCCGGGCCGAAGACGGCTGTAATGCCAGAAACCGGTCCCCGGAAGCTTGTTTCCTTTCCAGTAAAGAATTGGCTTGGTAGTTTGGTCTGCCCTGTTCCCATGATGCACTGGGCCAGGGACAGACTAATTTGCATGTAGCCAGGTTCTGAACTGGGATGGTGCAGTGAGCTAAAAAACGGTGATGGATCAAGCCCTGATCTTTTGACTGGGTAGGAGTGTTCTGCTTAATTCAGATACTCTGTCCATCACCACCCCCCTTTTTGAATTGTTTTGGTCACCACAAGTGTGGAAGGGTGTGCTCAGATGTGAGTCCCTTGCTCACTGCACCATCAGGATTCAAGCAAGCCGGGCCGAAGACGGCTGTAATGCCAGAAACCGGTCCCCGGAAGCTTGTTTCCTTTCCAGTAAAGAATTGGCTTGGTAGTTTGGTCTGCCCTGTTCCCATGATGCACTGGGCCAGGGACAGACTAATTTGCATGTAGCCAGGTTCTGAACTGGGATGGTGCAGTGAGCTAAAAAACGGTGATGGATCAAGCCCTGATCTTTTCACTGTGTAGGAGTGTTCTGCTTAATTCAGATACTCTGTCCATCACCACCCCCCTTTTTGAATCGTTTTGGCCACCACAAGTGTGGAAGGGTATGCTCAGATGTGAGTCCCTTGCTCACTGCACCATCAGGATTCAAGCAAGCCGGGCCGAAGACGGCTGTAATGCCAGAAACCGGTCCCCGGAAGCTTGTTTCCTTTCCAGTAAAGAATTGGCTTGGTAGTTTGGTCTGCCCTGTTCCCATGATGCACTGGGCCAGGGACAGACTAATTTGCATGTAGCCAGGTTCTGAACTGGGATGGTGCAGTGAGCTAAAAAATGGTGATGGATCAAGCCCTGATCTTTTGACTGGGTAGGAGTGTTCTGCTTAATTCAGATACTCTGTCCATCACCACCCCCCTTTTTGAATCGTTTTGGCCACCACAAGTGTGGAAGGGTATGCTCAGATGTGAGTCCCTTGCTCACTGCACCATCAGGATTCAAGCAAGCCGGGCCGAAGACGGCTGTAATGCCAGAAACCGGTCCCCGGAGGCTTGTTTCCTTTCCAGTAAAGAATTGGCTTGGTAGTTTGGTCTGCCCTGTTCCCATGATGCACTGGGCCAGGGACAGACTAATTTGCATGTAGCCAGGTTCTGAACTGGGATGGTGCAGTGAGCTAAAAAACGGTGATGGATCAAGCCCTGATCTTTTGACTGGGTAGGAGTGTTCTGCTTAATTCAGATACTCTGTCCATCACCACCCCCCTTTTTGAATCGTTTTGGTCACCACAAGTGTGGAAGGGTGTGCTCAGATGTGAGTCCCTTGCTCACTGCACCATCAGGATTCAAGCAAGCCAGGCCGAAGACGGCTGTAATGCCAGAAACCGGTCCCCGGAAGCTTGTTTCCTTTCCAGTAAAGAATTGGCTTGGTAGTTTGGTCTGCCCTGTTCCCATGATGCACTGGGCCAGGGACAGACTAATTTGCATGTAGCCAGGTTCTGAACTGGGATGGTGCAGTGAGCTAAAAAACGGTGATGGATCAAGCCCTGATCTTTTGACTGGGTAGGAGTGTTCTGCTTAATTCAGATACTCTGTCCATCACCACCCCCCTTTTTGAATCGGTTTGGCCACCACAAGTGTGGAAGGGTATGCTCAGATGTGAGTCCCTTGCTTACTGCCCCATCAGGATTCAAGCAAGCCGGGCCGAAGACGGCTGTAATGCCAGAAACCGGTCCCCGGAAGCTTGTTTCCTTTCCAGTAAAGAATTGGCTTGGTAGTTTGGTCTGCCCTGTTCCCATGATGCACTGGGCCAGGGACAGACTAATTTGCATGTAGCCAGGTTCTGAACTGGGATGGTGCAGTGAGCTAAAAAACGGTGATGGATCAAGCCCTGATCTTTTGACTGGGTAGGAGTGTTCTGCTTAATTCAGATACTCTGTCCATCACCACCCCCCTTTTTGAATCGGTTTGGCCACCACAAGTGTGGAAGGGTATGCTCAGATGTGAGTCCCTTGCTCACTGCCCCATCAGGATTCAAGCAAGCCGGGCCGAAGACGGCTGTAATGCCAGAAACCGGTCCCCGGAAGCTTGTTTCCTTTCCAGTAAAGAATTGGCTTGGTAGTTTGGTCTGCCCTGTTCCCATGATGCACTGGGCCAGGGACAGACTAATTTGCATGTAGCCAGGTTCTGAACTGGGATGGTGCAGTGAGCTAAAAAACGGTGATGGATCAAGCCCTGATCTTTTGACTGGGTAGGAGTGTTCTGCTTAATTCAGATACTCTGTCCATCACCACCCCCCTTTTTGAATCGGTTTGGCCACCACAAGTGTGGAAGGGTATGCTCAGATGTGAGTCCCTTGCTCACTGCCCCATCAGGATTCAAGCAAGCCGGGCCGAAGACGGCTGTAATGCCAGAAACCGGTCCCCGGAAGCTTGTTTCCTTTCCAGTAAAGAATTGGCTTGGTAGTTTGGTCTGCCCTGTTCCCATGATGCACTGGGCCAGGGACAGACTAATTTGCATGTAGCCAGGTTCTGAACTGGGATGGTGCAGTGAGCTAAAAAACGGTGATGGATCAAGCCCTGATCTTTTGACTGGGTAGGAGTGTTCTGCTTAATTCAGATACTCTGTCCATCACCACCCCCCTTTTTGAATCGTTTTGGCCACCACAAGTGTGGAAGGGTATGCTCAGATGTGAGTCCCTTGCTCACTGCACCATCAGGATTCAAGCAAGCCGGGCCGAAGACGGCTGTAATGCCAGAAACCGGTCCCCGGAAGCTTGTTTCCTTTCCAGTAAAGAATTGGCTTGGTAGTTTGGTCTGCCCTGTTCCCATGATGCACTGGGCCAGGGACAGACTAATTTGCATGTAGCCAGGTTCTGAACTGGGATGGTGCAGTGAGCTAAAAAACGGTGATGGATCAAGCCCTGATCTTTTGACTGGGTAGGAGTGTTCTGCTTAATTCAGATACTCTGTCCATCACCACCCCCCTTTTTGAATCGTTTTGGCCACCACAAGTGTGGAAGGGTATGCTCAGATGTGAGTCCCTTGCTCACTGCACCATCAGGATTCAAGCAAGCCGGGCCAAAGACGGCTGTAATGCCAGAAACCGGTCCCCGGAAGCTTGTTTCCTTTCCAGTAAAGAATTGGCTTGGTAGTTTGGTCTGCCCTGTTCCCATGATGCACTGGGCCAGGGACAGACTAATTTGCATGTAGCCAGGTTCTGAACTGGGATGGTGCAGTGAGCTAAAAAACGGTGATGGATCAAGCCCTGATCTTTTGACTGGGTAGGAGTGTTCTGCTTAATTCAGATACTCTGTCCATCACCACCCCCCTTTTTGAATCGTTTTGGTCACCACAAGTGTGGAAGGGTGTGCTCAGATGTGAGTCCCTTGCTCACTGCACCATCAGGATTCAAGCAAGCCGGGCCGAAGACGGCTGTAATGCCAGAAACCGGACCCCGGAAGCTTGTTTCCTTTCCAGTAAAGAATTGGCTTGGTAGTTTGGTCTGCCCTGTTCCCATGATGCACTGGGCCAGGGACAGACTAATTTGCATGTAGCCAGGTTCTGAACTGGGATGGTGCAGTGAGCTAAAAAACGGTGATGGATCAAGCCCATATCTTTTCACTGGGTAGGAGTGTTCTGCTTAATTCAGATACTCTGTCCATCACCACCCCCCTTTTTGAATCGTTTTGGCCACCACAAGTGTGGAAGGGTATGCTCAGATGTGAGTCCCTTGCTCACTGCACCATCAGGATTCAAGCAAGCCGGGCCAAAGACGGCTGTAATGCCAGAAACCGGTCCCCGGAAGCTTGTTTCCTTTCCAGTAAAGAATTGGCCTGGTAGTTTGGTCTGCCCTGTTCCCATGATGCACTGGGCCAGGGACAGACTAATTTGCATGTAGCCAGGTTCTGAACTGGGATGGTGCAGTGAGCTAAAAAACGGTGATGGATCAAGCCCTGATCTTTTGACTGGGTAGGAGTGTTCTGCTTAATTCACATAATCTGTCCATCACCACCCCCCTTTTTGAATCGTTTTGGCCACCACGAGTGTGGAAGGGTATGCTCAGATGTGAGTCCCTTGCTCACTGCACCATCAGGATTCAAGCAAGCCAGGCCGAAGACGGCTGTAATGCCAGAAACCGGTCCCCGGAAGCTTGTTTCCTTTCCAGTAAAGAATTGGCCTGGTAGTTTGGTCTGCCCTGTTCCCATGATGCACTGGGCCAGGGACAGACTAATTTGCATGTAGCCAGGGTCTGAACTGGGATGGTGCAGTGAGCTAAAAAACGGTGATGGATCAAGCCCTGATCTTTTGACTGGGTAGGAATGTTCTGCTTAATTCAGATACTCTGTCCATCACCACCCGCCTTTTTGAATCGTTTTGGCCACCACAAGTGTGGAAGGGTATGCTCAGATGTGAGTCCCTTGCTCACTGCACCATCAGGATTCAAGCAAGCCGGGCCGAAGACGGCTGTAATGCCAGAAACCGGTCCCCGGAAGCTTGTTTCCTTTCCAGTAAAGAATTGGCTTGGTAGTTTGGTCTGCCCTGTTCCCATGATGCACTGGGCCAGGGACAGACTAATTTGCATGTAACCAGGTTCTGAACTGGGATGGTGCAGTGAGCTAAAAAACGGTGATGGATCAAGCCCTGATCTTTTGACTGGGTAGGAGTGTTCTGCTTAATTCAGATACTCTGTCCATCACCACCCCCCTTTTTGAATCGTTTTGGCCACCACAAGTGTGGAAGGGTATGCTCAGATGTGAGTCCCTGGCTCACTGCACCATCAGGATTCAAGCAAGCCGGGCCGAAGACGGCTGTAATGCCAGAAACCGGTCCCCGGAAGCTTGTTTCCTTTCCAGTAAAGAATTGGCTTGGTAGTTTGGTCTGCCCTGTTCCCATGATGCACTGGGCCAGGGACAGACTAATTTGCATGTAGCCAGGTTCTGAACTGGGATGGTGCAGTGAGCTAAAAAACGGTGATGGATCAAGCCCTGATCTTTTGACTGGGTAGGAGTGTTCTGCTTAATTCAGATACTCTGTCCATCACCACCCCCCTTTTTGAATCGTTTTGGCCACCACAAGTGTGGAAGGGTATGCTCAGATGTGAGTCCCTTGCTCACTGCACCATCAGGATTCAAGCAAGCCGTGCCGAAGACGGCTGTAATGCCAGAAACCGATCCCCGGAAGCTTGTTTCCTTTCCAGTAAAGAATTGGCTTGGTAGTTTGGTCTGCCCTGTTCCCATGATGCACTGGGCCAGGGACAGACTAATTTGCATGTAGCCAGGTTCTGAACTGGGATGGTGCAGTGAGCTAAAAAACGGTGATGGATCAAGCCCTGATCTTTTGACTGGGTAGGAGTGTTCTGCTTAATTCAGATACTCTGTCCATCACCAACCCCCCTTTTTGAATCGTTTTGGCCACCACAAGTGTGGAAGGGTATGCTCAGATGTGAGTCCCTTGCTCACTGCACCATCAGGATTCAAGCAAGCCGGGCCGAAGACGGCTGTAATGCCAGAAACCAGTCCCCGGAAGCTTGTTTCCTTTCCAGTAAAGAATTGGCTTGGTAGTTTGGTCTGCCCTGTTCCCATGATGCACTGGGCCAGGGACAGACTAATTTGCATGTAGCCAGGTTCTGAACTGGGATGGTGCAGTGAGCTAAAAAACGGTGATGGATCAAGCCCTGATCTTTTGACTGGGTAGGAGTGTTCTGCTTAATTCAGATACTCTGTCCATCACCACCCCCCTTTTTGAATCGTTTTGGCCACCACAAGTGTGGAAGGGTATGCTCAGATGTGAGTCCCTTGCTCACTGCACCATCAGGATTCAAGCAAGCAGGGCCGAAGACGGCTGTAATGCCAGAAACCGTTCCCCGGAAGCTTGTTTCCTTTCCAGTAAAGAATTGGCTTGGTAGTTTGGTCTGCCCTGTTCCCATGATGCACTGGGCCAGGGACAGACTAATTTGCATGTAGCCAGGTTCTGAACTGGGATGGTGCAGTGAGCTAAAAAACGGTGATGGATCAAGCCCTGATCTTTTGACTGGGTAGGAGTGTTCTGCTTAATTCAAATACTCTGTCCATCACCACCCCCCTTTTTTAATCGTTTTGGCCACCACAAGTGTGGAAGGGTATGCTCAGATGTGAGTCCCTTGCTCACTGCACCATCAGGATTCAAGCAAGCCGGGCCGAAGACGGCTGTAATGCCAGAAACCGGTCCCCGGACGCTTGTTTCCTTTCCAGTAAAGAATTGCCTTGGTAGTTTGGTCTGCCCTGTTCCCATGATGCACTGGGCCAGGGACAGACTAATTTGCATGTAGCCAGGTTCTGAACTGGGATGGTGCAGTGAGCTAAAAAACGGTGATGGATCAAGCCATGATCTTTTGACTGGGTAGTAGTGTTCTGCTTAATTCAGATACTCTGTCCATCACCACCCCCCTTTTTGAATCGTTTTGGCCACCACAAGTGTGGAAGGGTATGCTCAGATGTGAGTCCCTTGCTCACTGCACCATCAGGATTCAAGCAAGCCGGGCCGAAGACGGCTGTAATGCCAGAAACCGGTCCCCGGAAGCTTGTTTCCTTTCCAGTAAAGAATTGACTTGGTAGTTTGGTCTGCCCTGTTCCCATGATGCACTGGGCCAGGGACAGACTAATTTGCATGTAGCCAGGTTCTGAACTGGGATGGTGCAGTGAGCTAAAAAACGGTGATGGATCAAGCCCTGATATTTTGACTGGGTAGGAGTGTTCTGCTTAATTCAGATACTCTGTCCATCACCACCCCCCTTTTTGAATCGTTTTGGCCACCACAAGTGTGGAAGGGTATGCTCAGATGTGAGTCCCTTGCTCACTGCACCATCAGGATTCAAGCAAGCCGGGCCGAAGACGGCTGTAATGCCAGAAACCGGTCCCCGGAAGCTTGTTTCCTTTCCAGTAAAGAATTGGCTTGGTAGTTTGGTCTGCCCTGTTCCCATGATGCACTGGGCCAGGGACAGACTAATTTGCATGTAGCCAGGTTCTGAACTGGGATGGTGCAGTGAGCTAAAAAACGGTGATGGATCAAGCCCTGATCTTTTGACTGGGTAGCAGTGTTCTGCTTAATTCAGATACTCTGTCAATCACCACCCCCCTTTTTGAATCGTTTTGGCCACCACAAGTGTGGAAGGGTATGCTCAGATGTGAGTCCCTTGCTCACTGCACCATCAGGATTCAAGCAAGCCGGGCCAAAGACGGCTGTAATGCCAGAAACCGGTCCCCGGAAGCTTGTTTCCTTTCCAGTAAAGAATTGGCTTGGTAGTTTGGTCTGCCCTGTTCCCATGATGCACTGGGCCAGGGACAGACTAATTTGCATGTAGCCAGGTTCTGAACTGGGATGGTGCAGTGAGCTAAAAAACGGTGATGGATCAAGCCCTGATCTTTTGACTGGGTAGGAGTGTTCTGCTTAATTCAGATACTCTGTCCATCACCACCCCCCTTTTTGAATCGTTTTGGCCACCACAAGTGTGGAAGGGTATGCTCAGATGTGAGTCTCTTGCTCACTGCACCATCAGGATTCAAGCAAGCCGGGCCGAAGACGGCTGTAATGCCAGAAACCGGTCCCCGGAAGCTTGTTTCCTTTCCAGTAAAGAATTGGCTTGGTAGTTTGGTCTGCCCTGTTCCCATGATGCACTGGGCCAGGGACAGACTAATTTGCATGTAGCCAGGTTCTGAACTGGGATGGATCAAGCCCTGATCTTTTGATTGGGTAGGAGTGTTCTGCTTAATTCAGATACTCTGTCCATCACCACCCCCCTTTTTGAATCGTTTTGGCCACCACAAGTGTGGAAGGGTATGCTCAGATGTGAGTCCCTTGCTCACTGCACCATCAGGATTCAAGCAAGCCGGGCCGAAGACGGCTGTAATGCCAGAAACCGGTCCCCAGAAGCTTGTTTCCTTTCCAGTAAAGAATTGGCTTGGTAGTTTGGTATGCCCTGTTCCCATGATGCACTGGGCCAGGGACAGACTAATTTGCATGTAGCCAGGTTCTGAACTGGGATGGTGCAGTGAGCTAAAAAACGGTGATGGATCAAGCCCTGATCTTTTGACTGGGTAGGAGTGTTCTGCTTAATTCAGATACTCTGTCCATCACCACCCCCCTTTTTGAATCGTTTTGGCCACCACAAGTGTGGAAGGGTATGCTCAGATGTGAGTCCCTTGCTCACTGCACCATCAGGATTCAAGCAAGCCGGGCCGAAGACGGCTGTAATGCCAGAAACCGGTCCCCGGAAGCTTGTTTCCTTTCCAGTAAAGAATTGCCTTGGTAGTTTGGTCTGCCCTGTTCCCATGATGCACTGGGCCAGGGACAGACTAATTTGCATGTAGCCAGGTTCTGAACTGGGATGGTGCAGTGAGCTAAAAAACGGTGATGGATCAAGCCCTGATATTTTGACTGGGTAGGAGTGTTCTGCTTAATTCAGATACTCTGTCCATCACCACCCCCCTTTTTGAATCGTTTTGGCCACCACAAGTGTGGAAGGGTATGCTCAGATGTGAGTCCCTTGCTCACTGCACCATCAGGATTCAAGCAAGCCGGGCCGAAGACGGCTGTAATGCCAGAAACCGGTCCCCGGAAGCTTGTTTCCTTTCCAGTAAAGAATTGGCTTGGTAGTTTGGTCTGCCCTGTTCCCATGATGCACTGGGCCAGGGACAGACTAATTTGCATGTAGCCAGGTTCTGAACTGGGATGGTGCAGTGAGCTAAAAAACGGTGATGGATCAAGCCCTGATATTTTGACTGGGTAGGAGTGTTCTGCTTAATTCAGATACTCTGTCCATCACCACCCCCCTTTTTGAATCGTTTTGGCCACCACAAGTGTGGAAGGGTATGCTCAGATGTGAGTCCCTTGCTCATTGCACCATCAGGATTCAAGCAAGCCGGGCCGAAGACGGCTGTAATGCCAGAAACCGGTCCCCGGAAGCTTGTTTCCTTTCCAGTAAAGAATTGGCTTGGTAGTTTGGTCTGCCCTGTTCCCATGATGTACTGGGCCAGGGATAGACTAATTTGCATGTAGCCAGGTTCTGAACTGGGATGGTGCAGTGAGCTAAAAAACGGTGATGGATCAAGCCCTGATCTTTTGACTGGGTAGGAGTGTTCTGCTTAATTCAGATACTCTGTCCATCACCACCCCCCTTTTTGAATCGTTTTGGCCACCACAAGTGTGGAAGGGTATGCTCAGATGTGAGTCTCTTGCTCACTGCACCATCAGGATTCAAGCAAGCCGGGCCGAAGACGGCTGTAATGCCAGAAACCGGTCCCCGGAAGCTTGTTTCCTTTCCAGTAAAGAATTGGCTTGGTAGTTTGGTCTGCCCTGTTCCCATGATGCACTGGGCCAGGGACAGACTAATTTGCATGTAGCCAGGTTCTGAACTGGGATGGATCAAGCCCTGATCTTTTGATTGGGTAGGAGTGTTCTGCTTAATTCAGATACTCTGTCCATCACCACCCCCCTTTTTGAATCGTTTTGGCCACCACAAGTGTGGAAGGGTATGCTCAGATGTGAGTCCCTTGCTCACTGCACCATCAGGATTCAAGCAAGCCGGGCCGAAGACGGCTGTAATGCCAGAAACCGGTCCCCAGAAGCTTGTTTCCTTTCCAGTAAAGAATTGGCTTGGTAGTTTGGTATGCCCTGTTCCCATGATGCACTGGGCCAGGGACAGACTAATTTGCATGTAGCCAGGTTCTGAACTGGGATGGTGCAGTGAGCTAAAAAACGGTGATGGATCAAGCCCTGATCTTTTGACTGGGTAGGAGTGTTCTGCTTAATTCAGATACTCTGTCCATCACCACCCCCCTTTTTGAATCGTTTTGGCCACCACAAGTGTGGAAGGGTATGCTCAGATGTGAGTCCCTTGCTCACTGCACCATCAGGATTCAAGCAAGCCGGGCCGAAGACGGCTGTAATGCCAGAAACCGGTCCCCGGAAGCTTGTTTCCTTTCCAGTAAAGAATTGCCTTGGTAGTTTGGTCTGCCCTGTTCCCATGATGCACTGGGCCAGGGACAGACTCATTTGCATGTAGCCAGGTTCTGAACTGGGATGGTGCAGTGAGCTAAAAAACGGTGATGGATCAAGCCCTGATCTTTTGACTGGGTAGTAGTGTTCTGCTTAATTCAGATACTCTGTCCATCACCACCCCCCTTTTTGAATCGTTTTGGCCACCACAAGTGTGGAAGGGTATGCTCAGATGTGAGTCCCTTGCTCACTGCACCATCAGGATTCAAGCAAGCCGGGCCGAAGACGGCTGTAATGCCAGAAACCGGTCCCCGGAAGCTTGTTTCCTTTCCAGTAAAGAATTGGCTTGGTAGTTTGGTCTGCCCTGTTCCCATGATGCACTGGGCCAGGGACAGACTAATTTGCATGTAGCCAGGTTCTGAACTGGGATGGTGCAGTGAGCTAAAAAACGGTGATGGATCAAGCCCTGATATTTTGACTGGGTAGGAGTGTTCTGCTTAATTCAGATACTCTGTCCATCACCACCCCCCTTTTTGAATCGTTTTGGCCACCACAAGTGTGGAAGGGTATGCTCAGATGTGAGTCCCTTGCTCACTGCACCATCAGGATTCAAGCAAGCCGGGCCGAAGACGGCTGTAATGCCAGAAACCGGTCCCCGGAAGCTTGTTTCCTTTCCAGTAAAGAATTGGCTTGGTAGTTTGGTCTGCCCTGTTCCCATGATGCACTGGGCCAGGGACAGACTAATTTGCATGTAGCCAGGTTCTGAACTGGGATGGTGCAGTGAGCTAAAAAACGGTGATGGATCAAGCCCTGATCTTTTGACTGGGTAGCAGTGTTCTGCTTAATTCAGATACTCTGTCAATCACCACCCCCCTTTTTGAATCGTTTTGGCCACCACAAGTGTGGAAGGGTATGCTCAGATGTGAGTCCCTTGCTCACTGCACCATCAGGATTCAAGCAAGCCGGGCCGAAGACGGCTGTAATGCCAGAAACCGGTCCCCGGAAGCTTGTTTCCTTTCCAGTAAAGAATTGGCTTGGTAGTTTGGTCTGCCCTGTTCCCATGATGCACTGGGCCAGGGACAGACTAATTTGCATGTAGCCAGGTTCTGAACTGGGATGGTGCAGTGAGCTAAAAAACGGTGATGGATCAAGCCCTGATCTTTTGACTGGGTAGGAGTGTTCTGCTTAATTCAGATACTCTGTCCATCACCACCCCCCTTTTTGAATCGTTTTGGCCACCACAAGTGTGGAAGGGTATGCTCAGATGTGAGTCCCTTGCTCACTGCACCATCAGGATTCAAGCAAGCCGGGCCGAAGACGGCTGTAATGCCAGAAACCGGTCCCCGGAAGCTTGTTTCCTTTCCAGTAAAGAATTGGCTTGGTAGTTTGGTCTGCCCTGTTCCCATGATGCACTGGGCCAGGGACAGACTAATTTGCATGTAGCCAGGTTCTGAACTGGGATGGTGCAGTGAGCTAAAAAACGGTGATGGATCAAGCCCTGATCTTTTGATTGGGTAGGAGTGTTCTGCTTAATTCAGATACTCTGTCCATCACCACCCCCTTTTTGAATCGTTTTGGCCACCACAAGTGTGGAAGGGTATGCTCAGATGTGAGTCCCTTGCTCACTGCACCATCAGGATTCAAGCAAGCCGGGCCGAAGACGGCTGTAATGCCAGAAACCGGTCCCCAGAAGCTTGTTTCCTTTCCAGTAAAGAATTGGCTTGGTAGTTTGGTATGCCCTGTTCCCATGATGCACTGGGCCAGGGACAGACTAATTTGCATGTAGCCAGGTTCTGAACTGGGATGGTGCAGTGAGCTAAAAAACGGTGATGGATCAAGCCCTGATCTTTTGACTGGGTAGGAGTGTTCTGCTTAATTCAGATACTCTGTCCATCACCACCCCCCTTTTTGAATCGTTTTGGCCACCACAAGTGTGGAAGGGTATGCTCAGATGTGAGTCCCTTGCTCACTGCACCATCAGGATTCAAGCAAGCCGGGCCGAAGACGGCTGTAATGCCAGAAACCGGTCCCCGGAAGCTTGTTTCCTTTCCAGTAAAGAATTGGCTTGGTAGTTTGGTCTGCCCTGTTCCCATGATGCACTGGGCCAGGGACAGACTAATTTGCATGTAGCCAGGTTCTGAACTGGGATGGTGGAGTGAGCTAAAAAACGGTGATGGATCAAGCCCTGATCTTTTGATTGGGTAGGAGTGTTCTGCTTAATTCAGATACTCTGTCCATCACCACCCCCCTTTTTGAATCGTTTTGGCCACCACAAGTGTGGAAGGGTATGCTCAGATGTGAGTCCCTTGCTCACTGCACCATCAGGATTCAAGCAAGCCGGGCCGAAGACGGCTGTAATGCCAGAAACCGGTCCCCAGAAGCTTGTTTCCTTTCCAGTAAAGAATTTGCTTGGTAGTTTGGTATGCCCTGTTCCCATGATGCACTGGGCCAGGGACAGACTAATTTGCATGTAGCCAGGTTCTGAACTGGGATGGTGCAGTGAGCTAAAAAACGGTGATGGATCAAGCCCTGATCTTTTGACTGGACAGGAGTGTTCTGCTTAATTCAGATACTCTGTCCATCACCACCCCCCTTTTTGAATCGTTTTGGCCACCACAAGTGTGGAAGGGTATGCTCAGATGTGAGTCCCTTGCTCACTGCACCATCAGGATTCAAGCAAGCCGGGCCGAAGACGGCTGTAATGCCAGAAACCGGTCCCCGGAAGCTTGTTTCCTTTCCAGTAAAGAATTGGCTTGGTAGTTTGGTCTGCCCTGTTCCCATGATGCACTGGGCCAGGGACAGACTAATTTGCATGTAGCCAGGTTCTGAACTGGGATGGTGCAGTGAGCTAAAAAACGGTGATGAATCAAGCCCTGATCTTTTGACTGGGTAGGAGTGTTCTGCTTAATTCAGATACTCTGTCCATCACCACCCCCCTTTTTGAATCGTTTAGGCCCAAAACTTAGCAGCCTATCTACCTCATTATGTAAAAAGACCTGAAAATAGTCTCAGCCAATCAGCTGTCCTCACCCTCTAGAACCTTCCCAGCCCACGCAGTTCTCCTCAGATTTTAACCGCACTTCGTGTGAGTGCCTACTCAGTTTTGTCTCTTTTTTTCTTCAAAAATGTCTGAAAAGAAGGTTCTTTTCAAGGCTAGTGGAACCTGTAATAAGAAGAGGGTCCATGTGGACGACCAGCACTCCTACTGCATCTATTGTCTACACCCCTCACATGTGGTGAAGGACTGTAGAATTTGCTGTACCTTCCCTACTAAAACTATCAGGGATAGAGAGGCAAGGGTTCTTTTATGGTTGAAATCATCTTCTACAGATGATGAGGACAAGGCCTCTACCTCCAGCAAGAGAGCCAGATCCAGAGAGGGCTCTTCTCCTGAGAGACAGAAAAAATCTAAACCCTCTCAGAGACCCTCAAGGAGTATCTCGTCACCATCAAGACCGTCCACTGTGAGTACAACTCAGATTAAAACTACTACGACTTTCATTTCTGCTTCTTCACACTCTTCTGTTACGGTCACCACTTCGGCTATTACTTCTCCTTTGGTGTCTGCAAAAATTTTGTCGTCGTCTTTAAAGACTTCGTCAACGAAAAGCCTCTTGCCGTTGACATCCTCGTCGACTAGCCCGTCGACGACGGCTCCGTCGACGAAGAACCCTTCAGCCCCGCGGACGAAGACGACTAGCCCGTCGACGACTGTTCCGTCGACGAAGACACCATCGACGGCCTCGTCCACGAAGGACTCGTCCACGAAGACCCCATCGACGGCCCCGCCGACGCGGGACTCGTTGACGAAGACCTCATCGACGGCCCCGTCGACGAGAGGCTCGTCGACGAAGACACCATCGACGGCCCCGTCGACGATGACATTGGTATCGGCAGTACCGTCGACGACTGCTCCGTCGACGGAAACACCATCGACGATTCCATCGACGGCAATTGCGGAGACGACGCAGCATTCAATAACAAGCTCGTCGTCATCGTCCTCTGCAAAAGCTCTAATATCAGCTCCACCTTTGCTTCATACACCGCCAACGAGAGTGCAGTACACCCGTTTCCAAATGAAAACTTATCAGAGGCAGAACTACTCTCACATTTCTCCACTTTTACCTTCTCACATTTTGAGATCCAGTTATCCAATACTGGATAACTGTAGTTACAGGTAAGTGACTTGTTTTCTTATTTGTTATTAGCATCAAATAAATGAAAATGAATTAAAAAAGAAACAAACAAACTAACGTGAAGTGTTGTACATTTTAGTTGCAATAATAAACAGAGCAAGATGTAATTCAGTAATTGTTTTTCAGAGTTTCCTAAACACTATCTTAATACATGGCTGCACAAGAATATGGAACAAAAGGCAGTAGTGAATCGCAGAAACTGGGATCAAGTACCCATCAGCATTTCCAGATTAGAAGTAAAGACACAGGCCCTGGGTGTTGTGCTTGGATTGTCATGTCTTCATCCATACAAAAACTTACAATGGAGCTAGATTATGTTTCTCTGAAGCTATTTGCTAGTGTGAACAGAGGAAGGAAGAGTCTCGTTTGTTTCTCTGAAAAGAAAGGAAGATGACCTTGAAATTCTGTCAAAGCTCTGACAGTCCAATCTCATTAGCAGAAACCAAGGCAAAGGTCTAGGTGAATAGATATTGATGCTCACCCTTCATCCAGAGATGAAACTTGAAGACCACTAGAATAAAGCTTGCCCCTGCAGGTTTCTCATTTATTTGTTCATCCCCTGAAACCGTATACTTCCTGTCAAAGGATAAGGACTCTCAGACACTGACCACCACCAGTATGAGCTGTGGTAAACACTCCTATTAAACCCGGGGGCTCAATTTCCCACAATCCCCTCTGCCTGCCTGACACCGGACCTCAATCAGCGCTACTAAACGAGCTGCAGTTCTGCAAAGCCCGGGCCAAGGGCAGCCCCATTCTGCACCCGTCAGCACCCGGAAGAGGAAGGGCAGGGCCACCCCCTTGGCTCCTCAGTTGGGTGTTGTTTCGGACATTTGGACAAAAGGTAACCTCCTATAACTGAGTCTTGTCACAGTGCACTGGACTTCTCTCAACACACTTTCTCCTTGCCACACTTGATGTTTGGCTGCTGGTAGGTGTGGGCATCTGTATTCGAGTGAAGATCTCTATCACAATATTTTCCTACATCGTTCATGTGTGCTATGTTCCCTCCCTCAGATCTGTCTTACAAAAAACATTTAGTGCTACCCTAACTTTGTTGGGAAGCCAATGTTTGATGCCTACATTTCTTTATTCATTTGGAAGGGAGATAGAGGGTAACCTCAGACTCAATATGGCAGATAAACCCAGGGAACTATTTAGTGCCATAAGTAGATGGTCTGATTGATCTAGGTGTTGGGCGGATTGCAGTTTGGAGGAAAGTTTTACTCTTGCCTTTAAACTTTAACATTAGATTACATAGCCTAAATAAGTTTAATTTAATAGTCAGCACAATAGTTGTGAGCTTAGAACCAACAGCAACTATTTAGTCAGGATGGGCAAGAAGAAAGCCACAGAAAGTGTTTCTGCCCCTACTCCCCAGTAAAAAGCACCTCTGTAGACAGTATGCTTCACTGGGCTGTAGGAGTAATCAGCATAGATAGAGCTTACTGAGCGTCGTTTGTCCCTACAATCTGGGGAACTCCCAGGTCAGGGTCGTCAACCCGATCCAGCGTCACAGAATAGCATAGAATCCATGCCCATCTCACATTCTACTATCTCTGGTGATCATGATGTTGACTCTGGTTTTAAAAAGGGGCCAGCCCCCAAGGGAATTGCCAAGCCTGTGGGAAGAGCCCAAACAAACTAGCCAGCCAGTTAGGCATGGAAGCCAAGTTATTAGTGACATTCACCCCAGTCCTGTCCACATAACTCTGGTTCCACCCAGCGCACCCCACAAGGACTCCATAGGTGAAGTACATATTTCTAAGCTCATTTCGGTAGATCAGCTCCTTGAGGATAGTGTGCAAAAAATCCAAGACATTATCAGGCGCAAACTCTCCCCTTTTAGTGCCCGTCTGGCAGCCATAGAGAGTGAGCTGACCTCATTAAGGTAGGCCAAGGTCATTCCCCCATTAGTTAAATCCTCTGATTCTGGGAATCCCAGAGCTGTTAGCATCCTATTGAAGGAAGTTTGCCCTGGCGAAAATAGACCTGGATCCTGTATTAGTACAACTCCCTTAAAGTCTAGACCAGTATATGGCCTCTCACATCAGGAATGTGATCTCTCTGACACTGTTCAGTTGCCACAAATCATAACCCAGTAAACAGATAATCTACCTTATAGTAAAGCAGGGAATATAGCTGGGGTAAAGTTCCACTCAACCATTTGTGGACTTACCAGCCCTAATAGGAGTTTTAATGTCGGGTACTTCCTATAAACCTATATAGGATCTGCACATTTACACAACATAGACTGTGGGATTGATGTCAAGACTGATTCCAGACACCCCCACCGTGTGTGCTCGCCTGTATACCAGCTAGCTCACAGTGCCCCAGTAAACTCCTTTTAACAAAGAGCGAATAGTTCTTGGCAACTATCGAACATGACAACCCTGTCCCATCAGGGATCGTGGAAATAGGACAGTACTTTTCGCTCAGTCACTCATGCTCAATTTGTCTCAGAGAAATACACAGAATAAACGGTGGGAACCTTTTCAATAAGTATTTATTGAACCAGAGTCATTTTAGTTTAAAATAGGTGCGTGGAAACAACCATAAGACAGAAACAGATATAAATGATAATAAGCACCAATAGAGTAAGTGGATGGTAGATTTCTACCATAGTGCTAAAACAATGAATACAGGTATATAAATACAGGACAGTAACAATGTGTACTCCTACGATGTAACCCTAACTAGATGTACCTAAGTGTACCTAGCATGTATGTAGCTTTAGAGCCAAGTATCCCCCTAGGGTGAACCCAACCCCATTACCTGAAGTGAGAGACTGTGGAACCCCGTTTTGGTCTCAAGATGGACACCCCGCGAGGGATGTCAGACCACTGCGAGCTGGAGTGCCTGCATGCAGGAACCTCAGCGTCTCACGTCAGAGTGTCAGCATGGAAGTCTTTGTACTCTGCCTGCCCAGCAAAGATATGGTGTATATATACCATATACACAAAGGAGCTAAAGAGGGATAAAGATCAGGTCACCCCCGCTCACAGTATAACAACACAATATGGACCTGATCTTTAGGTTAACAGGGTACTTGGAAATCCCTCCATCAATGTATGGTCCCCCAGATTTGTGTAAGTGAACAGCGGCTACAATTATATCGTCTGTTCTAGGGAATCCATTGTCACCTATTATTTAAAAAAAAAGTTTTGGGACTCTGTCTCGCACGGTCCGTACCACCCTGTGGTGTGGACGTCGAAACATAGAAAGAACAAAGAAAAAAGTGGTGAAAAGGTTGATAGTGCCCCACGGGAGTGACATCATTGGGAGTATGAAGAGTGGTTCTCACCTGCACCCTCAGGTTCTCATCATCAGCAACTGCCAACCTGTAACAGAAAGGTGTGGAAAAATAAGGGAAAGAAACAACGTGCTAAGTGTGGTGTATTGTAATGCCCGCACTCAGGATATCTTATCTTCGCGCCCGACTTTACCAATCCTGTAAGGAGGAGTGGGATCTGAGTGTCAGGATTAGACGTGTGCCTACCTGAATTCAGCTGAAACTACATCTCCCAGAAGTCCATCTGGCGGGATGGAGTTGGAGAAGATATATAATCACGTGAGAGACTTGGTGCAGTGCACGTGATTTGTCTTTGCTTGGATCATTACTATGGCGGACGCCTTGTTCCCGCGTTGCCCTAGTAAAGAAGACCTTTTGGTATAATCAGATCCAGAAACGACCCGCGGCTGCGGGATTATGTTCTACTAAACTGTGTCCGTGAGTAGCCTGTCGAATTGGGTCCGGCGAGGTGTGTGTACATCCTTCGGGTCAGGAGACGCTGGATTTCCCCCTCCTGAGCCCGAGTTGTTACTATCTTGTTTGTCTGGACCGGGAGACGCAGGATTGCCCCCTCCCATGACCGGAGACCTTAGTACTGGTACTGATCCTTACCGGGAGACGCTGGATTTGCCCCCTCTCGGTTGGTTCAGGTATCCTTAGTATTCGTGTACAAGGTCGGGTCAGGAGACGCTGGTTTTCACCCTCCTGCGACCACAGTGTAGTACCTTGTTTGGTCCCGATCGGGAGACGCAGGATTTGCCCCCTCCCGTGATCGGAAACCTTCTGCCCAGTTCATTGGGCTCTTGTATATAATTTATGGCTGTCACAACCGTTCTGTTTGTATTGGAACACCGACAGAGGAATAGCCGACCTGAGTGCATACAGAGAATGTTATCTGGTAACTTCAGGGGGGCTGATTGATGCGCTAACGCCATTTTCTGGTAAGAGAGACATTTCCTACTAATATTCTCTCCCAGTCCTGTGTTCCTTTTGTTGGTGACATTTGCACTTTTCAGAACGTGTTAGTTCGGATACTGATGACTGGTTTCTGGTGGATTCTACAGACACTCGAATTATCTTTCTCTTTCTTTTGTATTTTTGTACTAACTGCTCTTGGCACCTGGAGAAGTCTTACAGGGGGCTGGAATCATTCAGGAGTACAAGGGGTGAGAACGTATGGTATGTATGGATGATAGTCAAAGGTTTCTCATAGGAAAGCAACAGGAAGGGTAGTAATCTAACGAGGGGCTCTTGTCTTTTCAGGGATCCCATCCCATACCATGAGAGAGGTCATCTCATTTTTACACATCCAAAGGAAGGGGGTTTACGTCTGAGAATTATCAGGTAGGGTTTATGTTATTTGACAGTAGTATATGTTAGTTAGGAGAGGGCCGATATTAATGTGTGGTTCTTGTTTTCACAGGCATCCCTTCCAACGCAGTTCCCGCCCCGGCTTTATCCCTCGCCTGCTTACTACCGTACTCTGTGAGCAGTCGCAACCAGAGTGCGGGGAAAGCTGGAGGTGGAACCCTAATAGCATCACCCTGATTCCGAGGAGCTGTTGGACCGTGCCAGAATCACGTGCCCACGATCATTCTCCTCCTGATCAGGTGTGATTGGGTTTTGAGAGATGGCCACTTTAGATGACGTGCTGGCTGCTCTGGTTTTAGTGCAGCAAGAATTGGTTACCTCACGGGCTGAAACCGCAGCCTTGAAGGAACAGGTTGATAGGCAGGCCAGAAATCCTTTCAATGCTTCGGCAGGTGCTCAACAGATTCAAGTGACTGTTCCACCCCCCATTCCATTGGCAAGCCCCGAGAGGTACTCAGGAGACCCTCATTCCATACAGGCCTTTTTGACGCAAATATCCCTGCATTTTCCCTGTCGACCAGCATCTTTCCCGACTAATTTGTCGAGGGTGGCTTTTGCCATATCCTATTTAACGGGGGATGCAGCCAATTGGGCAGGACCTCTGGTTAGGAACAATGATCCACTCCGATCGGATTGGACAGCTTTTAGGAGGGAGTTTGCGCGAGTGTTTGATAGGAGAGCCAATACCCTTAGTGCAGACCGAGAACTTCTCGAGTTAAAACAGGGTAGGAAAGAACTGGTAACGTATATGACCTCCTTTAACAGTTTCCGAAGAACTGAAAGATGTGTTAGCTCAAATAGATCCACAGCCCACCACCTGTACGGATCTGGTTAACCTAACGCTGAGACTAGATCATCGTCTCGCAGAACGTACCGGAGACAGGAGAAGGGGATATCGTAACTCTGGGGGGTTAGGCAGGGTCGAGTCTGCTACACCAGTTGATAAGGGAGGTTCATCAGAACCTATGGAAGTGGGCGCTGTAAGCGGACCATTGTCTAGAGCAGAAAGGGAAAGTCGTCGAACCCAGGGCCTCTGTATGTACTGTGGCAAGAAGGGGCATTATGTAAAGGACTGTACTGTGAAACATAAGAGAACACGTCCCTTTGTCACAGGAAAGGACTTTGGCCTTCCCGCCGTACAAAGTACCCCAGATGAGGAGTCTCTTATTCCTGACAGGATCCCAGAAGGAGTAGGGTGGCAGTTGCCATCTTTAGCAGGGGCGTATTCGGCTAACACCGAATCGCACATAGTGCTTTCTATGATACTGCAGGTGAAAGGGCAACAACACCCGGTGTATAGTATGCTTGATTCCGGGGCCCCCGGTAACTTCATTGATGACGTGGAGGTGCGTCGTCTGGGTTTGGAGAGGGTGCCTATTCTGAGACTGAAAGGGTGCTGGCGGTGGACGGCACCCCGTTGAAGTCCGGTCCGATTACTGAACATACGGAAATGGTGGAGCTACAGCTCCCGGGAAAGCCCTTGAACCATGTGGAGAACATAGTCCTAAACATTATTGAAGACCCTCAATATGAGGTCATCTTGGGGATGCCCTGGCTAGGGCTCCATAATCCCACTATGGATTGGAAACTTAAGACCATCAGTTTCCTTTTGGAAGAGTGTCGGATGTCTTGTTTGAGGGAGACAGATCAACATCTGGTAGCATTGGCTCAGGTTTTCCAGGTAGCCACGGCCGCAGAAAAAGAAGTGGTATTGCCAGCAGCATATGAGAAGTATAGAGAGGTGTTCAGTGAGGTCAAGGCGGCAACGTTACCACCCCACCGCGAATACGATTGTCGCATTGATCTCATTGACGGAACAGTGATACCCTCTTGTAGAGTATACGCCCTATCGGAACCAGAGACCAAGCACCTGCAGGAGTATCTGAAACAATTCTGTGCCATGGGGTTTATCCGTCCATCTAGGTCCCCTGCAGCTTCTCCTTTGTTTTTCACGGCGAAAGCCAATAGGGATCTACGAACGTGTATAGACTACAGCCTGCTGAATAGACAGACTGTGAGGAACCGCTATCCGCTTCCGCTCATCCACGTTCTACTGGATCAAGTACGGGAGGGCAACATTTACACCTGGTTGGACCTCCGAGGGGCTTGCCATCTGGTAAGGATCCGTGACGGTGATGAATGGAAGACGACGTTTAGCCCCTTCCATGCTGGTGACGAACCCCAGCCGTCACGCTCCACGGTGCTCGTGTGCTGATGACGGCTGGGGTTCGTCACGGCCTGCCCTGTTCGTGCGGCTGCCACACACGGGGGAATCGCGGCCGCACGGAAGGGGTTAAAACTAGGTACGGACTTTTCGAGTATTTGGTCATGCCATCGGGCTGTGTAATGCCCCGGCGGCTTTCCAATATTTCTTAAACAACGTGCTAAAAGACTTTGTAGATCAGTTTGTCATCGTGTATATTGATGACATTCTGGTCTATTCGGTTTCCATCCCACAGCACGCTAGTCACGTTATCTTGGTCCTGAAAAGATTACTGGAAAACTGCCTTTATTGCAAGCTCAGTAAGTGTGAGTTTGGGGTATCAGAGGTGGAATTTTTGGGAGTGATGTTGAGTCCCCAAGGTTTTCGTATGGCAGACAGGAAGGTAGAGGCAGTACAGCAGTGGCCCGTCACTAAGAGTGTGAAAGAGGTGCAGTGCTAGGTTTTTCGAACTATTATAGGAGGTTTATATCCCAATTCTCCCTGGTGGCATCCCCGATCACTCGCTTGTTGAGGAAGGGAGTACCTTTCGAGTGGACCATCGAGGCTATGGAGGCCTTTGAATTACTGAAGAAGTCCTTTAGTACTGCTCCTATCTTACGTCATCCGCAGCTGGATGTTCCGTTCGTGGTGAAGGCGGATGCCTCGGATACAGCAGTAGGGGCAATCTTATTCCAGAGAGACAGGGGAACCGGACAATTGCATCCGGTGGCATTTTTGTCCAAAAAACTATCTTCCGCCGAATTGAACTACACGGTGGCAGAGAAGGAGCTGTTCGCTATAAAAAAGGCCTTCATGGAATGGAGACACTACTTGTGGGGAGCACAACACACCATCACGGTGTATTCGGATCATCGGAACTTGGTTTTCATGAAGACCGCCCGTCATCTTTCTCAACGTCAGATGAGGTGGATGTTGTTTTTTGCGGGGTACGACTTCGTTATCACGTTCCGTCCAGGGTCTGATAACCAGAAGGATGATTCCCTCTCTAGACAAACGGAAGGTGCTGTATCCCCTCAAGAGAAACCACAGGCTATCATCTCCCCGGAGAAAGTACTCTGTGCGATTACAGCAGAACACTTCATGAATCGGGTGGCTGGTCAACGGAGTCCAACCCGGTGGCAGATATGGGCAGGTCAAGACTCAAACCGGACCTTGAAGCACGGTTTGCCGCTGTACAGGGGAAAACTATATTTGCCAACACATTCCCTTAGGTTGCAAGCCTTCAACTGGTGCCACAATGCAGTGTTGGCTGGACATCCCGGTAGGAAGAAAACATTACACTTGGTACAGCGTCAATTTTGGTGGGAAGGAATGTCTAAGGAGGTTGAAAGTTGGGTACAACAATGTGACACTTGTGCTCGGGCCAAAGGAGAACAAGGTAAAATGAGGGGGAAGCTCCTACCCTTGCCGACACCTGTACATCCCTGGCATACCATCAGTGTGGACTTTATTGTAGGACTACCGAACGACCAGGGATGTAATGCAATACTGGTGGTTGTGGATAGTCTAACAAAAATGGGACATTTCGTACCTTGCCGAAACCTCCCTACAGCCTGTCAGACCGCACAACTGTTGCTCACTCATGTGGTGAGACTTCATGGAATCCCGCGAGTTATCATTTCGGATCAAGGACCAGTTTGTGGCTCGCTTTTGGCACATGTGGTGCAAGGCTTTGCACATAGAAGATGCGTTGTCCACCAGTTTTCATCCGCAATCAGATGGACAAAATGAAAGGATGAACCAGACACTCAAAAAATATCTGCGGAGTTATTCCGAGGAGGCGGCCCAATCTTGGGTTTCCATGTTATGGTTGGCTGAGTTGTCGTACAACAACATGTGGCATAGTTCCATCAAGGAAACACCGTTCAAAGCCAACACCGGATTCCATGCAAACACTCTGCCTGTGGTGATTCCCAGTGAGGTACAGAACCATCCTACTGTAGCTGCTCATGAGAAGTCGCTTCTTAGAATCCATAAGCATATCCGGAAATCTCTGGATCAGTCTAAGGTCTTCTACAGAAATGGGCCGACAAGCATCGGCAGGTTGGACCGGAATACCGAGTAGGTGATAGAGTCTGGCTTTCTACCCGGAACATTCGCTTTTGTTACCGTAGCATCTTCCATCCTCGCTTTATTGGGCCCTATACCATCATTCGGAGGATCAACCCGGTGGCTTACAAGCTTAAGTTGTCGGCTACCTTGCGTATCCATCCCGTGTTTCACTGCAGTCTGCTGAAACCGGCTGGGGAGGCGCGGATCAAGGCAGCTCCTCCGATACTGAGGGATGGCCAGTTGGAATACGAGGTACGCAGCGTCCTGGATTCCAGGTATCGCCAGGGGCGTTTGTGGTTTCTGATCTCATGGAAGGGGTATAATTCGGAGGACGATTCTTGGGAACCTAGTTCCGCTGTTCATGCTCCTAAGGAGGTCAGAAGGTTCTACTTGCGGAATCCGGGGAAGCCTGGTGCTAGGAGGCACTTGGGAGGAGGGCGTACTGTCAGGATTAGACGTGTGCCTACCTGAATTCAGCTGAAACTACAGCTCCCAGAAGTCCATCTGGCAGGATGGAGTTGGAGAAGACATATAATCACGTGAGAGACTTGGTGCAGTGCACGTGATTTGTCTTTGCTTGGATCATTACTATGGCGGACGCCTTGTTCCCGGGTTGCCCTAGTAAAGAAGACCTTTTGGTCTAATCAGATCCAGAAACGACCCGCGGCTGCGGGATTATGTTCTACTAAACTGTGTCTGTGAGTAGCCTGTCGAATTGGGTCCGGCGAGGTGTGTGCACATCCTTCGGGTCAGGAGACACTGGGTTTCCCCCTCCTGAGCCCGAGTTGTTATTATCTTGTTTGTCTGGACCGAGAGACGCAGGATTGCCCTCTCCCGTGACCGGAGACCTTAGTACTGGTACTGATCCTTACCGGGAGACGCTGGATTTGCCCCCTCTCGGTTGGTTCAGGTATCCTTAGTATTCGTGCACAAGGTCGGGTCAGGAGACGCTGGTTTTCACCCTCCTGTGACCACAGTGTAGTACCTTATTTGGTCCCGATCGGGAGACGCAGGATTTGCCCCCTCCCGTGATCGGAAATCTTCTGCCCAGTTCATTGAGCTCTTGTATATAATTTATGGCTGTGACAACCGTTCTGTTTGTATTGGAACACCGACAGAGGAATAGCCGACCGGAGTGCATACAGAGAATGCTATCTGGTAACTTCAGGGGGGCTGAGTGATGCGCTAACGCCATCTTCTGGTAAGAGAGACATTTCCTACTAATATTCTCTCCCAGTCCTGTGTTCCTTTTGTTGGTGACATTTGCTCTTTTCAGAACGTGTTAGTTCGGATACTGATGACTGGTTTCTGGTGGATTCTACAGACACTCAAATTATCTTTCTCTTTCTTTTGTATTTTTGTACTAACTGCTCTTGGCACCTGGAGAAGTCTTACAGGGTGCTGGAATCATTCAGGAGTACAAGGGGTGAGAACGTATGGTATGTATGGATGATAGTCAAAGGTTTCCCATAGGAAAGCAACAGGAAGGGTAGTAATCTAACGAGGGGCTCTTGTCTTTTCAGGGATCCCATCCCATACCATGAGAGAGGTCATCTCATTTTTACACATCCAAAGGAAGGGGGTTTACGTCTGAGAATTATCAGGTTGGGATTATGTTATTTGACAGTAGTATATGTTAGTTAGGAGAGGGCCAATATTAATGTGTGGTTCTTGTTTTCACAGGTATCCCTTCCAACGCAGTTCCCGCCCTGGCTTTATCCCTCGCCTGCTTACTACCGTACTCTGTGAGCAGTCGCAACCAGAGTGCGGGGAAAGCTGGAGGTGGAACCCTAATAGCATCACTCTGATTCCGAGGAGCTGTTGGACCGTGACACTGAGCTTGAATACCGCTATTCCAAATCTAAAAACGAGCTAGACATCCACTGGCTATCCTATTTTATTATGTGCTGTGGGTCTGCTCACATTAATACCAAGACACACTGTTACCTACTATCTGTTTAGTTATAGAGGGCCAACATGTTTCATTGCCAAGGGAAACTTACGGCAATTTCTTCAGGGCAAGGGTCAGTTCTCGCCACTCTGCACCATTTTTTGTCTGTTTTTACCTGTTCGAGACATAGACAACACAACACAACATATTACAGTCAGCACAGAGTATAACATATAGTTTGATACGTATGGGAGCCACCTTCATCTCGTGTGTTTGTGAATGTGTGCTAGTCCACACTCACACAGTCTGTCACTCCTGCTGCTTAGTGTCAGTCTGTGTAGTAATACGGAAATGGGTTACTGGCTCGAGTTATAACAATATGCTCACTCGTTTTTTTAAAAAAAGGTTACATGTTCAACTAGAAGCATTCATCGAGGGGGCAAGATGGCGGATGCACCCGCATCTGAGTGAGCAGCTTGAGTTGTTTCTCGCTGGTGTTTGCTCCCTTCTCACCTGGTGGTTTTCAAACTGATGCTCCTGGATTTGTGTTGGTACTTTCGCCGGGTCCCCCACAGTGCTTGGCGTTTCCAGGGCTCTACAGCTGAACGATCCGTGGGTTGGGTCAGCGGGCTACGCAGGGCTGCTCTCGGCCCGTGTGGTTTGGAGGCGGCGCCTGGTCCCAGAGGACGAGCGCGAAGAGACGGACTGGTCGGAGAGGCCGAGGATGCCGAAACAAGATGACGCCAACAAATCCTAATATCCTACCTAAGGGGCCAAAACCGAAGACGCGAGCGACGATTGCCGCTATGGAGGGAGCCCCTGAAACTCCGGTGGTACAGGGGAGCACCACGAATATTGAGATTGCTGATATTGATACGGCTTTGGATATGGTTAATGCTGCCAGTACTACAACGGCTTCAGCATCGGCTCCCGCAGCGGTTGCAGCATCGGGTGAAACCAGAGGTACCGGAGCTGCTGGAGGTACGCCCAAAATTCCGGGAATGTTTAAAAAGAAGAATTTAAATACAGCTAAAGGTAGGCAGAAATCTTTAGATGCTTTGTACGCTCTCCAGTTTTCTAATGGAAATATATCTGTTGCTGATACTATGACTGTTGTGGCCTCAGAAACTCAACTAGGAGGTAAAATATCATGTGGAGGTTGGAGAGGGCCCCCCAGTATCAGTACAACCAATTATTGTTGCTAAAACATGGGGAGCTGCAATTCATCAATCCAGTAATCTGCTCCCATTCTCTGCAGGGGAGATAATTTCAGCAGAAATTTTGGAAGGAGGTGGAGGCTCTGCAATAATTAAAAAAGGTGGCACAGTGGCTGGACCTATTGACTTGCCTGAAGTAATCGGAGATACAGAGTCCATCGACTCCGCTGGTAACTTTTATTCAATGTCAGACTTATCTAATGCTCTGGAGTCGGAGAGCTTGGAGGAGGAATGGAGGGATGACAGAAGTGTGACTAGTTTAATGAGCTCTGCGCAGCTAGAGGATGAGGAGGAGGACGCCTCACCGGCTAGGAGGGAAGAGTGGAGTGCTGAGGAGAGTACGGTTTGTAAAACTGTAGAGGGCAATGGCATGCTAACTCTTCCTCCGGGGGATGGGGATGAAGTAGAAAATCAAGGCTCGCCAAAATTAGGCCATTTTGGTGTATCTGATAGGGATCAGGCAGAGATTCATCATGACTCAGAAATTACATTAAACACCATTTATCAAGTAATGTTTCAGCATCGTGAAGAAACGAAGGCAGAGAATTTGCGTGCGCAAGGAGCAGTGCGAAGGCTCCAAAATAATGTTCGACGAGTGGTTAAGACTTGTAACAAAATGGTGGCTAGGGTAGCAGAGACAGAAGGAAGGATCACTGCAATTGAAGACGAAATGGTCCAACATAAAAATCAGATCTCCTCCTGAGAAACACTACGTGAAGATATTAACTGGAAATTAGTCGATTTAGAAAAGAGATCTAGAAGAAATAATTTGCGAATCCTGGGTATTCCGGAGGGGAGCGAGGGAACCAATATCCGACAATATATTACAGAACTCTTTACAGAAGCCTTTCCTGAACTAACTCAGTGGCAGTGGGATATAGAACTACAAAGGGCTCATCGATTCCCCTTCCAACAGAAGAACGTCAGAGGGACTACAAATCTCAAGCCAGGAGCTATATTAATTTGTCTGAATAATTCCTTGCACGTGTAGCTTTGTATGATTTAGCCAGGCCTGACCGCAACCGAAAGGGGAAAGGGTTGGAATTTTTTGTTCGTCCTGACTATTGTCAGGCCATAGTCCAACAGAGATGGCAACTTCGTCAGCTTATACCCCTCTTTCAGGCTAAAGGTGCCCAGGCATATCTCCTTAATCCCTTCAAGCTCAAGATAATAGACAAGGAGAAAACACATTATCAGATTTCGGAGAACATAGCTAAAGAGCTATTGGCTTCTATTTAGCAAGATGTTAATGAAATGTTAGCGTACATAGTGTTATATAGACCTCCCTTTTTTTGTGGTATAGACTGCTTTAGTGCAGTGAAGTTTTCTACCTTGTGATTATTGTTTTTCTTTTTTTTCACGCCAGGACTCTGGGTGCGAATGGCAAGACGCATCATGCTTCCCTTTCCATCGCTAAGAGGGACTATACAGTCCCCTTGCCTTTTTTGGGTGGGTACCAGGGTGGGTAAGGGTGGGTTGAGGGAGGGCACAGGATGGGGTTTGGGGTGGGATGGTGGCAGGACAAGTAAGAGCAGAACAGGTTCTTTAAATACAAGAAATTGTTGTAGTTTGTTAAGTAAATATTTTTGTGTTGTGGAGACATATGTTTTTATTGTAAGAGAGAAAGCTGTACTTTTTTATTTACTGTTAGGAAATTATGCGGGTTATGATGATGGCTAAACTAAGGATATGCTCTTGGAATATCTGTGGGCTGAATGATAAAAAGAAAAGAGGAATAGCATCACAGATTCTCCAGGGTATGAGGATTGATATCCTTTGTTTACAAGAAACACATTTAATGTGGAATAACAGACATTGGCTTAATGATCTGGGTATGGAAATTGTGGGCTGTACCCGGCAAGGGACCACTACAAGAGGTGTAGCAATTCTGATAAAACGGGGGGGGGAGCTGTACACGGGTAAAAACTGATCCTTACGGTAGATGGGTGATAAGCGAAACTTGTATTGCATGTATCCTATGGACTATTTGTTCTATTTATGGTCCTAATTTGGACGATCCAGAAATGTTAAATTACCTCAGCATTGAGCTTGCGGGATCGCCTGCTCCCTTAATATTATGTGGAGATTTTAATATTCACCTTGAGGGGCATTTTGATATAACTAGTGATCTGGCATATCTGGGGGAAAAAAGAAGGTATATAAAGCCTTGAGAGGTTTAGTGAAGGAATTCGGGTTATTGGATGTAGGTTATGTTAAAGGTATGATTGCTCCTGGCTATACGTATTTCTCAGTTCCCCACCAGAAATTCGTTCGTTTGGATTATTTTTTTATTACTTCCAGGTTGTTTAAGAATGCTAGATATGAGAATTTTCCTAAAATAATCTCCGACCATAACCCTATTTTGTTAGAGATAAAACTGGAACAAAGTGGTACTCCTAATGGGAGATCATGGACGTTCGAACGTAAATTATTAGCTGATCCGCTATATATTGAACATATGGGAAGGTGGATAACTGAATTTTTGGAATTTAATGGGGGATCTACATCAGTACAAATGGTTTGGGACGCTTTTAAATCAGGGGTACGTGGGGAGACGCTATCTTATTCAATAAACAACCAAAGAAAATCTTGTGATCAATTAGCAGCTCATTTCAAGAAATTACAGGAATGTGAATCCAAACTTGTAACAGCTATTAGGCTTTCCCAAGATACGGAACAAATAATATCTGATCTGGCTATACATAAATCGAGGCTTTATGAGATCTTTGCTAAGAAATTAGCGGAACAGATAGCAGTTCATCGAACGCAAATCTATGAGGTAGGGGAAAATGCAGGTCTTATTTTGGCTAAAAAGATTTGGCAAAAAGAGGTTAGTATTTGTATAGATAGCATTCAGGATGAGACAGGACAAAGCCATTAAAAACCTGATGAGGTCCTCGAGGTGTTTCTACAATATTACAGTAAACTGTATAAGGATGAAGTAACAGCTTATTCATCAGACTGTATTTTGAATTTTAGTGGTAGTGTGAATATATCTAAAATAACTATAGATCAGGCTGTAGCCTTCGAGAAAAATATAACATGGGAAGAAATAGAAGCTGGTATTCTTTCTCTTGCTATAGGGAAGGCCGTGGGGCCGGATGGCATCCCGCTAGAATTCTTTAGGATATTTCGTCATCTGTTGAAGGAAGACTTGATGTCAACTTTTCAAGAAGCGCAGAAAGGTTATGCACCGGAATCTTGGCGGCATTCAATATTTATGGCCTTTTTGAAGAAAGATAAGCCACCTTCTCTTCCGGCCTCTTATAGACCCATGTCTTTAATTAATGCTGACAGCAAGATTTATTCAAAGATTTTAGCTTCCTGAATTTCAGATATAATTTCATCTATTGTTTCTCATTTTCAGCATGGTTTCATTCCCAATCGGGATACTACTGATCATATTCGACGTTTGATCGCTCTAATGGATTGGGCTCAGGTGACCAAGACGGCAATGGGAATTACCCTGTTGGATGCCGAAAAGGTATTCGACAGGGTAGCCTGGCCGTATTTATGGGATCTGCTTCATCAAAAGGGTTTTGGTCCAAAGATCATTTCCGCGTTAAAGGCCCTTTATGTATCCCCAATAACTTCTGTTAAACTAGCTGGCCAGGAATCTGCTTCTTTGTTTATCTCTCGCAGAACACTGCAGGGATGTCCGTGCTCCCTGTTATTGTTTGCCCTATATATCAATATATTTTTAAATCAATTAAATCTAGCTGAGGATATTAAACCAGTACAAGTCTCTCGTATGAATTACAGGGCTTTCGCGTATGCGAATGACATCATTGTAGTAACTACTGACATTCAGAGGGCAATTCCAATAATTGAGGATTTAGCAACTCAGTTTGCATCCTTCTTAGGATATAAGCTGAATATCTCTAAAACGCAAATATTATGTGTTGGGCAGGACCCTCCGCCTCAAATAAAAACTGTGACAGAAGCCACATATCTAGGTATCAAAATTACACTACCAGTATCTATTATTCCGGAACTAAAGTTAAATATGGTAAAAAAAGTAAATTCTTCGCTGGAGAGAATAGATCATTTTCATCTATCCTTATTTGGTCGGGCCAATGTTTTAAAAATGTTGGTACTCCCTACGTTTTTATATATGTTTCGTGCTATACCTCTTGAATTTCCCTCTAGCTGTTTTAAACAGCTGGATAGGATGTCAGCAAGATTTTTATGGGGTTACAGACGTCAGAGAAGGGCACATAAAAAGATGATATTGCCTAAGGATAGGGGAGGCTGGGGTATATCGTATTTTTTGTTTTATTATTTGGCGTCTGTTTTGCAGTTTATCAATCCGCTGGTGATTGGTGAAAGGGCACGGATTCCACTGTGTCATTCTCCGTCCATTTATGAATTTGCATTGGGGGAGGATTGTCGTGGATGCTTGATTAAAGTAAAAGAACCTAGTTACTTTAAAAAAACTAAATTTAAGATCTTGAAATCAGCCTATATGGTGTGGAGAATAATTAAGCGACAACGAGGTATTTAAAAAATTACTGCTTATACACCTTTTGCAGCACCAGGTACCCTTCCCCCAATCTTTCAGGACTCTGTAATGAATAGATGGCGTATGTGTGGAATTCAGTATATGGGTGACGTATTGAATAATGGTCATCTTGTTTCTTTCGCTGAATTACAAGATAAGTTTAATATACCAAGAAATTATTTTTTAAAGTATTTACAGATTCGCAGTTACTTTAATTCTTTAGGTGTGCAAGAGGAATCTCATTTGAGGAGAATTCCCTTTATTGATAGCATGTTTAGCAAAATATCGATAGGACATTATTATAAATTGATCATTTCATCATGCCCAGACGATATAGAGATATATCAAAGTAAATGGTCAATAAAGCTAGGCAGGGATGTAATTAACTTAGAGGAATCGATTAGCTTAGCAAATAGAATCTTGATTACAGGAAGATCATGGTCACAGCATTATATGGCCTTATATGACCTTTATTATACGCCTTCCAAGATATCAAAATGGGGGACGACGGTGGGCACTTCGTGTAGTAGATGTGGTGAATTTGCAGCTGATGCATTACATATGTTTTTCTTATGTCCACAACTGACTAATTTGTTTTCTGCTATTCAGAAATTTTTGTTTGTACTTTTGGGCTCAACAGTTACGTTAACGGGGGAACTGGCATTGATAGGCGTAACGTCAGATATACTGTCTGAAGATAGGAAAAGCTTTTTGTTTATTTGTATGGCATTAATACGGGCTTGCATTACCCATGATTGGATTAGTCCAGTCCCCCCGTCTTTTGAGACATGGCGTGCTAGCTAAGTATAATATGGAAATTCCTATATATAGGACGAAGGGCCGGAAAAAAAGGGCTATGGGTATGGAGATCTGGGCACCGTTATGAATTGGATTCAAGGGGAAACTGATTAAGTATTTTTTTTCTTTATCTTTTACTGTATTATTTTTGAGTGTATCATATTTGTGTTCCTATGATCTGGCATTTTATTATGTTATTTCTGCTATGTTACATTTGATGTTTTCTGTTCTGCTCTTCTTGCATAAAATGAGAGAAAATCTCAATAAAGATAATTAAAAAAAAGAAGCATTCATCGATTTGTATCCCCTTTTAACATCAGTGATACCAACACCGTTCGGATTGCTCGGGTATGTATGTAGCCTACAACTGGGGGACTCCCTATTGCCGCTACATTTTTGTATCGCAGTCTCAGTCAAATGAAACTGCTCAACAGTGACTTAAAAATTAGATTAACAATAATATTACCGGTTCCCGCCCCTCATTCTGCCGCTTACCGAATCAACTCGAGTGTATGGCAGTCGCTCAACACCTCGCGGTCTTGGTCTACGTTAGTTCTTTTCAACGTGTGCACACCCTTTGGGTCTCGACTTTTGGTTTTATTTAGAGAGAGCTACATGGCTATAAAGTATACTTGACCAAATATGTTCATGTTAATGTATGCTTTTATTTTTCTTTTAGATTTCCCTTAACACTGTTAAGTAACCTTACCTTTTGACGTGGTAGGTAGGTTGGTCCACAACTACCATGGGGTGTACATAGTTTACACATGGTCCTGTTGAATAGCTGTCTGATCCTTAAGACAATTAAGGCAAGTAACATGTTGAGCCTATTAGAGTACAGGGCTAGGATCTTGAATCATTACATTCAGATAAGTCGCCACTCTTTCTTCTTTTAATCAGGTGGGGGCCATCTTAATAAAATTGTTTTTTGGACTACCCAACCTGTTTTAGCTTACACTTTCACCACACCACATCTACACTTTCCTAGGCCCCTCACCCACACCTCACCAAACAACAGGAACAAAAGATCTCCGCCAAAGAGACCCTCATTGGGTGCCAGTTGGGTATTGAAGCGCAGACCCGATGAAGAAGCATGACACCTAGCTGGCTGGGTGAGTGAGGGCCCTAGTTCCGAAGGGATAATCCCCCCACCCTACTCCAAGATGTAGGAATACATTATCCTATATGTACCTCACTCTACTACAATCCCTATTGACCCACTCAGGAACTGCATACCAATTTTTGTTTGATTAATCATTTTCCGAACCAGATTTGGAACTCTTCCCTGAAATCTGGTATTTACCAGTCATCTGGAAACACGCCTTTTTGCTGCCTTTATTAAAGAAACCAGATGCTGATCCTGCAGAGCACAAAAATGTCTTCCCTGCCAGCACCTACGTCCTTTAGTCTCCTCCCAGAAACACTTCTTTGCGATGTACCCCAGGGTTTGGCGCTGAGCCCCCTACTATTTAATGTTTACCTTGCCCCTCTGGCAACCCTGGTTGAGACATGGGGTGTGAGGGTAGTCTCCTATGCTGATGATACACAGCTGGGGTTTTCTTTCAAAGATCATTCATAGGCGGCCTTTCTTAACTTTAAACAATGCCTGAAAAACAACTCAGCCTGGATGAATGAGAATTGCTTAAAGCTTAATGCAGAGAAAACCGAGGTCTTGTTTTTTAGTCAGGTGGCACCACCACCACACTCAAGTCTGTGGTGGCCCTCAGTGCTGAACCCACCACCTAACCTGGTGGATTTGGCCAGAAATTTGAGGTTTAAATTTGATAATGACTTCTCTTTCAAGATGCAGGAGCGCCATGAATCTTCTACGTGCTTCTGGAAGTTAGGAGCTTTGAGGAAATTTTTACATTTCCTGCCGGAGGACTGCAAGAAGACTACTGTCCACGCCCTTGTGACCTCCCAGCTGGACTATTCCAACAGCCTTTATCTGGGGCTGCCAGTTTATCTTGTCCACAGGCTGCAGATAATTCAAAATGCCGGGCCAGATTGATTAGGAAGGTGCAGCTTCGCCATCGCATCTCCCCACACTTGCGGTGACTCCATTGGCTACCTGTTAGCAGGAGGATTAAGTTTAAGTCACTCACTCTGGCCTACAGAGCCACCAGAGATCAGGGCCCGGGTTATCTCAGGCAGAGACTGCAAGTATACCATCAGGATTGGGCCTTGAGATCAAACCACCTCCCACTTCTTTGGGTTCCTCGCTTCTTTAAAGCCATGATAGGTGGCAGATCTTTCGTGGTGAAAACTGAGAAACTTTGGAATGCTATGCTAGTCCACCTCCGCATATTGGATTTGGAACAGGCCTTTAGGAAGGCATTAAAAACCTGTTTTTTCAACCTATCTTATCAACCTGTTTGTTTTACCCTACACCCCAAATCTGCAACTAGCGCCGGGACATTTCAGCTGAGGTAGCTGTGCTCTGAAAAAATTGCATTTATTATTATTATTATTAACAGCATGTATCACTCAGCACAGTCTGTTAATATTGTCAATATTTCAGAGGGCGATGCTTTGAGATTTACCTCTTACAGTTCTCTGGGGTTCTCCTTAGTGCAGGATCTCACTAACAACCACGAACATCATCTCAAATATTTGAAATACCGGCACCAAACAGCCTCGATTGCTTAATAACACCTGGTGAGGAGAATAGAATAGTGTCTAATATAGTCACTCAAACCAACATCATTTCCTGGAATGTAGCAGGTTTGGTGTAAAAAAAAGCCAATCCAGAGTGGTGTGGATTTATTGAACAATTCGATATATGTCTACTTCAGGAGACTTGGTCTCTACAATCAGTATATCATGCAGGATATCCAAATTTCTTTAAGGCACAAATATCTTCCGGCATAGGCAGACCCTTGGGAGAGCTTTTGACATGGGATAAGACTACGCTGCCAGGCTTGTTGAGAAAAATCAAAGGGGATTCACCCGACATACTGTGCCTTAGTTTGACTGCCCCCTCTGATGTCATTTATTACATTTAAAATGTATATTGTAGACCCACCTGAAATAAAAAGGAATCCATTGTCATTGACTGTTTGGACAAACATCTAGCCTCACTTCCACCCACTGCACAAAAAAAGTGGGGGGGGCTAACCGGTCACCTCCACAGTCAAGCCCTTAGCTTTTAGGAGGATCCAGCCTGGTCAATCCCGGAAGTTGCGATCTCTCCTATTTAGAAAAGGTCACTTATAGCTGTCCAGGTTAATGCCTTGACACTAAACCAAGGATTACGTGCCTGTAACAACAGATCTTGTTCCGATAAGCAAAGCAAACGGGAGAGGGGTTGGCCTAACGGCTAAGGCGCTCGACCTCGGACCTGGGGAACTCGGTTCGAGTCTCGGTAACGACGCCAAAAACCCCCTGTGATTCTGGGCAAATCACTTAATCTCCCCGTGCCTAAAAATGAAAGTGTCCTCATGTAACGTAACTGGTGCTATGTAAAGCGCTCTGATAACTGATTCGGTTCGGTTCTAGTTCGCGCTATATAAAACTCTGCAAAAAAAAACATAAATATAATATGCCTAATCATTCCAGCCTAATTGATTATATATTGTTGGACGTCAAATTATGGCAAAGCTTCATTGATATGATGGTGCTCCCTAGTAATGACAGTGATCATACGCTCTATTTCTCAAGTTGAGTCTGCCCACTAGAGGAGTAATATATACTGAAGGTGACCCATTCAATAGTAGATTGAGACTCATGAGCAATAGGGAAAGGGTCAAATGGAGTAGTGTGAAGCATTCCCAAGGGTTCTTTAGTAAGATCTACAGTCTGGTTAAAGACGGAATGAAAGAACTGGTCTCTCTGGCCTAATAGGAGTCCCAAGTGAGCTACTAGGGTGGATTTTGGAGGTACATAACCAGCTGTTTCAAAACCTGAAGAACCTTTTCTAACAGAAACTAGAAAACAGCAAAGAGGAAGCATCCACTATCTTGGTACAGTAAGTCATGTAGAGACACTAAGACCAAGTTAGTTCTGGCAATCAAGATACATATCTGGGACAGGCCTATAGGCAATCCTATAAAGAATTAGTATCTGACGTCAAAAGAAACTGGAAGCGAGGAATCTGGGAGCGCCTCCTAAATGCTGCCAGATTAAAGGATCAATGCTCCTTTTGAAACTTGGTCTCCTCTGGCAGTAGAACAGGTTTCAGCACAATAGGAAACAATATCGCAGCCAGCGACATGGTCAAACACTTTTCTATCCAATATACCCAGAACGGAGATCATCATGCCCAATCCGATATTATCTTGAGCTTTAAGGAATCTTGGCAATGTAATGTGGCCACCGGGTTGGCAGTTTTAAGATCAAAGGTGGCATCTCCGGGGCATGTAGCACAACCATATGAGCCTGATACCATGGTGGTTACACCAAAAGAAATTAGCCAGCTATCAGGGGAATTGTACGAAACAATGCTAGACAAAATTCCAGGAGATCTCTTCTGCGATGAAATGGGAATCTAGAGCACATATTTTTGGTAGTGTTCACGGCCATATTGAAAGGGGCACCTATCCCCCCAACATGGGCTGGGGCCGAAATTATTCCTGCCTTAAAAAATGGTTCACGTGACTCACCTCTAAATTACAGACCCATTAGTCTTTGTAAATGATCTGCACTGACTTGTGAAAACAGTGTAGGCTGTATAATGGTACATAGTCCAGTATAATTCTACTATCAATTTTCACTTTATTGAAGAACTGGAATGATTTTCACTTGCTTGAAGTTGGTCAAAGGAAAACCTATGAGATTTTCAAAGTATTTATTCCAACTTCTTTTATGTGACATTCAAACCATACAGCAAAGTAGGCAGAATCATTGATTGGAACTGTATTTCCTTCTTGATAACCTGAGTTAGTTTAATATGCAGGAGATTAATCATTAACAATTGTGTCCTAGTAGGATTAGGTGAAGTAGCATACCAAGAAGGTTAATCACTAATGGTTTTGTCTCTAGGTGCGGGCAAAATGTGGAAAATGTTCCTGTGTGTGAAATGTGTAATTCTATCTTTCAAAATATTTGTGCGAACCTGAACGTATTATTCTGATTGTGCTCGACTATTACCTCACTTGAAAAGTGAATGTAAGGACATGCCACATATGCAAACGGCATGCAAGATTCCACTGAGAGCCTTGATCGAGTTAAAATAGCTCTTAGTTTCGCCACACATCCATTTCATAGTTCCTCCACGTCATTTTCAGATTAGTGAAGGTTAGACCTTTTTTCCTGCCGTTCAGCCCCCAGCCCCCAACCCCTCAATCTCTTTTCCCTTCTTCCCAGTTTTTAAAGTTTAGCTTAATAATAGCTTTAGATGTCTGTGGTAGACAGGCCTATTATGGGCAAAACCAATTCTTAAGTGTACTTTGGGTGAGCCCATTGCTTGTCATCTCGTTCCTTTCTTGTCAATCTCATTTGCTTGCCTCTTATTCAGTGACTTTCCTTCCCTTCTTGTGTTTGTCCTATAGCAGAGCTTCTTTGCCATCCTTCTGATCGGATAACATGTATAATTCCCCTTCAAAGAACTACTTTTTTATTTTCCCTTATCACTCTATGGGGAGGCCTCTGCTGTTTGATTTTGCTCCATCCCCTATACTATAGGCTGCTTCCTTATTCACATCCAGGCCCTGACCCATGCCCTCTGCAACCCCCGTTTTTAGCTTGAGCGGCAGTGCGCATGCACTGTCAGTAAGACCTGTTGTAATTGTTATACAGAGTGTAATCCCTCCTGCTGCTAGCAATTGGTTCACTCCGCTGTCGCATTTATTTCCTGGCACCTTATTGGTTGGGGCTCCCCATGCATCACTTCTGGTTTTAGGTGAGGAGCACCGGCCAACTACGGTTGCCTTACACTTCTATGTGTTAAGTGTTCATTTGGGGACGACTTGTTTACTTTATTTACCTGTAGTGTTACTGTGTGCCTGTTCGTTGCACCTTGCCCTGTTTATTTTTTCAACACGGCGCCTACTTTACTGGTCGCCACATGCATAACTTGTATATATATGGGTGCCGCACTTTCTATTTAGCACAGCACCCGCTTCTATTTTTATTAATATTTTACTATGCCGGCTGCGGCCGCTTCACAGACTGCAACACGCATATGTTTTATGTAAACAGCTGCTGTGCTTTGTTTCACAACGACACACGTTTTCATGTTTATGGGCTCTATAGTCTTTATAAAACACAAAAAGTGTCTATGGGTCTAAAAAGAAGGTCTAAATGTGGTACATTAAACTAAGGAAGTCAGTGTTAACCCATACATGAAAATAAGAAAAGCATAGATAGGTACCCTGTGATTCCTAACAAGATACCCATCAGTCATGGTGGTCTTGACCACCATTACACCTTGGTAATTATTTGTTTAATTTACCACTGCTGCTTTTTTAACGTTGGTGGAGCGAGCATTAAACAGAATAAATATTTTCCTGCTCTCTCACCCAATTTTATTTTCACCGAGCACTTTTTTTCACTTGCACTGCAAACCAGTCACTCTCCCTTGTTTTCACTGATGAGTGGCCTGTGACACTCCAAACCATACTGGTCATCACTAGGTTTATAAAAGGTGATTACATCTTACCTTCCATCTAAAACCAGTGGTGTACCGTTTATATGGTTAACAGGAATCCCAAATGATGAAGGGCGGTTCCGAGTGGTGATTGATGGGTATCTTGTTAGGAATCACAGGGTACCTATCTATGCTTTTCTTATTTTCATGTATGGGTTAACACTGACTTCCTTAGTTTAATGTACCACATTTAGACCTTCTATTTAGACCCATAGACACTTTTTGTGTTTTATACGTTATTTAGGGAATGTGTCTCTGCACGGTCTTTAAACTCCCTTAGGCTCCCCTTTACTTTAGTGTTTTTTCTCTATAGTCTTTCCCTGGCTGCAGCCTCCAGTCCTTGCACTCTCAGCACCCACGCTGCTGCGCGTTATGCATGGGCTCCGTGCTACATGTTTTAGCACGGCGCCCTCTTTTGTAGGACAATCCTGCTCTACCTTGGCCAGCTGCAACAACGGCTCCACGTTGGACGGGCTCTGCCCAAAGCACTACAGCGCCTCTGTGTCTGGCTCCTCCAGTGATGCCTTTCATGGAGCAAGCTTAGATTCTGCAGCTCCAAATTGAAGGGTTTAAGGACAATTTTTTTATTTAGTGAATATAACTTTACTATGACCGGTTGCAGCGTTACATGTTTTAGCACGGCGCCCTTTTTTGTGATACATCTTTTTTTATTAGCATGGCGCCATCCTGGCTTCAGCCTGCTGCTGCTCTCTCTTGGCTGCTGACCTGCCTGTCAGCCTGTCCTCCAGGAACACCAGCGACAACAGGTCTACATAGGATGGACTCTTCCCCCAGCACTCCAGCCTCCGTCTCCTGTTCCTCCAGTAACACCTTTGATGACACAAGCTTGTATTCTGTATTGACAAATTGGGGAAAGGCTAGTAGCATGCTTTATCCCCCATGGCACAACACATCGATCCGCGTGTAAGTACCTTTATTCGTTTTCATTTTATAAGAATGTGTTGGCATAACTCACACCTCCAATTGGTATGTGGTCCAACATGGTATAGATCATGTGCCTTAAACATCAATTTGAAACGAGTCCCAATTTCTTGTGCATGTTTGATAGCACAGCTGTGTGCAGGACATACTGTTTGTTACCAATTATTGAAAACACATGCAGAGAGGGCTTTTGCCTAGGTCAGCAGACTTTTTCAATGTTGGCAATTTAGTGCGTATTAGAAACGCACATACAGATTGCCACAGGCATGCATGCATAAATAAATAAATCGGCAACTTAAAAAACAAACAACTACCGCCTCCAAAACTTTCTGTACCCTATTCCACGCTCCTGGTTCTCTCAAGTCACTGACATACAAAACAATTTTCTCTGGAATGGCGGTGCAGTTAGAGTCGCTCTCCGTACCTGTGCGCAATCTACATACTGCTGGGGGATTGCACCTGTGGACATTTATTCATATTATGTAGCGTCTCACATCCTTGTGGTAAATGAATGGTGGTATAACTCCCCCACGGATCCTGCATATTCGATAGAACACGCAGCGATGGAGCAGGTTCCTCTCCTCCATCTTTTGTACAGTGCCACACGCCTGGAGTTCGTGCTGCTTGCTGGTAGACTGGTGATACAGTTGTGGAGGGCTAAGGTCCGACAGATGGGATGGCATGGGAAGTTCACCAAGGCCACCCCCCTGTGGCAGGGTACATACCTCGCCCAGTGACCGCTCTGAAGGGTCTCTAGGTGGGACCTAGTGAGGATTTCGACCCTTGGGGATGTGATACGAGGCGCCACCATGAAATCCTTTCAACAACTACAGGCCCATTTCGACCTCCATAGAACACAATTCTACAAATATCTTCAAATTCGACATGCACTCACCCCCTTGCGCCATGCACTGGAGGCCCTCCCGGAATTCCACCCAGGCCCGGACTGGTCATTCCGGGCACCGGGCAATCCCCCGGTAGGCTGGATGGGGTGGGGCCTGGTTTCGTGACAGGGGGCCGGTTCTGTTGTGTGGGGGGGGGGCGATTTGGACCGACCGTGGTCCAAATCGGCCCAAACAGTATAACACAGTGCTTACAGCTTGCTGTCTGAGAGGCCTGGTGTGAGCTGGGGTGCCGCACCGATTTCAAATAAATTATTTCATTTTTGAAGACCCGCGCAGCGCGCAAATTGCCACCCTCTCCGTCGCGCCGCTGTCTTTTTTTAGGGTAGGGGCTGCAGTGATGCTCATGCGCATTGGGGCCCGGGGGGACTTGGCATGAGCCAATGTCCCCCTGGGTTTATTCGCACAATGCGACCTCCCACGGGAGGTGATTGATCGGTTGGGTTGTGGGAGGGGCTTAGCCGCGCTCGGGGTGGGAGCGGGAATATGTCGTCACTCGCTGCGAGTGAGGAGGGCGGCGTTGTCGTTTTTGGCGCAGCTTCGTTTGGCTGCTCTCCCCCACCCCCACCCCCCGTTTTTCCTGTCAAACTGAATGTTTTTCACGGAGCTGAACTGTTTTCTGTCAGCTGAGGTGATTCTGTCAAGCGACAAGCCGTTTTTTTTTTCTTCAGGCGGAGACGAGAGGCGAGTTGACATGACTGAAGCTGTTATCGTGAGGGGGGCTGAAGAGCGTGTCAGCATGACGGACGTCGACATCAGGAGGGTAGCTGGGGAAGCTTTTCTGGCGGTAGGGAGAGGTGTTTTACAGCGTCTTGGAGCTGCTGTGGACCCGAAGGCGGCAGAGCGCTTCACAATAGGAACAGCAATTACAAATGAGCAAAATTACAACAGCAGGATGAGTTACATGAGGTCAAAGTGACAATTGTAAGCAAACAAAATACATGAGGTAGCAAACAGTGCAATACAGGGGGAAAGAGTGTCAAGTGTGCAGGTTACAAGAGAAGACAAAGTACAATTAGAGGTATAATTCTGCATTATTGCTAGACACAGAGGCACAAGAACAAACGTTACGTAGGTAATGGTGGCACTTGTGCAAGTATCAACAGCAAAACAAAATGTGAGAGGTAGCAAAACAGTGTGTTACAAGGAAAAAAAGTTGATGTGTGCACGTTATAGAGGGGTACCATACACGGGTACAAGGATAATACTGCAATAAATGGTAAACACTCAAACTATCGGAACACACTGGGAAGGCACTTCCATAATCATGGAGAATAGTTTTTTCAGTGATGGAAGGAGGGCTTGAGGCAAAGGAGCTCCATTGTGCTACATCTGCCTCAGTTGTGTTGAGGGGACGCCCTGGTTTATTTTGCATACGTCAGGAAGAGGACTGGGAGAAGAGGCGGACAAAGCAGCGCCAGTTTTTGTACATAGCCCCCAGAAGTTTTATGAATGAAGAACCATTGGTTATAGACGGTGCAGCAGGAGTCAGAGATTCTAGCAAGTCCACAGCCGGGCCAGTGGTGGTGGGTTGAGCACTCACATATGTCCACTAATGAGGCGTCTGGTCTACATAATGGATCAGGTAAATGGTAAGATGGTGGCAATTCCTGGTTGGAGCGGCGAGGAATTGTTAGCGGACTCTGGGAGCAATTCTGGGTCTCAGATTTTCTTTTCCAGCTAAGGCAAAGCAAATTGCGGCTTTTGGTAAGTCAGATTATACCAGAGTCAGATCTTTTGCGGATTTGGAGGCTTCGGCCGGGGGCTCTCTAAAGAGTCCTGTGACCTCATGGGAAAATTTTGATGGGGGTATTAGGGATGGAGAAAAGCCAAGTACCAGTGTTGACGAGAGCAATTTCGCTTTGGGCATAATACATATCATGGTTCTGATAATGAGAATGGGATACTAATGTTGAATATTTGGTCCAAGAAGCGGCTCCTGTTTTGGTTAGTCAGGAGTTTGGGTAGCTGGGGAAGGGGTCATTTCACGTTTGCGCGTTTCTTACAGAGATCTGGAGCGGATTTCTAAACATTTTCATCATGGGCGTGATGTTCTTAAAGAATAGCAAAAGGTGGCATATTAGGGTCATGATAATGAGAATGGAGATACTACTGTTGAATATTTGGACCAAGATGTGGCTCCTGTTTTGGTTAGTCAGGAGTTGGGTAGCGGGGGAAGGGGTCATTTCACGTCTTTTAGTTTTTTACAGAGATATGGAACAGATTTCTCAACAGTTTCAAGGCGTCGTGGCGGACATCATTGGGCGTGATGATCCTAAAGATTAAAAAAAAAAAAAGGGGGGGCTACGCAGTTACTTTCAGGTAGGAACAAATGGTGGGCTGCATGGTCTTGTCCTTTGCTGGGCGGCAATTTTGGTGTTCGTGGGAGTGGGCTTGCAGGTTTTTTTTCGGGTTCTTTTGGTAGCAGAGAATTTTCGTCAATTCCCTACACAGTTAAGTGCAGTGCCACAAACCGCTGGGTGCCATTAGTTAATTGCAGTCCGGTTATGAATGTGGCCATTAAACAACAGAGTGTGGTTTTGGATCTGGTCGGGCGAAACTACCTTATATGGGATTGGCTATGTCATTGAGCACACATCTCTCCGGCAGGACTAGACACAAAATTTGGAACCACGATTTTGCGGATGTTTGTAGATTATTGCTCAGAGATCTGCAGGCCACAGAGGGCTCGAAAGAAGAGGAGTTAGGATTGTCCCGCCACCCTAAGGTCCCCAACAACGTCAAAAACGGGACGGCTGCCTTCCTCATTTACGCTAGTGTACTTGAGAGGCATCTGGAGAGGGTGGTGGCGCTATGTAAATATATTGACATTCTTAGGAGGGCGCACTTGCAGGTGGGTGAATCTGACTGGCTTAATTATGATGAGGAGTTTAGGGCCAGGGTAAGTATTTACAATGACAAGCCATTGGGGGGAAGTAGACCAAGAGCTTTGGCTGCATTGGATGCCTGTTCATCAGACATCGACGTTTATCCATACAGTAAGTGGCCTCCCCATCATTTATCGGCCCTTTATACAATGTCCCGCTCCAATGGGGGCGGGTGGGGTTGGCAGAGCACAGTTGCCGGCAACAGGAGCCTGTTGGAATTTTTAACCGCGGTTCCAGTAGCCAACAATCTTGCATACTCAAGCACAAGTGTCCGCAGTGTGGGGAAAGACACCCAATTTCACAGTGTTTTCCCAGTCAGCAATTTGGGGTCCATGGAAGAGGTCAGAAGGGCAGAGAGGCCGGTGCATCGGTTGTCCCAGAAGGCGCCTCCCCATTTAGAATACAGGCTATGTTACAATATTTGGATGAGTACCCGGATGTGGTAGCCGCCTCTGAGTTGTTTGGAGTTTTTAATTAGTTTTTCGCATTGGTTACCAAGGCCCTAGTGCTCAGTTTGGACGGACAACTTGAAATCAGCAAAAGTTATCTCAGGTGGTTCGTGTGAAATTGTTGAAGGCAGTGCAATTCGGCAGACTAGCAGGTCCTTTAAAGCGGTGAGAGATGACCTGGTAATTTGGCTGCGTTTTTTTGGAAGATTTTAATGGTGTCTCCATCAATTTTGTAGAAGATGATATGGTGTGGCAAATAAAAAAAAAAAATTATAATAATTTAAGATGCCTCTGGGGCTCACGGCTTTGGGCTCTTTTGGGGAGGACGTGGTGCTGAGCGCTGGCCGGATCATTGGTTCCATCAAGGTAGTAGCATTGCTTTCATGGAGTTTTTCCTATACTGGTGGCTTTACATGTGTGGGGTGAGGTTTTTAGGGATTCGCTGTGTCCTTTTTCTCGGTGACAACATGTTTGTTGTGAACCTGGTCAACTGGCGGAGTGCTAGAGATGTACGTGTTACGCAATTATTCGGTTTTCTTATGTTGCAAACTATTTAATTGAACATTGTGTTTAAGGTGAAGCACATACCAGGCATAATTAACTTCATTGCAGATGCTCTGTCTCGTTGTAATTGGCAGACAGGTGGTGCGTTGGCTCCAAGGGCGGACAGCTGCAAGACGGAGATTCCTTCAAACATCTGGGCCTTGGGGAGGGAGGATTGCTGAATTGGTGGAACACCTTATGGCTCAGTCAACAAGACGCAGTTACCGCCAGGTGTGGTCCGAATTTTATATTATGCTTCCTCTCAGGACCAGGGTGGTGCAGCAGTTTGGTAATGAGGATTTTTCATGTTACGTTTTGTGCTGTATCTGATGGGCGGGGTGAACAACTCAATCGCCGATGCTCTGTCTCATTGCAATTGGCAGAAGTTCCGGTATTTGGCGCCAAAAGCGGACAGAAGCAAGACGGCGATTCCACCGACCATCTGGGACCTGGGGGAGTGAGGATTGTGGCACTGGTGGAGCAGTCTATTGCTAAGTCCACGCGCAGGAGTTACCAACAAGCGTGGTCTGAATTTTAAATTATGCTTTGGCACATGATCAGGATGGAGCAGCAGTGGAAAATGAACAGTTTCTGTTAAAGTTTGTATTGCATTTGTTAGATAAGGTTTTGTCGCATACAACGATTTCCGGCAAGTTGGCGGGAATTTCCTTTTATAGTCAATTATTTTTGGGTAAGGTAGTGCAGGTTGGGTTTTTGTTGAGGAGGATGCTGAAGGGGTTTGGGCGTAGCAAAGTTTCTGTTAAATCTTTGAGGGAACCCATTACTTTTGAGTTGTTACGACGGATTTTACGTGTTTTGCCTAGTTGCTGCTATAGCGAATGGGAATTAGTTAGGTTCAAGTTGTGCATGGTCTGGATGTTCTTCGGGGCGTTCCGGGTTTCAGAACTTTTGGGTTTACGAAATCAACTGGGGATTCAGACATCGGACATTCGGGTTGGGACTGGGGGAAGTTTTACAGATCAGGTTGAGACAGTCAAAGACAGACCAAAGAGAGGTTGGAACTTGGATTCAGTTGAAAGCGAGTGGGGTTGTGGGTTCTTGCCCGTTGGGGGAGTGGGATCCCTTTTTTAATTCGGGTGTTTTCCGTTCTGCAGTGATTTTTTGACAGGAGCAAGGGGGTCAGTTGTCTGGTTTTCAGTTTTTTATCATTACTGAGAAAAGGGCTTTCATTGGTGGGGAAAAATCCTCAATGCTTTGGGACACATTCTTTTAGGATAGGTGCGGCTACGGAGGCTGCCAGTTTGGGTTGGGAGAGGGTGGAGATACAGAGCATTGAGAGGTGGAAGTCCAACTGTTGTTACAGATATGTTCGGTTATGACATACAGTTCTTTTCTCGTAGGTTAGTTAATTGTGGGTTTTTTCATCATAGGTCTAGTTTGGATTTCCCCCCGGGAAAAACGGTCATGGATTGTGGGCCATTTCTTGATTAAATGGTCATCATTTTTTGCAGAACAGCAAATCTGTGGAAAGGGTTTGGTTTTGTATGGAAAAGATCACGAAGTTTGTGGAAGGGTGTGGGTTGTATGAGGTGGAAAGACCTTTTCCCTTTATTGTCAAAACTGGCGGCTGAGTGGGGAATTCCGGATCTTCTCATTATACACCTGGGAGAGAACGATTTGGTGGAATTGTCAGGCCTCACCTTGATAAAACAAATGACGTTGGATCTGGCAGTGCTGAAACAAAATTGGGTTGGAACAAGGGTTGTGTGGACTGGTTTTGTTTACAGGCACCAATGGAGAGGGGCGAGGCTACACTCAGCGGTGGAAAAAGCCCGCCGAAAATTGAACAGAGCAATGTCAGTTTTTTGCAAGGCAATGGGTATCACGGTATTGTTGCATGAGCATTTTTCGAGCGAGATGCTCAATTTATTCAGGTGCGATGGGGTACACCTGTCGCAGATGGGACAAAGTTATTACCTAATGGAACTGCGGGATGTGCTGGCAAAACTGTTGGGGGTTGATCTGTGGTGTTCTCACAAAGAAGTTAAAAAATATATATATATATTTTGTTGTTTATAATTGCGGGTTTTGGGTGGGGCAGGAAAACACTGGAGGTTTTCCTGGGTGGCGTGTTTTGGGGGATAGGATAGTCTAGAGCGGACATATCCTTTCTCTCTGGGGGGTGGGGGGAGGGTAGGTGGATAAGGGAAAAGAAAAGTTGGAAGAAAAACTTTGGTTGGGATATAAACAGTTTTGGAGTTGTTGGAAAAATGATGAAATCATTGGGGAATGGTGATGAAAAACAGTTGGGGAAAAGGTTTTGGAAAAAGGTACAAAGGTTGGTGTTTTAATAAATAAATGTAAGGTGCGGAGTCTGTCTTTGGCTGTCCTAGTAATAAAGTGACCTTTTATGCTATGAACAGAAATGTGTGGAGTGTCTTTATTGTGCGATGGGGCCCGGGGGGACTTGGCATGAGCCAATGTCCCCCTGGGTTTATTCACACAATGCGACCTCCCACGGGAGGTGATTGGTCGGTTGGGTTGTGGGAGGGGCTTAGCCGCGCTCGGGGTAGGAGCGGGAATACGTCGTCACTCGCTGCGAGTGAGGAGGGCGGCGTTGTCGTTTTGCCCACCCACCCGCCCTATGTTGGTAGGTTGGTCGGGTATGTTTCTTTGTATATCTGTCAGTTTTTGTGTTTTTCTATTAAAAAAAAAAATAATAATAATACAAGGTTATGTCACTTTAGGGCAGCAAGGGTAGCGCTCCTGTTATGTTATATGTTTGTTAGGCGTGTTTTGGGGGATAGGATAGTCTAGAGCGGACATGTCCTTTCTCTCTGGGGGGTGGGGGGAGGGTAGGTGGATAAGGGAAAAGACAAGTTGGAAGAAAAACTTTGGTTGGGATATAAACAGTTTTGGAGTTTTTGGAAAAATGATGAAATCATTGGGGAATGGTGATGAAAAACAGTTGGAGAAAAGGTTTTGGAAAAAGGTACAAAGGTTGGTGTTTTAATAAATAAATGTAAGGTGCGGAGTCTGTCTTTGGCTGTCCTAGTAATAAAGTGACCTTTTATGCTATGAACAGAAATGTGTGGAGTGTCTTTATTGTGCAATGGGAAGTGCGCGTGATCGAGGCAGGAATTCAGAGGCCAGAGAGGGAGACAGCAGAACAGGCCAGCCGGGAACGAGATCGGCCCCCCATAATGTAATCTCCCCTGGCTGCCGCCTGCAGCGCAGGTGAGTGCTATTTGTTTGTTTGCAGGCTGCAGTGGCGGCCAGATCTGATTGATGGGTGTTGAGCACAGCAATACCTGCTAAAAGGACATTTTTAGCAGGAGTGCAGCCAATGAGATATTCGGCATGTGGCTATTTGTAAATACTGTGAGACGCAATTTTTTTCATTTCATGATACAGCTTGAACTCAGTGTAAAACTTTTACACTGAGTACAAGTTGTATCATGAAATGAAAAAAATTGTGTGTCACAGTACTTAAACTGCATTCAGCAGCCTGCCTATCTTCTAGGGCGCGTAGCGTAGGAAATTTGCTGCGTTCACTTGTAAAACTTGCACGCACCTCAAATGTTATGGTGGTGTTCTCATGCACACAATCTAGTTATTTCCATTCGAGTCTTCTTCTCTCCAACCAAAAGCGTCTTCTAGTGTACAGTGGAACATAACTGCTTGATGAATAACCAACAACGACGTCAACCAAATTTATTTTGTATTTTTGTGGCATAAAGATGGCCACATCAAGGGAAACGTTGTTTGTTGTGCATTAAGGCAGGGGTTGGTTAGAAACCGTGCAGAAGGTATCTAGTGAGGCAGCATCTGTGACAGGGAAGGTTTCGAAAAGGAACAAAATGTACCTGTTAGTGTAATGGAAACGTCACTTTATGAAAATAAACACGGAGTTCGCACATCCCAGGCAAAGCAAAGAGCGTTTAGCCAAACATTTTTTTTAAGGGGCAAGGTAAAATGATAATATGAAACTGCATTATTAGATTATTAGCTACTTTGATTATTTTAATGTACATTCTTGAAGATGTTATACCTAGTATAGTGGTATTGGGCATGTGTAGCAATTTATGCTCATATTTTGGAGACATTGCAAGGCATGGACAACCATAAACCTCATTGTACCCAATACACCACTGATGGCCACATAAGGGCTTTCATCAGACTTCCAATAGAAATGCAGCCAATCAGGAAGCCAGACAATGCTATTTCAACCTCACATACAACAGCCAAAAATTGAAATAGCACATGCCAAACAGAAACCCCTCACCACCATGAAGACAACATAACACAAAATCCATGGAGCGGCCATAGCATGGCCAGTTCAACAGCACTGTCAAAGCACACAGATAATATTAGCTTAAAATGACACATGCACAACAGCACACCATAAGACACCGACCTGGCGTGTGACACTTATATTATAAGCACTGACAATGCCAGTAGGTCTGACTTTTAACTGAAAGTGCCTCTTCAGTCATTGATGAGTTTAGGCATTCAATAAGTCATCAAGCATTGCTACCCATATTTGCACTCATACATCTATTCATCCACCCACTGGCTTATTGAAGGACGTGACACTGACTTGTTCACATGAGCGAGCCTGCACTCAGTATCAGGCATCCTGTATAAACTGGCAGAGTCAACCCTGGCTCACTAGCTGGAGAGTAGCACCAGCAAGTGAGAGACTCCGTTAATGATCACCAGAGACAGTGAATGCCCCAGCTCAAGTTCACAGTAGACTTGATGCCATGCCATGTGACCTCCTGCCCTCTAGGATTAAAAAACACAAAACCAAGGGGTTTTTGCCAGAGCAGCAGCAGCAGCTCACCTGGAGGAACATTGCACCATCTCGCCACCTGGACACGCAGCCTCACGCCCCTGGGTCCGGGAACGCTGTTGGTCTCGCCGCCATCACCATCTCGGCGGCTGGAGACTACAGCTCCCAGCGGGCTTTGCGTGCACTTCCGGTCCCCGTTGACAGCGCGCCCGGAGGCGCTTCAAAAGCGGGCCAGCCCCTCGACGGAGCGGGGGTTTTTGCCAGAGCAGCAGCAGCAGCTCACCTGGAGGAACATTGCACCATCTCGCCACCTGGACACGCAGCCTCACGCCCCTGGGTCCGGGAACGCTGTTGGTCTCGCCGCCATCACCATCTCGGCGGCTGGAGACTACAGCTCCCAGCGGGCTTTGCGTGCACTTCCGGTCCCCGTTGACAGCGCGCCCGGAGGCGCTTCAAAAGCGGGCCAGCCCCTCGACGGAGCGGGGGTTTTTGCCAGAGCAGCAGCAGCAGCTCACCTGGAGGAACATTGCACCATCTCGCCACCTGGACACGCAGCCTCACGCCCCTGGGTCCGGGAACGCTGTTGGTCTCGCCGCCATCACCATCTCGGCGGCTGGAGACTACAGCTCCCAGCGGGCTTTGCGTGCACTTCCGGTCCCCGTTGACAGCGCGCCCGGAGGCGCTTCAAAAGCGGGCCAGCCCCTCGACGGAGCGGGGGTTTTTGCCAGAGCAGCAGCAGCAGCTCACCTGGAGGAACATTGCACCATCTCGCCACCTGGACACGCAGCCTCACGCCCCTGGGTCCGGGAACGCTGTTGGTCTCGCCGCCATCACCATCTCGGCGGCTGGAGACTACAGCTCCCAGCGGGCTTTGCGTGCACTTCCGGTCCCCGTTGACAGCGCGCCCGGAGGCGCTTCAAAAGCGGGCCAGCCCCTCCGCGTCGCGGACGCGCGCGGACGCCGGGCGGAGCCCGGGCAGAGGGCGGGCCGTCTGTGGCCGTCAGGGGCCGAGGGAGGCCGGGCTGGGCCACGTCCCTTTCCACGACGACGCACGCCTGGTGCCTATTGCTCTCCTGTTGCCCAAATCATGTCTACACGATCTGGTAAGCCTCTCAGGGGTGAGATTGAAAGGGGACTTAATGCCGCGAGCCCCGTGATAGGGTCAATGGACCGCTTCATTACCAGGGTGGCGGCGGTGATTGAAAAGGAGATTGCCATCTCTGAGCGGCGTCTATCTGAGGTATATCTCCCCGCAAGTCGCTCATTATTGGGGATAGACGCCCAGCCGCTCACACCATCCACTACACGGGTTCAAGGAGGTACCTCCCCCAGTATGGACAGTGCTCCCTTGGAACCCCTTTATCGGTCTGGTATTGAGCAAAACATTGACAGATTGGAATTCCAGGCTGCTCCTCCTTCTATAGACACTCTGGAAGATGATGGCCGTAGTAATTGCTCCGCATCACTACCACTTATTCTGTTAAGTGATGCTACTGGAGACCTAGAGTCCCCTAATTCCCTTGTATGTACCTCAGCTGTATCTGATGGAAAGCTGGTTGGGGCATCTTCTATTAGCGTGTCTTGTTATACTCGGCAGGAGTTTCCCCTCGTAGGTAAAAAATCACGTAAACGCAAGAAGGGTAAGCTAGTGAGACAGGCCGCCCTCTACCAAAGAGTAAGGAAGTCTCCTGTGCCAAATCCAAGTATTACAAGGGGTACCCCTATCCAGAACGAAACTGATACAGAAGGGGACATACTGATCTCTCCAAAGGGCCCTCATTCAACTAAAGTCCCAAAGCGAGCTGACTTGGTAGTGGTAGAAAATATTCTGGAGAAGGTTTATACCCTCTTGAAACCATTAATATCTCAAGTGAAGGGTCTAGGGGAGAGGATCGATAAATTAGAGCAGTCAACTCTGGATGGGTTACATTCACTCAAGACAACAATTAAACTAGCAACCAGAGTGACTGTAAATAAGGATGTGGGTGCAAAAGGGAATGAGTTGTTAGCGCAGAAAGGCCCTGAGCCCCAAATAACCCAAAATAAAGCTGCTCTTAATAATCGAGTAATTCCAGCTCCGAAACCCCCTCCGATTTTGAATCCAGGGCCAAGCGATAAGGGACTTCCAACAAATAAAGAGCCAGAGAAAAATCAGGCAAAACCAGATTCCCAAAAAAATCAACAGACATCTAAGGACAAAAAGGCGGTTCAACAAAAATTAGTAGCTAGTAGTAAACCCAGTGGCCCAACGACTAGGAAAGCTTCCAGGCCTGCAACACAAAGTCCTGCCCCAACAATCTTTTCACAGGCCCCCAGTATCCGCCCTCGACGGATTCCCCCAATTAATCTCCCACCTGACTGTCAACCATTTGTTGCAGTCATGGTTAATGTGCCTCCTCTAAAGGATGGCCAGTTGGAAAACCATCAATCACTTAAGAATAAGTGTATACACTGGCTGAAGGCAAATAAACCAATCCCCCCGGGTATGGACGGTATTATCTTAAGTGTCCGTAGAGTGGGATGGGTGGGGCAAGGGAAAAAAATGCTGGAAGGGGACTGTGTTATTATAAATTTCCAAGATTATAGAATGGTGCCATCCATTTGTACTCCTATTATAAATATGGGGGCCCCGGGGGTGAAACTGGTAGACCTCACGTATTTCTACCCTAGGCATCTTGTGAGCCCTATTGGAGGAAGTGGAAGTTCTCTCAATTCGGGCCAAAACTGGGCCGGGGTTGTAGGAGGCGACAGGGAGAACTATATGCGGGCAAATGGCCCCTGTTGACTGGAACCAGTGAGGAGAGCAGAACGAGAGGAAGTATCATCCGCCCATACAAACCCTGTAAGTGAAATAGGAGGGTCTACAATAACTCCACAAGATCCTTGCTCTCCTCGGTTATATAGAGGGAGCCCCAGGGATAGGGGCCTTCAAGCGTCCTGCGACTTTCCACCTGTGACGGACCTAGTCTTTAAGGTTTTCAGCTGGAACATCGCAGGGATTGCTGGAAAATTGGCGCTCCCAGATTTTACTGCATGGGTCGACAAGCACTCCTTGTGTCTATTTCAGGAAACTTGGAGCTTGATACCGGTCCATAGGGTGGGCTTTTCCTCATACTCCTCTCCTGCGCGGGCCTCAGAATCCGGGAGAGGCCGCCCAGCTGGCGGCCTTCTTATTTGGGTCGCGGCACCTTTAGACTGTAGAGTGGTGGACTATCCCACAGGCTCCCCGGACATACAAAATATTACCCTTATAGACCGAAGGGGAAGAATTGTTTTAAACATCTTTAATGTGTATGCCCGGGGTACAAAGGGTGGGAGAAAGTCTCCAGTGATAGCTCTTCTTGAGACCCTGCTAAATAACACCCCCAATAAGACCCGCACCCTGGTTGTTGGTGATTTGAACTGCACGTTCGAGCCTTTGGGCTCGGATGTTTCCCTCGACCAGGATGAGGAGGATGCCAGGTGGGGAATACCGGCTCTGGACATCGTACCGATCAAAAAGTGGACAGAAGTGGCGCTCCAAATTTACTCCCTTACTCTCGAATTTAATTTAAGGGCAGCGAATGGGAGGACTTCCTTGGATAGGGGGGGTGCACATACCTACAACAGACCAGGGCACACCTCTAGGCTGGATTATGTCCTAATAGATGTGTGCTTGTGGCCTTATGTGAAGGACATGCAGGTGGTCCCCTCGACGGAGAGTGATCACAACCCTCTCTCCCTAGAAATGGAGCACTGGTGGCAACCCCAATGGAAGGCCAACATTAAAGAGGCGCTCGTACCACTAGATGAATCAGAAGTCTCCCCATGTGGCAGAAGAATTAAATGGGCGAAACTGGTCCTATCCGAGGCGAAGGTTGGGGAAATTCAATCCCACTTAAACCGCGCGGTAACATCTTTGGAATCTTCGCTAGAAGGGGTTGGTAAAGTGAGTGGGTTGTTTCTGTCTCTGGTTGAAGACCTAACCAATGTCTTTACCCTGTCCTCTAATAAGCCGGGCACTACAGGAATTAAAAAGAAAGTTTATGAGGGGTGGTATACCCAAGCCTGCAGGACCCATAAGACAAAGCTAGTTGAGGCAGTTAAATCTAAATCCCAAAGTGTGATCCATGAGGCTAGGAAGGCTTATAAAAAGATCCTTAATTCGGCTAGAAGGGAGTGGGAAGAAAAATACTGGGAGGACCTACTCCAGGCTAGCAAAATCAGGGATTCCGGTGTGTTCTGGAACCTCATAAGGAAACGGACCAAATCCGATGCAGTCATGAGACCCTGCAGCATTCCACCTCAAAGTTGGGCAAAACACTTTGGGTCTTTATACCTCCCACCAGACGGGGAACTGTCTGTGGGGACGGATCTCACGCTAGCTATTGAACCTCATGCCTATGACCTTTTCACTCCTTCAGAGATTGAGGGGGCAATAGGCTGGGTGGCACCACGCAAGGCACCGGGCCCGGATGGCCTTCCGGGTGATCTGATGAGGGCTTACCCAAGGGAATGGGGAAGGATTATAGCTGCTCTACTAAATGACATTATGAGAGGAGGAGTAGTACCAGAATCCTGGAAAGGGGCGATGGTAGTCCCCATCTACAAAAAAGGTTGCAGGGAAACCCCGGGAAACTATCGACCTATAAGTCTGATAGACTCCACCCAAAAGATAGCTGGTAAAGCTATCCTAGGTAGGATCCTCCATTGGGTGGAGGAGAACAAAATCCTATCAGACTTTCAGGCAGGTTTCAGGGCTGGTATGGGGACTATAGAGCAGGTGTTCAGGTTGTCCCTCTTGGGGTGGAAGGTGGTGGAACTGGGCGGGGGCAGTCTTTACTTAGCCTTTATAGACTTGAAGACTGCCTTCGATCTAGTTCCCCGGGAAGAGCTTTGGAGGGTCCTTTTTGAGATGGGGTTACCACCTTACATCTTGTCCCTTCTTATAAGCCTTCATGCCCACACTTTTGCACAGGTCCGTTGGGGTAATAACGGAGAACTAACGGAAAAAATACCAGTGTCTAGGGGCGTAAGACAGGGCTGCGTCTTGGCGCCCACCCTATTCTCGTTATATCTGAATGGGGTGGTAAAACATCTCCTACAAGAACCAGCTGACGCTCCCTGTCTTGGAGGTGTCCGCATCCCAACCCTGCTTTTTGCGGACGACACGCTCCTGATCTCTAAGACCCCACAAGGACTACAGAAACTTCTAACACGATTCCAGGAGTTCTGTGCTGCAAAAGGTCTTACAATAAATGTGGACAAAACCAAATACCTAGTTCTCAATCCACCTAAAAAACTGGGCTGCTCACCTACACTTAACTCTATTCCCCTGGAGAAAGTAGCCGAATTTGACTACCTTGGCATTCGGATTACGGACAGGATGACATGGGCAAACCACATTGAAAAAATGGTCCTTAACCACCGGAGAGTAGGAGGAGCTCTCATGAGGGAATATAGGGCCTCAACTAGGAGATCGCTAACCCCAGTACTTGACATTTACAAGGCCAAAGTAGCTACTTCAGCCTTGTATGGGGCAGAACTGTGGGGTCATTGCCGCCTGGATGCCCTAGCTACTGCTGAGAGCAAGCTATTAAAATCCTTCATTGCTCTCCCCCTGAGCACACCATCAGTACCTGTGAGGATGGACACGGGATGTAAAAATATTAAAGACCAGGCCCAGCTTCGCCCGCTCCTGTTGTGGACACGGATCTGGAGGTGCGAAGAACTAAAATCCTATGCTGATGCACTGAGGGACATAATGAGCCAAGGGGGTTGGGCCAAAATTAAATGGTTAAGGGACACCAAAAAGTTGTTGGAGAACATAGGCCTAGGGGATTGTTGGCCATCCCGTTCAGCCCCCCCAAAAGAAGTTGTCAAGGCGCTTTTTTGGAATTGGATTGCTGAGCGCCTAATCGCCAGCCCAAATCACTGCAAGTCCACCGCCACCTTTTTACAAATTAAAGACAACGTGGCCTTTGAACCTTATTTGGACTTGATTACTCTCCCCTTTGATCGGGCCCTTTATTTTAAATTTAGAGTTGGTTCACTCCCGTTGGGTGCCCTGGTGTCGAAATGGGCAACAGCGGACCGCACTTCTCCCAACTGTGCATGTTGCCATACTAGGATAGAATCTATTGTGCACGTTCTATTTGAGTGCCCGGATTACGCAAGGCCTAGGAGCTTTTGGCTGAAACCACTCTGCCGTAACATGGGCACACGCAGTTACTTAGTAGCCTTGCGTATCCTAAGCACGGACACTTCCCCCTCAATAGTCTGTGGAATAGCTAAATTTTTAAAGCAGTTTTGGCATATTCGATGTAAGAGACTGTCAGTAGCTGTTTAATTCTTGTTTTAGCTAATTTATTAACGGATTTATACCCTTTTATCACTCTTAAACATTCTAAATACTTTTTACTGACTTCTTATGGCATAAACTTTTTTGTATACTGTATTGATTGTATTATGTATGTGCTTATAAGATATCTCTGAGTATCGAATAAAAGCTTATGACTGACTGACTGACAAAACCAAGTATTTACTTGTATATACATGTTTATAAAGTTCAGTAAGTGCTTTTTTAAACTAAAAATGAAGGCCAGACCTTCGAACTGAGAGATATTTTACAGTACTAGCGTGCTGTATGCTGAAATAATTTTCTGCCCTGGAAGATTGTGAGGCGGTAGGAAGTGGCTAGAGGGAGGAGAAAGAACAGGAGCAAAAATCAAGAGAAATAGAGACTAAGAAAGGTGAGCAGAGCTCCCCTTACAGGACAGGCAGGTCACAAGTTTAAATCTCAGGAAAACTCTGTTTTCCATCTTCCGAGGTCCAACTTTCTGCTGTCTACAGCACTTAGAGGCTGCAGACGTATGGCTGGCAGGAAATGCTATGAAAAAAACAATGTATTCTGATCCTCACAGCTATAGGGAGGTGCAGCAACATGATGGCATGCACAATTTGCCCTTAACAGCAGTTTTATTTTGAGTCATTGATAATTTATTTATTTATTTGACACGTTTTATATAGCGCTGGCTAGACCTGGAGGTATCAGAGCGCTTTACATAAGGTAGGACATTGTTTCAGAACATTGTTGCATAGTTCTTTGTTTGGAGCTCCCGAGGTTAGAAGGAAGTACATGCAGTCATAAGCAGTGAGATGGATCTAAACCAACCAGTATCAACTGTAATGACTTAATGCAAGGGTCAATCTGTAACTCGCCTTGCCCACCTACTCCTAAAAGTCAGAACAGAGCCACATCAATATACTGTGATTCTCATGGGTTTATGCTACTTGGGTGAGAATGGTCCAGATGAGTGAGGAAATAAAGGAGAAATGGCATTTTAAAATCATTTTCTTAGTGGGGTTCCCTCCTACCTTCTAGTTTGTGAACGTTTTAGGGCACCACCACCATTTGGTCTTTTTAAGGGGTCCCAGTGCTTTTTGTCTGATTTAATGCTCCTCTCCTATTGTGCCTTTGTAGGAGTTTCCCCTTGTATTTATCTTTATGTTAGCCCTGCCCATGCTTCCCTTTATTGTGATGCGGTCTCCTTTTTGTATCGGGCCTTACTTTCATTATTGGAGTGTGGATTTAGTATAGCTAGGGGTGCATGAAAGAGGCAATCACCCCCTCCTGTGTATCCTTCTTCCTAGCATGAGTTTCAGAAAAATTATTAAAAAATGAATTGCATGCTTTTTCATTTGAAATCCATTTACTGCTTCTGTTTCAAATGTTAATGCATGAAAATATTTTTGCCTAATGATGCTGTGCATGATACACTGTTGTGTGCCCCATCCACTTCCTTGATAGAGTTCAGTTTGTACTTATATACACATATTTTAAAACATTGGGCGTAGTGTATTTAGAAAACAATTATTTGAGAACTTTAAAAATAATTGAAACCAAAGTGCTATAAATCTTCAAACACTTTTTAAAACATGTTTGTCTTTTTCTATACAATTTGAGATTCACATAATTGTGAGGGTCTTATATAAGCGGTCCTGCTCATTGTAGCATCTGCAATTGTTTTTCATACTGGCACCATGTCATATTAGAAACTGAAAGAAATTGGGTAACTCAAGCAACAACCACAATCCTTCTCAGGATGATTGTTAGGATGAACTATAAAAGTCACAAAATTAATCTGTGCTTAACTCTCTGGTAGTTTGGCACAAAAGCAGCCAGGGTTAACTTAGAGGTAATGTGTAAAGTATTTATGCAGCCATTTCCGGACTGGCCATAGCGTTTCCCCGGGAGGCTGAAAGGGTGGGTGCCGGTTTTGCAGTGTGAGGGCCAGTTTTGCTACTGGGAGCCGGTTTTGTAACAGTGCTGCAATAATGGCCCCCTGTAACAAAAGCAAGCAGGCGTTTTCCCTCTTCGGGGGCCAGGCAGTGCTTCGTCAGGGGCTGGTCCAAGAAAATTGCCAGGGCTGCTTTGGGTTCCCAGTCCGGCCCTGATTCCACCCCCTGGAGGGCCGTCTGCTGATTGGTAACCTGGGCCTCCACAAGATTAGGCAAATATATCAGACCTTAACGACCCACACACCAACTACTCTTGACAAGACACAACTTGCGCGGCAGGCCGACATTCCAGACCTGACTGATGATGATTAGGCTGAAGCTATCGCTATCCTGAGGGGCTCGGAAGTCTCCAAGCGATATCGACTAATACAATTCAAATACCTACACCAGGCGTATTATACCCAAGTTTGCCTGTGGCGAATGGGAGTTATCCAGTCCCCCACATGTCTGAGGTGTGACCGGGAGGAGGGTACTTTCCTACACACAGTATGGAGCTGCACGGCGTTGAAACCCTTTAGGCACAGGATTCGGGCCTGCCTGAATGAGGTGACCTGACCCCAGGCCGCCCCCCATGCCGCACGGCTCCTCCTGACTGCCCGAGTCTCTGCCCCACTGCTCTGCCGGTTCGTCCCGGTAACAGTGCTCTTGTCCCCCTCTGCACTGCCAACCTTTTTTTCTCTGCTGGCACTGTATTTGCATTTTTGTCAGTTTTAATTGTATTCTTGTTTCGTTTCTGCATTGTATTTTCAGGCGCCCCTGCCCTCTGTGCCCCCCTCCCTCCCCGCCGCTGCTCCCTCGTGGCCCGCCCCCTTTTTTCTTCTGTACCCTCTGCCACTTGCCCATTGGCCGCCCCGCTCCCGCCTCCCAGCTGCTCCTCCCTCCCACTTGGCCTCTTATGGAGGCCGTGCGGCACAGGTGAGTGTGACCTGACCCCAGGCCGCCCCCCACGCCTCCTCCTGACTGCCCGAGTCTCTGCCCCACTGTTCCGCCGGTTCGCCCCTGGTAACAGTGCTCTTGTCCCCTTCTGCACTCCCAACCTTTTTTTCTCTGCTGGCACTGTATTTGCATTTTTGTCTGTTTTAATTGTATTTTCGTTTTTGTATTGTATTTTCAGGCGCCCCTGCCCTCTGTGCCCCCCCGCACATTGCTCCCCACCACTGCTCCCCCGCGGCCCGCCCCCTTTTCTCTTCTGTACCCCCTGCCACTTGCCCATTGGCCGCCCCGCTCCCGCCTCCCAGCTGCTCCTCCCTCCCACTTCGCCTCTTATGGAGGCCGCACGGCGGCCGCGTGCAGCGGGTGCGCCGGTGGTGCGCCAAAGGCAAGCCCGTCTGCGCCCGTCCGCGCCTGGACCACGCCCAGCACCAGAACCCCTGGCCCCCGCCGAAGCCAAGCTACACGACTGAGATACGACTCCGCCGCCCTCAACGCACTCAACACCGGACGACCACCCGCCTGCCACCAAGCCACCCCAAAGCAAACCCACGGACCCTTCACCTGCCAAGCCTGCAAATTCACCTGCCTCCGAACCTGCAGACCTCCCACCGGACCTAACACCGACAACAACCACCTCCAGTGCATCCTCATCAACACCCGCTCCGTCCACAAGCACGCCGTCGAACTCTGGGACCTCCTCGACACAACGGCACCAGACGTCACCTTCCTCACGGAAACCTGGATGAACGCCTCCTCGGCCCCCGACAACGCCATAGCCATCCCGGACGGCTACAAAATCACCCGGAAGGACTGCGTCAACCAAACCGGAGGAGGAATCGCCATCATCTACAGAAACACCATCAACATCACGACCGACGGCGAAGACACACTCTCTACCGCCGAACACCTACACTTCCAGATTCACACCGACCCCAAGACCACCCTTAGAGGAACACTCATCTACAGACCCCCGGGCCTGCGCACACAATTCAGCGAAACCATCGCCGACTTCATCAGCCCGCACGCCCTAGCCTCACCAGAATACATCCTCCTAGGGGACCTGAACTTCCACCTGGAGAAAAACAACGACAACAACACCACCACCCTGCTCGACAACCTCGCCAACCTCGGACTCAGGCAACTGGTGAACACCCCCACCCACCTAGCTGGCCACACGCTCGACCCCATCTTCTCCGCCAGCAACCACGTCTCCTTCAGCCACTCCACCGAACTACACTGGACCGACCACAGATGCATCCACTTCACCTTCAAAAAGACTACATCCCACCTCCACACGCAACAAATCCCCCGCAGATGCTGGAGCAAAATCACCACCGACCAGCTCCTCTCATCACTGAGCCAGAACCCGCCAGTGGACACCACGGACACCAACAACGCAGCCCACAACCTCGCACAGTGGTTCACCAATTGCGCCGACGACCTCGCTCCACTGAAGAACCCCCCAGGTGAGTCTTGCAACAGGAAATCCTCATGGTTCACCAACGCCCTCAAAATCTCAAAGAAATCCTGCCGAACCCTCGAAAAAACCTGGCGCCACGATCAGACTACCGAAAACATGACTGCCCTCGCGAACGCCACTCGCGAACACCACCAGCGGATCCGCACCACCAAAAGGGCATCGTTCAAAGAGCGGCTAGACAGCAACACCCACAACAGCAAGGAACTCTTCAGCATCGTCAAAGAGCTCTCCAACCCCAGCGCCAGCAACAACGACATCACACCGTCACAAGACCTCTGCAACTCCCTCGCCACGTTCTTCCACCGCAAAATCGCAAACATACACGACAGCTTCGGACCCCAGACTCCGCCTCCAGCCACCGTACCACCAACCCCCACCACCATCCTCAGCATCTGGACCCCCATTAGCACTGAAGACACCACACACGTCATGAACACCATCCACTCTGGCTCCTCCTCTGACCCTTGCCCCATCACATCTTCAACAAAGCCGACATCATCATCGCACTCCACCTCCGGAACATCATAAACAACTCCTTCATGTCAGCCACCTTCCCTGAGAGCTGGAAGCACGCAGAAATCAACGTCCTTCTGAAGAAACCCACAGCGGACCCCAAAGACCTCAAGAACTTCCGCCCCATCTCTTTTCTTCCCTTCCCGGCTAAAGTCACCGAGAAGACCGTCAATAAACAGCTGACTACTTTCCTCGAGGCAAACAACTTGCTCGACCTGTCCCAGTCCGGATTTCGAGCCATCCACAGCACCGAGACCGCCCTCATCGTAGCCACTGACGACATCAGGACCCTAATGGACAACGGAGAAACTACCACTCTCATCCTCCTAGACCTCTCGGCTGCCTTCGACACCGTATGCCACCGCACCCTGATAACCCGCCTCTTCAACACAGGGTTCCAAGGAAAGGCCCTGGACTGGATCACCTCGTTCCTCTCCGACAGAACCCAGAGAGTCCGCCTACCCCCTTTCCACTCAGCGGCCACCGAGATCATCTGCGGCGTACCCCAAGGCTCCTCGCTCAGCCCAACCCTCTTCAATATCTACATGAGCCCCCTCGCCGCCATCGCACGCAAGCACAACATCAACATCATCTCCTACGCCAACGACACCCAACTGATACTCTCCCTCACCAAAGACCCAGCCACCGCCAAAACCAACCTCCAGGAAGGAATGAAAGATGTCACAGTATGGATGAAACTCAGTCGCCTGAAGCTGAACTCAGCCAAGACGGAGGTCCTCATCCTCGGACAATCCCCTTCCGCCTGGGACGACACCTGGTGGCCCACAGCGCTGGGCTCCGCACCAAAACCCACGGACCCCGCACGCAACCTGGGATTCATCCTGGACTCCTCCCTCACTATGACCAAGCAAGTCAACGCCGTCTCGTCATCTTGCTTCAACACCCTGCGCATGCTCCGTAAAATCTTTCGGTGGATCCCCACCGAAACCAGAAAAACCGTCACCCATGCCCTCGTCACCAGCCGACTGGACTACGGACACGCCCTATACGCAGGAACCACAGCCAAACTTCAGAAACGACTCCAGCGCATACAGTACTCCTCCGCGCGACTCATCCTCAACATCTCCCGCCACAGCCACATATCCGCCCACCTGAGAAGCCTGCACTGACTCCCCGTCAGCAAGAGGATCACATTCAGGCTCCTCACCCACGCACACAAAGCACTCCACGACAATGGCCCAAAATACCTCAACAACCGCCTCTCGTTCCACACCCCCACTCGCCAGCTACGCTCTGCCAGCCTCGCCCTCTCCACCGTCCCACGGATCCGCAGAACCACCACCGGAGGAAGATCGTTCTCCTACCTGGCAGTCAAAACATGGAACTCCCTCCCCACACACCTACGACTGACCGAGGACTACCTCACCTTCAGGAAACACCTCAAGACCTGGCTTTTCGAGCAGTAGCGACACCCCCCTCCTCCAACGCCTTGAGACCCTCACAGGTGAGTAGCGCGCTCTATAAATGTTCTGATTGATTGATTGATTGTGTTGGGAGCTCCCACTCGACCTACGACTCTTACTCCTACACAGCACTAACGATATTGGGGGGAATAGGTACAAGCAGCACTTATTGTTCCTGGCTCTAACTATTGCCAAGAGGGACATAGCACAGTTATGGACAGCAACATCTCCCCTGACTTTGGGTAAATGGAAGGCCGAGTTAGATAGGTGCAGGGGGGCCAACATAGCTGTTTTCCTTGCCCGGGGATGCCCTGCAAAGCATCAGAAGATCTGGACCCGATGGGCGACATATCGCGGAATCAAACTTCTCCCCCCTGCAAGATGCGGACCCCTGAATAATGCCCCCTTGAACTTGACTCTTCATTACCCTATACGTCACCCTGACCAGACTACATGGCTCCATCTGTATATGTATATTGATTTCAGACGATCTTATGTATTAGTTTGGAGATTGAGACTGTCTGCATATGGCTTTTTTGTTTTTATTGTTTTGCCTGCATGTTTGGCAGGTGTTGATTAATGGTAGAAATGTGGTTATTTGTATGAACGTCATCCTGACTCTCCTACAGGTTATTGTTGGGCTTTCGCCCACCTCCCCGATGCATAACCCAATCAAATTTGTTATAAAAAAAAATTGGTAATAAGTCTAAGGCCTCTTTGTGAAGATAGAGGGCTGGATGTAGATAGAATGAACAGGCCAAGCGCTAGAATAGCGCGGGCCATCCTTATGGCGGTCGAGCCTGTCCCCGGGGAAAAGGAGGAGGGAGGAACACTCGCACCTCCCCCATTTACACTCAGTAGGCCGATTACGGCGGGGCATGAACCGGAAGCACTTTGCTTCCGGTTCACACAGACAAAGACCAGCGGGACCAGACCAGTTCAGACTGGCCAGTGCCCCCCTATTAAAGGGGGTGTGGGGAGCAGAACATTCTCTTGTTCTTACGCTCCCCACAGGCACAGCACCCGGGCCACCAGTGGCCCATAATTTTGTTTTTACTCTTTTGTTTCCTCTACAGGTGGCGGTTTCGTAACCGTGGAGCCGGCAACGGGTTACTGCAGCGAGGGAGTGGTGGAGGAGCGTTGTACTCGAGCGGACAAATGAAGGAAGATTTCCAGCTGGAAGCCCCGCTGCATGGTGGGCAGCCTTGTCAACACTGGAGCAACGTTTGTCGTGGCGGCCCTACGTGGCACATCGTTTGGCCCTTGATGGAGCGAGATAGAGAATAACTTTTTATTCCAACTCGTGAAGTTATACTTCCAAAAAATAAAATAATCCTATTAATGATTTGTGATGTATTTGTACTAAATCAACTTAGATTAAACTTTTACACGTGGGAAAACTAACACATGTGCTCATAAATGTGCAAATCTGTTGCATCTTTTTGTTCGTGAAAAATAATAAATTAATTTTGTCGTTCTGTCATGTCATAACTAACTGCAGCTGAATTTAAAAAGTGGCATGCGCTTATTTTGCTTTCCTTGTCTATGTGATGTCATTCTACTCTCTATAGGTGCATAAAGAATTTCATGGATTAATGAAGACTGGTAGATATAAAATGCTGCTTTATTTGTTTGCTTTGTGCTAGGTAATATTATACTAATGGGTGGGTTAAATAATTAGCAAACAAAGGGTGGAAACAGAATGAATAATATTTCTTTCATTAATTATTTTCTTGTGTTTGTTTATACATTAGAGAAATTAAGTTGACTGCTTTGGGCCTAGTTCACTCGAGTTTACTAAAAAGATGAATTTAATTTCTGCACGAAGCCTGAGATGTCCTTTCTAAAGTTTTCCATCGAAGTAACATTTGTTGAACTGCGATGAGGCTCTGACATTATTCTGGTCGGACGTGGCCAAGGCCAGGAACCGGCAGAAAGAACATTTGATAACTTGGCATCCGAGGAAGTGAAATGAAACTAGTGAAAAACTATGGCAAAATTGTTGCAAGCAAAGGAAGCCTCGGATCACGTACAGTAGAGACAATGGAGTCTAAGAAAGTGACGGAACTGATGTTTTGAAATTATGGGGTGACATGTCACTTGTCACTCATGAGCCAATGGGACATCGACTTTTGCGGAAAGTTTTACTTTTACTTAGATTAGCTTAGCGCAGAAAGGTATAAAGATCCATGCCCCGTGGATGGGTCACGCTGCTGCTTTCTAACCTTTGGATGAGGGTGTCGTGCTGTCGGACTTTGCTTGGAGCACGTAAGAAACCCAAAAGACTTTACTTTATTTCCATTTATTTAGCTTATTTAGGGACTTAGGTTCTAGAAAATGCTAAACTTATAATTCTTTGCAAATAATCTGAATTCTATATGATGCTTACAAATATGCTTATGACAATTCTAATAAAATGCTTAAATAAAACGATATTCTTACAATTCAAATAAATAGCTAATAAAATCTTACTTTTGAAAACAAGCTGGTCTTGTCATTTCGGGAGTGCAGGTTATCATTAGCTAGATGCCATCGCCAATGGTGGCCAATTAAATAGTTAGGATTTGTTCATATAATGTCATTTATTTGCCGCGGATGTATATAAATGTATATAAGTTGTATATAAGTTTAATTAGGCCACATGATTCGGTTGGTCAAAATATGTCAAGTTTTGTTAATGGGTCCATGTTTTTAAGTAGTGATTTTTAGAGTATGAGGTGAAGTTAGGTAGCGTAGTTTATGACATATTTCCTATAGGCCGCTGGATCAATTCTTCTGGTAGCAGATTTTGATGGTTGCTATGGTAATCAATGTAGTATGGTATGAAAATAGGATCAATGTTTAAAACATGTTGAGTTTGTTTTTCGTGCTATATGTGAGTTGTACCGGTACAGATAGTGTGATGAGAAGGTAGTCACACAGTACATTTGATCTGTTTCAGTGTAGTGGTATCGCCGTGTATCACTAGTGTTGTGGCCGTGCAACACATGTTAGGGCTAGGTGTGAATGTTGTATAGTGAGGATTATCTAAGAAATTTGAACAGCATGAGTATAGGGACAATGTGCCCGTTCTAAAACTCACTGTGATAAGAGTAATAGTATATATTCGAGCTTGAATGAAGGGTAGGATAATGTCGGTACATGATTATCTATAAACAGGTGAAAGTCCTGTAGGGGTACATGTTTTATATCTATAAACAGGTGAAAGTCCTGTACGGATAACGTCGTTTATTTTACTAACGGTGCATGATATCTATAAACAGGTGAGAGTCCTGTACGGATTTCATGTGTGTTTGATTTTAGGGTCTTTCCGTTTGAAAGTGTGTGAATGTTTTGTAATTGTGTTCAAGTCGAACTTTCGAATTAAGTCACTTAATTGTGCATTCTAGAGGGAAAACGAGTTCATTAATTACTTGTTTGAAGGGTAGGGTAAGAGTTGCTCTACTGGCAATTGAAAATTATTCTATGAGAATAGGGCCGACTATTCCAAGCTGAGAATACTTGAATGAATGTAATTCTATCACTTATTAGAGAAACAGACAGATGAGTCTTTCTTGTCGTTGTTAAAATTTAATTTTCACCGAAAGAGCGTTCTTAAAATGGCGCTGCGAAAAGATTTTGTGAAGGAGGGGTGAGCGCTGGGAGTGAGACGCGAGAAACCGCAGCTGCTGTGTACGTCACAGAGCCGCGCTGTGATTGGGTGACATACGTCACGAGCTGTGTTCTGAATGGTTCTCGAATCTCTGATGAACTGTAAGCTTATTGGTTCTTCAGAAAAACTTCATAATTATTGATTGAGCAAAATAGTGACGTAGCTCAATCCTGATTGGCTTGTTGGTGTGTTTCGCGCACGGATTGGCTGACTTTGCGGAATATCCCGGAAATATTTTACGAACAATTTTATTAATTGAATTTGACTTTTAAAAATGAGTTATCATTTTAAACATGTTGAGAAAAAGCCTACATTATTTCAGAAACGTAAACATTTTATTTCACCGGACAAGAAAATAGAAACGCGAGGTGGTAAATTACTTCATAAATATAAAACACCTGCAGCGTATATGGAAGGTGAATATGGTTATCATACTGTTTTGTGGTTTGATATTTGGAAACATTACACAAAAGATGATGGTGTTTTAACTTGGCCGGACGATGGTTCTTTTAATGTAAAGATTTTGAGAAATTTAAGAGAAAAGATGAATGCTCTTATACCAAAGCCGAGACCTACTCAATTTGAAGCTTTAGTTGAATAGGAGGATGAAATTTTTCAACTACAAAGAGAAGCAAGTGGTATTAAAAGACCTCCTAAAACACCAAGCTATAGAAGAGAAACTCATGAAGATAGAATGCGAATGTGGAGACAGGGAAGCATGAGTGATGGACTTTATTTAATTAGAGAAATGGTTTTAGGATCTCCTAGTGAAAAAAGAACTGAAAAGAAAAATAATGCTCTATTAGAAAGTGAGACTGAAGATGCAGTTTTAGAAGAAATTTTCACTTCTAACAAAAGAAATGAGCCTTTGAGACCTCCGAAATCATGGTCTACTCCGATGGTTTCTACAGAAACTACACTGAGTGCACCTCCGATTAGTGAGTCTTCTAAATTATATCCAAATAATTCTGAATCTTTTGAAACCCCAGAAAAATTAGAAATTAGAACAAATGCTGATGTCTGTATTGGAGGTAAACATTTTTCGCTAATTCCAAGAGAAAGGGAAGCTCCAAAAAACTATATGAGGGAAGTTAAAAATGAAGAAGTTGAAAATTCTTCTGAATATTTCTGATCAAAAGAAGAATTAATTCGACAAATGACAAAAAGCATGGAAGCTGTGACAGTTCCAGTAACGATTGGTCCTGTTCAGCCTGTTTTTGAACGAAATGAAATTAACAAAACAGGTTTAACTATTCCTCTAAATGCTGAAATTCAAAGGGTTGCTGAAAAACTTTACTCAGATATATCTGAAGTTAATTCGGGAAAAACAAGAATGCCTGATCTGACTTTTAATGAAGGTTCTTTTTCCAAAACACCGATGGGTGCAGAATCTGATGCTGAATCTTCTGATGCTAGAAAACAAAATTCTAAACTTGATGTTGCAAAATTAAAAGCCAATCTGGAAGAATTAATTATTGGTACAATTGGTCCTGACAGTTTAAAATTTTATCGTGATGATGAACTCCTGTTCATCTGCAAGAGTATTCAGTGGAAAACAAAAAATAAATACGATCAATTGGAAGAACTGGCAGCAGAACTTGAAATTGATTTGAACAGGCAAAAGAATTTTGGAAAACATTATAGATTAGATTTTTCAGAAAAGGATATTGAACACTTGAATTCAATGGGAAGAATAATGCATATAAAAGAATTAATTGTTTACATCAAAAAATTGGGAGAGTTGAGTAAGTGGAGAGTTAAATGGACAAGAAAGAAGGAAGATGAGAAATTAGAAAAATTGTCAAAACAGTTTCCAATGAGAGAGATTGCAGGTGGAGGGTATGTTCATGTCCCTTGGTCAAGACAAGACATTCTGTTGTTTACAAATGACTTTCCTAGATTAAGAGAAAAACCTGTCGAGTGGTATCATCAGGTAGACAGATTTATAAAAGTCTCAAAAGTTCTGTGGATTGATCTGGATGGATTCTTTGACATTGTTGTTCCATCAGATCTTTGGACAGAATGTAAAATGTCTATAAGTTGGCCAAAAGAGGAACCTGAGCGAATTAAAGAAACAGGTGCTCCAGCTCCAATAGTAATGGATTTTTATGAACGAGTGATTTTATGGTTAAAACAAAAAATTCCACCAAAAGAGGTTGATTGGGTCAAAATAGATAGAACTAATCAAGAACCGAAAGAATCAGTACATTCATTTTATGAGAGGTTATTGTTAGTTTTTAAACAATACAGTGGCTATGAGAAGCTGGATGAAAAGGATATGAGTCATTTCATCTATAGATTTGTTTATGGTCTCAGACCAGAGGTTGGAGAAATGATCAGAAATAATATTGTCGGTTGGCAATCACTTTCAGTTGATGACATTTTAAGAAAAGCTAAATACTGCAGTGATGAGTTAGAAGTGAAGCAGAAAAAGCTCAAGGAGAAAGCAATGTGGGATCAAGTGAAAGTGGCTGAGCAACAAATTGCTAGTCTCGGAAATAAAAATACTAATTTTATTCAAACTCAAAATTCAAATCAAGGTCAAGGAAAATTTAAATTTAATATTAACAGAAAATTTAATCCTAAAGTTGAAGAATTAAAACAGAAATTACCTTGTTTCAACTGTGGAGAAATTGGACATTGGAGAGACGAGTGTAAGAAACCACCTAGAAATTTAAAGAGTCCATTGTTAAATCCACAGATGCAGAGTGATGTTGATCTGCAGCGACAGCTACAGTTGCAACAAAATCTAAATCATTTGAGTCTTCAGCGACAGCTGCAAAACCAATTGAATCACCAGCAAAATCAAATTCCGCAACCTCCTTTCCCTAATTGTGGGGGAAGTCAAAAATATAATCCAAATGTGGGATTTCAAGGAGATGATCAGGTAATAAGAAACCATAGGCAAATTGTGCAAAATGCTTCTGGACAGTTTTTGTTAACTGAACAACAAGAAAGTGATTCTGATGATTACTTCTGACGGTGCCCAAGAGAGGGGGAAGAGTGTGTTATTGGAGCAACTCTTGAGGTTGACCAGTCCGGTCCATTTGTAAATGGGAAAGTTAATGATGTAGACATCACTTTCTTAGTGGACACTGGTGCTACCCGTTCTACTGTTAGATCAGTGGAAATTGAAAACCTACCTCTCTCTGGGGAAACCATCCAAGTAGTCGGTGTAAGTAATCAGCAAATCAGAACGGATCTAACTGATCCAGTACCAGTTGAAATTGGAAATTTCAAAGACAAACACAGATTTGTGGTTTGTAACAGCAGTCCAGTGAATTTGTTGGGGAGGGATATATTGTGCAAAATGAATTGTAGAATATATTGTTCTCCTGAGGGAGTTGAACTACAAACAATGGAGGAAGATGGTTTGTATCGAATGACTATGATGTTGGTAGAAACAGAAGAATCAAATTTGTTTCCTACTTTTGAAAAAGATAATTTACCAGAAGAGCTTAAAGAAACAGTAAAAGCTGAAATTTGGGATTTGACTGGAAATGAGATGGGTCTGATGAAACATGTCGATCCAGTCAAAATATCTTTAAAGCAGGGAATAGAATTTCCAAATATCCCTCAGTATAAGATGAAAGCAGAGACAGTTGAAGGAGTTATTCCTGTGATTGAAAAATTTATTAAACAAGGTGTTTTAAAAGAAATTGAGAGTAGTCCTTGTAATTCACCGATTATGGGAATCAAGAAATCTAATGGAACATATAGGATTGTTCAGGATTTGAGAAAAATTAATCAGATTGTTATTCCATGTTGTCCCGTGGTTCCAAATCCTGCAGTCATTTTGTACCAGATTCCACATGATGCAGAATGGTATACTGTTCTTGATCTCTGCAATGCGTTCTTTACTGTACCATTGCATCCTGAGAGTCAAGAAATTTTCGCTTTCAGATTCCAGAGTAGGACCCTCGCATGGTGTAGAATTCCTCAAGGGTATACAGAGAGTCCTTCTATCTTTAATGAGCTGTTAAAAAGATCTTTGGAAGATCTAGATTTACCTGGCAGGTCAACGTTGGTGCAGTATATTGACGATTTGTTGATAGCTGCTAAAACAAGAGAAAATTGTGTGACAGACACAATTATACTGTTAAATCATCTAGCAGATGAGGGACATAAGGTATCTCCAGCTAAGTTGCCGTTTTGTAAACAAGAAGTAAAATATCTTTGTCACAGAATTGCAAAGGGAAAGAGACAAGTGACAGTTGAGAGAATTAAAATGATTCAAGCAATGCAACCTCCAAGAACACAAAGACAAGTCAGAATGTTTCTGGGAATGGTTGGTTACTGTCGACAATGGATAAGTGGATTTTCTGTAATTGCGAAACCGCTACAGAGATTGACAAAATCAGATGTAAAAGACCCAATTGTTTTAAATGAAGCTGAATTTGAGTCTTTTGAAAATCTAAAAAGAAGCTTGTGTGAAGCTCCAGCTTTAGGCATGCCAAATTATGAAAAAGGATTTGAATTATATTGCAGTGAGAGAGAGGGATGTGCTTTGTCTGTGTTAATACAAAGACATGGGAATTTAAAGAAGCCCATTGCATATTTCTCTGCAGTTCTTGATCCAGTTGCTAAAGCTTTACCAGGTTGTTTAAAAGCAGTTGCTGCAACAAGTATCAGTCTTGAACAAAGTGAAGGAATCATAATGGGATTTCCTGTGAAAGTTTTCGTGCCTCATTCAGTTGAAATATTACTGACAAGAGGTAAAACTCAGCATTTAACTAGTAGTAGGTTGACCAAATATGAAAAATTATTCTGGGAGCAGATAATGTTTCTATTGCAAGATGCGTGAATCCTAATCCTTCCACATTGTTACCTGATTCTGAAATTATTGATGAAAATGATGTGGAACATGAGTGCTTGGATGTAATGGAATATTGCACCAAGCCTAGGCAGGACATTAAAGATGTTCCTTTGCCTGAATCAGATTTTGTTTACTTTGTAGATGGTTCTTGTTTGAGGTCAGAAGGAGGTTTTTAAAAGCAGCTTATTCAGTTTGTACAGTTGCTGATGTTGAAGAAGCATCATGTCTTGAAGGAATTCGTTCAGCACAAGTGGCTGAATTAATTGCTTTAATTCGTGCCTGTGAAATTTCAAAGGATTTGAGAGTTACCATAATAACTGACAGCCAGTATGGGTACGGAGTTGTGCATGATTATGGACAGCTTTGGTCTCAGAGGGGCTATTTAACTTCAGCAGGGTCCCCAATTAAAAATGCAGTGTTTATTAAGATATTAATTGACGCAATACAGTTACCTAAAGAAATTGCTGTAGTTAAGTGTGCAGCACATACAAAAGGTGTAGATTTTATCTCTAAAGGCAATGCTTATGCAGACAAAACTGCAAAGTATTGTGCCAAAAATTGTCGTGCATACAATCGGGAGAAAAGCAAAGAATGTGATTCAAATTCATTGATGCTAACATCAGTAGTGGAAACATGGCAGGAAATCAGGGATTTGCAAAATGAAGCTGATGATGAGGAAAAAGATTCGTGGTTAAGAGCAGAATGTAGACCACGTGATGAGGATGGAGTATGGACTTACAAAGATGGCAGAGTAGTTTTACCAAATTGTTTGATTGCTGACATGGTCAGATTATATCATGGTCCTGGCCATATTGGAAGAGATTCCATGATCAGACTTTTTAAAGAAACTTGGTTTAATACCAAATTTAGAACTATTGCTGAATCTTTTTGTCAGAGGTGTTTATCTTGCCAGCAAATGAACCCAAACAGAAAGTCAATAGTGGGTACAGGAATTATAGGTCGAGAAGGTGGTCCTTTCACCAGATTGCAAATGGATTTCATTGAGATGCCCTTACACAACTGTTTGAAATATGTTCTTGTGATTGTCTGTTTATTTTCAAGATGGGTAGAAGCTTTTCCTACTCGACATTGTGATTCGATTACAGTTGCAAAACTGTTACTTAGAGAAATCATTCCAAGGTACGGTTTTCCTGTCACTATTGAAAGTGATGGAGGGAGCCATTTTGATAACAAACTTATGAAGTTAATTTGTGAAGCATTAAATATTGAGCAGAAAATACACTGTGCATACAGACCAGAGGCATCTGGAGTTGTTGAGCAAATTAATGGAACAATTAAGAACAGGATTGGAAAATGTGTCTAGATACAGGTGTAAAGTGGACTGATGCTCTTCCACTCGTTCTTATGTCATTAAGGAGTACACCTGATAAGAAGACAGGTTTGAGTCCTCATGAGATTTTAATGGGCAGGGTCATGAGACAAGCTTTTGTTCCAGTTGGCAAATTGTTGAGCATTAATGACAGTGCTATTTTGGAATATTGCAAGAGACTGTCTGACGTAGTGACTTCTGTGTCTAATCAGGTGGGAACTGAAGCACAATCTGATGAAAAAGTACAGACTCATGATTTGAAACCTGGAGATTGGGTCAGGACAAAAGTTCATCGAAGAAGAAATTGTTTGGTTCCTAGGTGGCAAAAACCTAGGCAAATAATTCTAGTCACTACAAATGCAGTAAAATGTAAAGGATTGAAGAGGTGGCTACATCCAAGCCACACTATTCCAATTCCTACTCCTGAAAACTCTGATGAAGAGACTGATTCTACAGATGATTCTGATTCCGAAATAGAAGGTGAAATAAATCCAGATTCTGAAGATCGACAGAGAGGTCGACATCTGGAAAATCTGCAAGTGAATAAAGACTTGAATAAAGAAGATTTGGGAATCATCGAAATTGACTCTGAAAGTGATGAAGATCTGATTAAAAGAAATTCAGCAGAAGAGTCTGTTAAGAAAGTGAATGGAGTAGAGACTATTGAAAAATTTGAAGAAAGAGAAGCTGAATCAATTGAAATTTCTGACCAGGAGAGTATTGAAAAGCAGAAGATAAGCTCTGGAAGAGGGAACAAGAAACCAGAAACTGGGAAGTTGAAGGTAATTGAAGAGGAGGAGGAGAACGAATTACCAAGTACCAGTGATGGAAGACAGAGTATAGTTCCTAACGGAGTGAAACTGCCGAGTAGAAAAGGTCCTGTGTCGAGAATCGAAATTTCTGACAGTGACTCTGGAGAAAGTGATGTGAATGATGAAGATGGAAAAGTAAAGAAAAGATCTTGGAAGTCAGAAACAAATGTTTCAGAACCGAAAAGAAAGATCTTGAAAAAAGGTTATTTGTGGCCAGCGGAAATGGAAAATTGAGAGTCAGGCTAATTAAAAATTCGAAGGAGCAGGTGGATGAAATCACTAGTCAAAAGGAGCCTGAAAAGAAAGCTGAGAAAGGGAGGAAAATAGAAGTAGTGTCTAGAAAAACTAAGAGAGTTGTGAAGCCTAATCAGAAATATAGGTCTCCTGAATGGACTTATCTGATAATTCCTCCTGTTATTGAGATTAATAGTAGCAGCCAGGAAGATGAAATTGAAGAAATTAGTGACAATGATTGAAGTACTGATTTATTAGATTGGGTTTTTACTTTTTATTATTTGGCAAAAGGCCGAAGAAATTTTGTTAGGTGACACAAGGTCGAAGAAAACTTGTTTAGTTGTGAAATTGTTTGTGACATAAGGTCGAAGATACATTGTTAGGGATAAGTTAATAAAAAAAAAATTCTTTTAAAAGGGGGGTGTACAATTTAGAAATTAATATTTTAAAATAATTTTTGTTTCTTTTATCTTCTGAGATAAAGTTTTTTTTGAAAAAAAAAAAAATGCCTTACGTTATGGAACGGAGTACTTAAAAGTGTTCTATATTCAAGAGATGCTGTAAGATGACTCTGGTGTGTGTGCTCGTGTTAATTCTGCTCTGGTTAGTTTTAGCTGTTGTTATTCCTTTTGAAATCAACAAAAATTTACACAAAGTCAATATGACAAGCAAAGCTTCAATTAGTCAAAACAAACATAGTGCAACAAGCAAAGTTATTGATCACAAACCTGAAATTCATCAGGACAAATCTATTAGTGATTTTTCAAGCAATACATTCACAAGGCTTTTAGGAGAATATGTTAAAGTAATGGATGCTAAAGATTGCTATGTTTGTGTAAAATTACCTGCTTCTGTTTCTGAGGGAGTAACATATAATATGCTTCCTCTTACATATGGTATAACATGTAGTGTGTTAGCTAGTTTGTTCTATAAGACTGGACGTTTAGAATACTATTATTCAAATTTTGACGAAATGTTTGCGAATTTAAAAATTGAGAGTGTTTTGAATAAACATAAGAATGCTAAACAGATGAGGGAATTTTTCTTAGTAACTAACGAACTCACTTATGAGTATGCTTATAAGAATAATCTAACCTGTAAACTAAGTACTGAAGGCAAGAATTTCCTGAACCTTGTTGAGGAGAGAAGAGCAATTTATAAAAGAAACGAATTAGTTAAGCAGACTAAATCTAGGTTCTGGCAAAAAGAAGATGAGAAGCTTAATGGTAAAACATTTGATAATGTTGCAATTCACATAGATAAACCAGTTAGTGGTAAGCTTTGTATTAGAAGAGATAATACACTTTTTGATAATTATTTTGTGGGTGCTAGTAATTGTGAAGACACTTATCAGATTATGGGTGGTTGGGGATTCAAAGGTGGCAAGGATCCAATTTTTCCTGAAATTTATTTTATTTGTGGTGACAAAGCTTATTATAATCTCCCAGATCATTGGTATGGGACTTGTTTTGTTGGAATTGTTTTTCCAAAAATATTTCATGTTGACAGAAATTCAGAAGGATTGTTCAAAATTAATAATCATGCGAATAGATATAGAAGAGAAAGTTTCACAGAAATTTTAGGAGATATTTTTGAAGCAGTGATACCCATAGTGGGTATAACCTTGAATGCAGGGAAAATTAGAAAATTATCCACAATTGTTGATAGATTGTCCACTGATACAGCAGATGGTTTCCAATTAGTGAATGTTGAAGTCATTGCAATTAGATCTATGGAGATGCAAGATCGCCTTGCTTTGGATATACTACTAGCAAAAGAGGGAGGAGTTTGTGGCATTCTACATGTACAACATTGTTGTACCTACATACCAGACGAAAGTAAGAATATTGATATGTACATTAAGAATATTACAGAAATACATTCAGAGATAGTTCCATTAGAAGAGGATGATTTCTCAGAGCGACTTTCAAAAAGGTTTCAAGCTATAAAAACATGGTTTCAAGAAATAGGTGGGTCAGTTCTTGGCAAGATTTTAACACCTTTGATTGTGATAATATTTATAATAGTTCTATCGAAAATTGGTTGTTTATTACACAAGAGAAAGAAACAAATGAAGGAAAAGAAGAGAATTTATAAAATAAAAAAGGAAGAAGAAAATGAAATAGAATTACAAGAATTACATAGGGCTCGTTATGATAATTGCTGTGATTTTGCAGAAACAGATTTTTAGAATACTAACTGAAGTGAATTTGAATCATTTTCTATTTCAGATAAAAAATTTCTACATTTTGGGTGTGGTATGGTGATTTGTTAATCACCAGATGAGGGAGTTGATGGAGCGAGATAGAGAATAACTTTTTATTCCAACTCGTGAAGTTATACTTCCATAAAATAAAATAATCCTATTAATGATTTGTGATGTATTTGTACTAAATCAACTTAGATTAAACTTTTACACGTGGGAAAACTAACACATGTGCTCATAAATGTGCAAATCTGTTGCATCTTTTTGTTCGTGAAAAATAATAAATTAATTTTGTCGTTCTGTCATGTCATAACTAACTGCAGCTGAATTTAAAAAGTGGCATGCGCTTATTTTGCTTTCCTTGTCTATGTGATGTCATTCTACTCTCTATAGGTGCATAAAGAATTTCATAGATTAATGAAGACTGGTAGATATAAAATGCTGCTTTATTTGTTTGCTTTGTGCTAGGTAATATTATACTAACGGGTGGGTTAAATAATTAGCAAACAAAGGGTGGAAACAGAATGAATAATATTTATTTCATTAATTATTTTCTTGTGTTTGTTTATACATTAGAGAAATTAAGTTGACTGCTTTGGGCCTAGTTCACTCGAGTTTACTAAAAAGATGAATTTATGAATTTAATTTCTGCACGAAGCCTGAGATGTCCTTTCTAAAGTTTTCCATCGAAGTAACATTTGTTGAACTGCGATGAGGCTCTGACATTATTCTGGTCGGACGTGGCCAAGGCCAGGAACCGGCAGAAAGAACATTTGATAACTTGGCATCCGAGGAAGTGAAATGAAACTAGTGAAAAACTATGGCAAAATTGTTGCAAGCAAAGGAAGCCTCGGATCACGTACAGTAGAGACAATGGAGTCTAAGAAAGTGACGGAACTGATGTTTTGAAATTATGGGGTGACATGTCACTTGTCACTCATGAGCCAATGGGACATCGACTTTTGCGGAAAGTTTTACTTTTACTTAGATTAGCTTAGCGCAGAAAGGTATAAAGATCCATGCCCCGTGGATGGGTCACGCTGCTGCTTTCTAACCTTTGGATGAGGGTGTCGTGCTGTCGGACTTTGCTTGGAGCACGTAAGAAACCCAAAAGACTTTACTTTATTTCCATTTATTTAGCTTATTTAGGGACAAGCAGCCTGATTCATGTACGGGCCGTTTTGCGTGGCCCTAATAGCGAATCATAGCGACTCGCTATTGAGGACACGCAAAACGGCATTCATGTAGGAATTGCTAAATCAATAGCGATTCCTACATGTTCTCTATTTGCGAGTAGCAATTTGCTACTCGCAAAAAAAGGAATAACTCCCCATTCATTCCTATGGGCCAAAAGGCCCATAGGAATGAATGGGGAGTATCCCTCATTTGCGAGTAGCAATTTGCTACTCGCAAATCAGATAGCGATTTTAAGGGTGCCAGGGGTGTCCAAAGGACACCCTGTAGCACCCCTAAAATGCACAATTGATCAGGTGTTGCGCACACACATGTCCAAAGGACATGTGTGTGTGCAACATGCAACTTAGAAAAATGCTTTTAAAAGCATTTTTCTGAGTTTTTGCTATTTACCGAGAGGTCTGACCTCTCGGTAAATAGCGGCCCAAAAGTGCTAAATCGCAATTTATTTTTGTGTCATGAATAGCATTTGAGGATTCTCTATTAGAGATTCCTTAAATGCCATTCCTCGCAAATATGCGAATTCTTAAATAGCGATTTTTGCATTTGGGATGATGAATACCAAATGCAAAAATCGCACTCGCAAAGGGCCAGATTCTCAGAATCTGGCCCTTTTGCGAGCGCTTTTAGCTACATGAATCAGGCTGTTAGGTTCTAGAAAATGCTAAACTTATAATTCTTTGCAAATAATCTGAATTCTATATGATGCTTACAAATATGCTTATGACAATTCTAATAAAATGCTTAAATAAAACTATATTCTTACAATTCAAATAAATAGCTAATAAAATCTTACTTTTGAAAACAAGCTGGTCTTGTCATTTCGGGAGTGCAGGTTATCATTAGCTAGATGCCATCGCCAATGGTGGCCAATTAAATAGTTAGGATTTGTTCAAATAATGTCATTTATTTGCCGCGGATGTATATAAATGTATATAAGTTGTATATAAGTTTAATTAGGCCACATGATTCGGTTGGTCAAAATATGTCAAGTTTTGTTAATGGGTCCATGTTTTTAAGTAGTGATTTTTAGAGTATGAGGTGAAGTTAGGTAGCGTAGTTTATGACATATTTCCTATAGGCCGCTGGATCACCCTCCTCAGGGGTGCAGTGGGCGATGGATAGTTTGTAAGTTCCCCAGCATGTGTTGCACGTTTTCCGCGGTGGTCCGGTGGCGGTCGGTGGGCTAACATGAATGCGTCCACCGGGTTTTCATTCTTGTTTCTTGAATTGATTATGCTTAAATAGTCAGGATAATGACTGCGTGAACACAAGTCAGCGGCAGCAGTGCTCAGAGAGTCACGTACTGCTGGGGGATTACAGGGGACATCATGCTTCGTTCGATGTCTGCAGGAACAGGCAGCGATGCCCCCTCTCGTTTAGGCTGCTGCATCCCTTGACTTCTACGGCCTGTCAAAATGGGTTTATTTACGTTTGTAAACCGGCATGGTTTATGTTTTTTGTATACGGATTGAATTCCGTGAAAATTAATTTAAACTTAATTGAAAATCATGATTACTATTTTGCGCGTTCCACTACTTGCTTAACTACTTCTACAAATTCAGTATGTAGTACAGTACAGCATAGGCGAGTTTGCAACTTGCACCGCACTCGAGTGAATAGCACTTTTAGGAGTGTCACTAGATGACCTAGCGGCTAGAGGCGCACTGGTGACAGCGGTTCATGCGGACACCGATGCCGCATCCTCCCGTTTTTTTCAGACTCACCCCCTTTCCTGGCAATCGCTGCCGGTGAAGCCCGGGCTCCAGGCGGTCGGGCGTCCGGCTGCAGGTGCCGTTGTTCCGGTAGGGCTTGCTCTCTCAGGGGTCGAGGGACACGACACCGACCGCGGTCACCGGGCTCCCCAGGCTGCCCGAGGCCAGGCTGAGCAGCAGCAGCCCGGCTGATTTAATTTACACAAACAGTGAATCCCACTATTGTAGCCTGTTGGGTGATATTTAGCAGGCGATGATGGATCATTACACAGCAGTGGTAGGTTAATGCATGCGGTCGCCACCAGAGTAGGTTTCCATTAGGAACGGGTGATTTGCCAAACGAAAGGATATTTGTTACATCCGGGAATCCTAAAGAAAATCTAGATCATGCGTTACACCTGCATCCATTGATACTAGTTTCCGTCATAGATATGGTGTTAGGAAGCCCTTATGAATGCATCTGATCTCTCGAGTATTTAAATGAGGGGTGCGCGAGCCAGCACGTTAACAAGGACAGTTAGCTGATATGGTTTTGCTCTAGGAGCCCGGGTTCGAGCCGAGCCATGGAAATGTTTAGATCAAGGCGTAATCGGTGCAAGTAAGAAGGGGCTGTCACAGTTCATAAAGAAAGTGCTTTTGACATACACTATGGAAGAAAGAAATGCTTGCCACATTTAAATGCGGTCTCGCTTGTAAATGGTAAAACAATCTTGTACACTGTGGAAGACACTTACATAGAGCAGTGGATGTTCAGTTCCATATACCCCTAGGAGTGCAGTTAATTTGGGTTTGAGATGCGCAGTGGCATAGAGCACTGGCTTTACAGTTGCACGCAGCATTAGCCTTGAATTTAGAAAGAGCTCTAGCTTTACAAGGGGCAGGCGGAGCGCTAGGTGGCGAGCGCCGTTACATTAAAGCCCCCTCCTGCTACATGGATGAAGTTGGAACTAGTTATGATTTAAACCGGCTCAGTGTTGCATGACACCAGAGGGCATTTTAGGAGTACTCGCCAAGTTGGATATCAGGTTTTTATGCTTTGGGTCCAGACGTATAATGCATTATTGCTAGCGCATATAAAACATGGTATGATCACCATGCTGTTAATGCAGAACCAACAGGTGGCTGTTGCCTTGCGGCCAAAAAATACTTAATGGTCACTTATGACCCCACCAGCACAAGCCGCGTCGGTCTTTAGACAGCAGCTTCAGGGCATTCCGGTATTTGTATTTGTACAATCTAAAACTTACATTTGGATTGGAATAAATTTTAGGCCCCCTTTGGCTCAGCTTGCTGGTCGTTAGTCGCAATAACTTGCTTTTCGGCTCTTATCTTAGTAGCAGCCCTGCTTGAAAACAACTGGCTAAGTTGCCTCAGGGGGGAGGGTTACAGCAAGGGTGTTACTACATATTACCATGTGTTTGGGTGTTACCGTTTACTTGTGACTACATATTATCATGTGTATGGGTGTTACCGTGTGGGTGTTACTACATATTATTGTGTGTGTGGGTGTTACCAAAGGGGTGTTACGTCATGGGTGTTAACACGTGGTACATCATTTGTGTTTCCATGGGGTGGTTATCACAGAATAGTAAGTCAGTGTTACCGCAATAATGGCTATTGTAGCACAGCTGCATCACACGATACGCAGGAGTAAGGCAGGACATCACTTAAATCTCCCGGTCTTTAACAAATATGAATGGGTCCTCACATAATGCGATAAGGCTCTGTTAAGTGCTCCCAACATAAATCCTTATTTCGGCTACACTATTTGTCAGAATGCGCATTATATGTTGGGGTGCGATCCTGTGATCGGGCCCCAGTCTTCGTTAGGCGCAAGGGGATTTCAACCTGTCATGGCCAGAGCTCAATGTTCACCAGCTAGCATACCTGGCGCTACGCTAAGCACTCTCATTGGAAAGCATGTTTTCAATGTTCCACAGTTAATGCAACTGGTAGTACGCAAAACTCTCTCGTTTGGAAGTACGAGGTCAATGTTCCACAAGTAATGAAGCCGGTACTATGCTTAAGCGCTTCTTCACGTAATACATCTGGAGATGCCAGGCTCTCTTACTTAGAATTTTATGTCAATATTCCTCACTTAATGGAACGGGTGCCACTTGGAAGTGTGATATACCGGTATTATTTTTAGCATGCTCAAAGTCTCTGCAAATCGATTGTCCTTCAGGTAATACAGCTGGATATGCTAGGTACTCTTAATTGGTTCTTGATTACAATGTTCCTCACTTAAGGGAACTGGCGCTATGCTGGGAGCTCTCATTTAAAGTCTGTTTAAATGGTCCTACGTAATGCAACTGTGAGGCGTTTTTTAATCAATTCGAAGTTGATTTCAATATAAAAGTTCACAGGTAAATATATCTGGTGCTATGATACACGCTCTTATTTGGTAATAGGTATCTTTTATTGTGCCTCACCTAATGCAAATGGCACTATGCAGCGGTCAGAACAAAGTCTGTTAATGTTCTTCAGTTAAATTTGAGCGGTGCTATGCTAGGCGCTCCTAATTAGTCACGTTTCCCGTCAATGTTCCTCATATAATGAAACTGGCACTATGCTTAGCGCTCATAAAGTCTCTCTGAAAATCTGATTTCAATTTACTTCATGTAATACAACTGGATATGCTTAGGCGCTCCTAAATGTTTGATTTCAACGTTTCTCACTTACTGGAGCTGGTTCTATGCTAGGCGCTCCCATTGCTGGTCGGATTTCGGGGTGTCTTCGGTAAATACAACTGGTACTATGCTAGGCACTCTTAATTGGTAATGTGATTTTCAATGTTCCTCACTTAATGCAAATGGCGCTATGCTAGGCGCTCTCATTGAAAGTGCATTGCAATGTTCCTTATGTAATGGAACCGAGGCTATGCTAAGGGGTCAGAATTGGAAGTCTGATGCCAATGTGAAGTTCGTAAAGGCCCAGTTTCAGATCAGCCAGCAAGGGGTAGATATGTAAGGATAGGCTTAGTGGTCAGAATTGAAAGTCTGATTTCAATGTTCCGTAGGCAAATGTAACTGGTGCAATGCGAGGCGCGCGTAATTGGTAAGTCACATGCAACGTTACTTATGTAGTGGGACTGAGGCTATGCTAAGCGGCAGGAAGTGAACGTTTGATTTCAAGGTAAAGGTTTGAAAGCCCTGGCAGCACGCAGCCCGGTCAGCTCGCGCTAATTTCATTGCCAAAACTTTGCCTCACTTTTGGTCACATGCATACAATATTGGTAATTGTAATGTCATTACATCCTAGGCCTTTGAGAGGCCCGCGTGGGCTTTTACAAATTTGAAGATGAGATAAGAGTCTGTTGTTAAGTAGCATCTATGCACCCATCGCAGGTACATGTATGCATCAAAAGCTGTTTATGTCATGCTATGGCTCTGCACCTGTGTGCTGGTACACATGAGCGGTGCGGAGGGGGGTGGTGATGGACGGAGCATCTGGGCCGGTCGGGCACTCACATCCGGTCGGCGGATCTGTTGACTGGGTGTGGGTGTTTGATTGGTTCGGGTGCTCCGTCCGTCGCCGCCCCCTTCTGTACCATTTTGGTACACATGAGCAACATATGTCTGGGGTTTGGCACACAGTACCTATGCACCCTTGCGCTCATACACTGATGGCTTATGTAGTGTATTACACAGTACCTCGGCACCCTTGTGCCTGAATGCGTAGGCATTGGTATGGCCGTGTCGTGTCACACGGTACCTATGCACATTTTGTGCTCGTGCAATCAAGCTTTAAATGCCTGGGGTTACGCTTGGGCGCATTCCGGCATTAGATGCCTAGGTGGTATCATACAATACCTATGCACCCTGTGTTTTTCCACTTTCGCACTAGATACGCAGGTGGTGGCACACAGTACCTATGCAGCCGGTTTAATTGCCCATTCAGTGTCCGCATTGTCACACCGTACCTCTGCAACATGGTCTGAGGGTGGGAACAGGCGTAAGGGACCAAACGGGTACAGTCTCACGAGGTAATTGGTGGGCCGGGCAGGCAAACTGCATCTCTTATCCAAAGGCTAGGAACACTAATCATGTGTGCTTTATGTTCCTCTGTGTATGGTGGATCCAAGAAGGTGACACCTGCTACGTGACAATGGGGCACGCATCTCTATCTTTCAGTTCAAGAGCCATGGGTTTTCGCCATCCAAGATGCCGGTTTGGATTTGACTGACTTGCTGTAGCCCACTGGTGTGGTTTCATATGCCTTGCAAAGATGCTTTACCCTGTGACTCAGGGAGCAGTTTTTTGCATCAGTACACCGTTATATAGTATCATGTTCAGTAATATAGGTTTTTAGGCTGGGCCAATACATTGGCGGATGTTCTAATTTTCAGGTTTGCCTGCAGTTTCACGAGGCCGGGTTGCTTAATTTAGGAACCAGAAGAGCGTTTCAGGGATAGGGCAGACTGGGGCAATGCAGGGGATTGAGGAGCCATTCTCTGAATAGGAAGTAGGGAACACCAGCATCCGGACCTTGCTCCTAGGGAGTTGCGACCCGGCTCGCATGGGACGAGGGTTTTTTTTTTAGTTGAGTCCGGGGGCAAGCAAGCTTATAGGGCATGACCTTCCTAGTGGGCTGAGGGGGAGGACAGATAGTCGGGCAACTATGCTGTCCTGTGGCGGTAAAGTCATGAGTGGTAAGCATAGTCTTCGGTCCTTAGCGTTCAAACATTTAACTCCAGGGGGCGTGGCTTAGCGAGCGGCAATGGCGGTCGCAGCCTTCTAGAGCTCCCGCTTGCCCGCGATATCATTGTTCATTTATCCTGATCCCCGAGCCTCTGCACCATACCCAGAGTGAGGCGACAATTGCTGTGGGTGCCGGTATTCCTCCGGTGTGGTCGGCGGTGCCCTGTACGCCTTGAACGCCGCAGGGAGACAGCGAAGGAGGAGCGGCCCAGCGCGCGGCTGGGAAGCCGGGGACTCGATTTGGCGCACCCGCAGTGGGTCCTCCGGTGTGGTGTGACCGCCCTGTCGCTTGTCGGGCACCGGGGCGGCCCTGCGGGTCACCCGATTAATAGGCGCATTTGCCCTGAGTGCCGAGCGGCACGATTGGGGATCCGGAGGGGCGTGAGTCCGTCCTGCTGGCCGCTGCGGCCTGGTACACCTGCGAAGCCGGGGGCCTCGAGTTTCGCGACTCCCGCCCGGGGCTCGCGGTGAATCGCGGCCGCCTCCGGGGCCGGGCGAGGCCTCGGCGCTGTACTCTTGGGAAGACCTCCTCCTGCTCCTGCACAGAGGACGGCCTGGAGCGCGGCGGGACGGCAGTCGATGGGCCCGGTGGCGGAAGACGAATCGTGAGTACCCGCGTTTGGGGCCCCAGACGTCCATGGTGGTGGCCACTGAACTTTCTATACCCAAGGGGTGCAACACAGCCTTGCGGGCCGCTGGCAGTGTGGGGGTAGATCCTGAGATCTGCTTTGAACTTACCTGAGCCGTGCCACGAGATCAGAGTCACGAGGGACAACACCAGGCAGTGGGAGAGGTCGACTGAGTGAGTCCCGGCTGGGCTGCGTAGACGAAATAGGCGACCCCACATTGTTCTACCAGTGTTGAGTCTAGGTGGCCCGTTGGTGGTTGGTAATCATGACCCGAGGAGGAGGCGGTGGTTCAACTAAGCAGCCGACCATAGATAAATTCACGGGACCCACTGGAGGCCCGGGCCCTTCTGGTGGAGGCCAACAACAAAACCCCTCAGGGGGGGGGCCGGACAATACAGCTCTCATGGCCGCCATCACCCAGTCTAGGGACATGCTGGACGCCAAAATAGGCGTGGTCGGCGTCGATGTTACTTTGATCCGCCAAGATCTACGGATCGCTGTGGAGCGGATTACCGAAGCTGAATCCAGGATCTCGGTGGTGGAAGACGATATGGGCTCCTTGAAGAAACGACTGGCAGTGGTGGAATCTGTGCAGAAGAATCTGGCGCTCAGGGCTGAGGATGCAGAAGGACGTGCTCGTCGTAATAACCTCCGCTTCATTGGTTTTCCGGAGCGCTGTGAGAAGGGGAACACGGAGCAGTTTCTTGCTCAGTGGCTGCAGAGCTGGATGCCTCCGGAGGCCCTATCTAACTGCTTCATCATCGAACGTGCACATCGCGCCTTGACCCAGAGGCCCCCCGGAGGGTGAACGGCCCAGAGCGGTGATAGCTCGACTGTTGAATTATCATGACCGGGACGCCATCTTGCGGGAAGCAAGGTCCAGAGATGCTCTCCTCTATGAAAATCGAAAGATCATGATCTTCCCAGACTATACTAAGCTGGTGCAGCAGAGGCGACAGTCCTTCATGGATGCGAAGGCAAAGCTGCAGGGTCTGAAACTTCAATACTCGTTGCTGTACCCGGCTCGCCTGAGGGTGATCTTCCAGTCCAAAACGCTGTTCTTTGATTCCCTGGAGGATCTCTTTAAATGGACAGATGAAACGGTGACGCTGAGGCCACATGCTCAGCCGGGACTGAATCCGGTATCCTCGAGGGGGTCGTCGCAGGAACGGGGAGATCGACCACCCAAGAGTAGGAGGAATCGAAGATCCCGATCGCGGAAGCGGTCGGCCTCCGTCTCTGGTGCGCAAGAACGTGGCAGAACCGAAGACTCCGACTAAAATGGGAAGTGACATTGATGAACTCAGGTACTCTGTGTTTCCCTGTTTGATGGTGTAGCTCCCGAGATGGGAGAAGTGGCGGCTGTAGCCTGGTGAACTGGATGCTTATTCGATGCCTCAGCGTCATATCGAGACTGTACTATTGGACTGGGGTGGGGTGGTGGGGATGGCTTGGGGACCACAGATTGGGGGCGGTCCCTTTCCTACGTTGGTAGGAATAGTTGGGGGGGGGGGTAGTGACAACAGGGTTTCCGGGAGTTGGGATCCATTGGTATGGTTGGTCTTAGGCCCTCCGTTTTGGGCCTGGGTCTGCCCATGCCGCGACAGATGCTTCATGGTTTTGTGAGGTGTAGGGGGGGGTTGGGGGGTGCGGGTTGTGGGTACTGACTTGGTTGTAGTGGGAGGGGGTTGGGGGACAGGGGAGGGAACAGCAGTTGCTGTCTTTGAAGTTTTTGAGTTGTTGGGTGGTAGGGGGGGGTTGCACGTGCTTTCTATGAAGATACTAATGTTGAGGAGTGGTGGGTGGTGCAGGCGCAGGGGGCCTTTCTGGTGTGTCCCACCTGACTATGGCTGATATGGTACACAGACTCCCAGTGGAGTCTCTACGAGTGGTTACATGGAATGTCAGGGGGATGCTAGACAGGGTGAAACGTGGGGCGCTCCTTCGCTGGGGAAAGAGAGCTGCCGCGGATGTCCTTCTGCTTCAGGAGACTCACATGATGGGGTCGAGGGTGCTCAGCCTACAGCGGTTTGGTTATCAACAGGTCTTCCATGCTGGCTTTTCCAGGGGATCCAGAGGGGTGGCTGTTTTAATTCATCGTAGGGTGGCATACGTTCATGAAAAGACGTGGGCTGACCCGCAGGGTCGTTATATATTTGTCAAGGGCATGGTGGGTACGGAGCCCGTGGTCCTTGGGAGTGTCTATGCCCCTCCCCCCCTGCAGTGGGCCCTAGCTGAGAAACTGTTCCAGATATGGGAGGATATTCCGGAGTCCCTGGCGGTGGTTGGGGGAGACTGGAATGAGGTGATGGACGTGTGTCTGGACCGCCAGAGGCGCCGGGAACCGTGCGGGCTGGGCCCCCCTTCCCCCCCCCCCCCCTCCTACTAGGCTACATGCAATGAGTGATGGAATGGGCTGGATTGACACTTGGCGACATATGCACCCTAATGCGCGCGAATATACGTTTGTATCTGCTGTGCATGGTTCCTTTTCCCGCTTGGACTATGTGTTTGTTCCCAGGGTATGTATGTGCAGAGTACGCATGGCAGAGATCTTGCCGAGGGGACTATCTGATCACTCCCCAGTGTCGATTGAAGTGGAACTTCTGAGGAAACGTCAGCCTTTCAGATGGAGGATGTCCTCGTGGCATCTCCAACAGCCTAGTTATGTCAAACATCTCCGGGAGGTCATAGATCACTATTGGCGGGAGAACCTAGTGGATGATGTTGACGCGGTGGTGGTGTGGGAGGCCTTGAAGACCACTGTACGAGGGGTGGACATTGCGTGGAACACTGCGGCCCGCTGTGGGCGTCGCGAGGCGATTGCGGTGGCTGCGGCACTGGTGGAGACACTGGAGCGGCGGAGCCGGGGGGGAGGAGATGAGGTTGGCACACGGCTACTCCTCCAAGCACAGCAATCCTACGCGTCGGTCTTACTGGACGAGGCCAGGCAGGCGTGGCTGGCCACGCGGAGCAGGATATACCAGTGGGGTGATAAATCGAGCTCCCTGCTCCACAGACTGTGCCAATATAGCATTAAACCCGACACGCTACCTGCTCTTACTGCTGATGATGGAGTGGTCATCACTGACCCTACCGCCCTGGCAGCGAGCTTCGCCACCTACTTCGCGACACAATATGCTCTGTGCGATAGCTTATCAGGGGAGGAAGTGGCTAAGTTTATTGATGATTTACCTCCTAAGGCGGTGTCAGATGCGGCCAGGGAGTCCTTAGATGCTCCCCTTACGGCGGAGGAACTGGGGGAGGCTCTGGGACAGCTCAATGCGGGTAAGGCCCCTGGGCCGAGCGGCTACCCTTGTGAATTCTTAAAAAAATTTCATACGCAATTAGGGCCCCATTATCGTCGCGCGCTTGAGGCGGCGCGTACACAGGGTAGGCTGCCGCCTGATTGGCGCCATGCCGAGATAGTAGTTTTCCCGAAACCAGGTCGACCCCCAGATAGACATGACTCATATCGACCCATCTCGTTACTTAACATAGAAGCCAAAATACTGGCCAAGGCTCTGGCGAATCGGTTGCTTCCGTATATAACGGAGCTGGTACATCCCGACCAATCTGGCTTTATGCCTGGCAGGGCTACACGCCACAACATTCGGCGTGCATGGGCTGCTGTGGATGCTATGGGGGCCACGGGTGAGCCGGCAGCTTTGTTGCTTGCTGATATCAATAAAGCGTTTGACTCGGTGAGCTGGACGTATTTATTCGCGCTCCTGCCCCGTCTCAACCTAGGCCTGGTTTTTCTGTCCTATATTAAGCTGCTCTATACGGATATCACGGCTGCGGTGCGTACTGCCGGTGCGGTGTCGGAGACCTTCCGTATTGGCCGGGGGACCCGACAGGGATGCCCTTTATCCCCGTATCTCTTTGCTCTTGCGATGGAGCCTTTGGCCGCATGGGTGCGTGTAGACGCGCAGATGCGAGGATTTGTGTGGCCCGGGGGCCTCTCGGATAGAATTGCGTTGTACGCAGATGATGTCCTTTTCTTCCTTACCGATCTGCGATGCTCTGGGCCGCGGGTGTTGGAAATCATGCGGGTCTTTGGAGAGGTCTCGGGCCTATACCTGAACTTGGGTAAATCTACCCTGTGGGTCCTCGGAGGTGGTGCGGTGGCGGATCCCTGGACATTGAACCTGCGGGTGGCGACCGGTGGCTTGCAATACCTGGGAGTATTCCTGTCGGAATCAGTGACCCTCACGTGGGAGCACTCCGTGCTGCCGGTTTGGGAGCGGGTGCTGGCTGACGTGAAAACTTGGTCCCGAATGCCTCTCAACATCTTTGGCCGGTCCGCTATTTTCAAGATGGTGGCGCTTCCGCGCCTCCTGTATCAGCTGCAAAACTATCCCCATCCAGTCCCATCCTCATGGTTTCGGCAGGTGAACTCGGCCCTAGGGCGGTTCCTGTGGGCGGGAGGGTCCGCCAGGGTGGCGCTGCGTACGTGCTTCTTATCTACATACTGTGGAGGACTCGCCACCTCAGACCTCATGTCCTACTACCAGGCTGCTCACCTGCTCATCCTAAATGACTGGTGGTATGGTGAGAGGGGTGACCCGGCCTATGCGTTGGAACACGCACTAATGGGTGACAATACTCTTCACATGCTCCTCTACTCTGCTCGGCTACGGCGGGAGTTGCCCAGAGTTACAAAAACTGTCTTCGTTGTTTGGCGTCAGGCGTTGCGACGCATGGGCTGGTGGGGTAAGCTGACTGCGGAAACACCGCTGTGGCGTAATGGTCGTCTGCCTGCGCTGGCCTCCCTGTCGGGTTTCGGTGGATGGGACGCGATCGGGATCTCGTCGCTGGGTCATGTGATGTCTGGAGTTGCTCTCAAGTCGTTCCAGGAACTCAGCACGGAGTTCCACATGCCACGGACCCAGTTTTTCCGCTATCTGCAGCTCCGGCATGCACTGACGCCATACATTGCCGACTTGGACTCGCTCCCCGAGTTCAGCCCTATTGAGGCGAAATTGTTCATGGGCGACCTCGGTGACAAAAAAGTATCCCGAATATACCAAACGGTGGTCACTCACTGCGCTTCCGACCTCCTTCCTCTGCGGACGGCTTGGGAGGCGGATGTTGGTCCCATGGATGAGGATGATTGGCGGGAGGCTCTGGAATCCCCGCGGGGGACTGCCATCGCAATGAGGCTCAGGTTCATTCAATTTAAAATTCTCCACAGGGCTTATTTTACACGCGAGCGACTGTGGAATGCGGGGCTGATTGCATCGCCGGAATGCCTGCGTTGTGGGGTAGAGGTGCGCTCGCTGCTTCATACTGTATGGCTGTGTCCAAGAATAGCTGGCTTTTGGAGAGGTGTGTGGAACTGCCTGTCTGAAGTGCTGCACTGGGACCTGCCCTGCACCCATCGGTTAGGATTGCTTCATATTCTTGACGGTGTGGGGGGGAATATTTATAAGCGCCATCTACTGCTACTGGGGCTTGTCCTAGCCAAGAGAGACCTGGCACGGGCTTGGAAAGATGAACGGGCCCCTCCTCTGTGTGCATGGAAAGCAGGCTTAGATTTTTGTATGGGTCTGGAGCGACCGATATTTGAGGCGCGAGGATGCCCCCGCAAGCACTTTAAGATATGGAAGAAGTGGGCTGATTATAGGGACTTGCCACTGGACCCCCCGGTTGAACCTGAGGAGGAGCTCTAGACTTCCTCCTTTGCGTGGGCCCGCGTCTAGCGCCATGCCGGCCACACTGTACTCACATAATGCGGTTTCTTCTTCACACGTGCACAGGGTTAGGGAGGGACCACGGGGTGGGATAAGTTGTGGGTGGTGGGCGTTGGGGTGGGGAAGGGGTGGGGGGTAGTTTCTAATATATATGATTTGCAATGATTCTAGATCGGATTCAGATCCTGCACTATGTAATGTATCCAAATGCTTGGTGGTTTCTCCTGATTGTGGGGTGCCACATTGACTACCTTGCTTGATTTATTCAATAAACTTTGTTGTGGAAAAAAAAAACCATTTAACTCCAGGGGCAGTGACAGCCGGTAGGTCGGCTGTCTCGGCTGTCGGGGTGCGGGGGCCGGGGGAGTCTTTCTTCCCGGTGGGCCTGTGGCCACCCCCGCACGCGCATGCGCATCAGGGCGCAAGTATGCAGATTTTCTGCAGCCCCCATTATGGAGATTAAGGCACAGGGCGTAGGGGGGCCCCGGTGGAAAGTATCTGTCCGATAAGCTGTACCCCCTGCGCAAGCCGACTCCGGTGTAATTTTGTGTATTTTGCTGGGATCAGGAGGCTGCCAGTTATTGACCTTGCCGTAGGCTCTAGAGGGGACACGCAGAAAGTGTATATATGCATTGTTAGATTTACAGTAGGAGTGTCATGTGTATTAGAGTTAAGGTTAGCCATGTGACATCATCGGCCTAACAATGTATCTGGCCTTTCTGCGTAATTATAAATAATGTTAATAAATGTTTTTAAATTTTGTAATAAATACGGCCGGGGGGGGGGGTTACTCCCCCTTAATCCAAAAAATTCCGAAATTGGTGTGGTCTCAATACTTGACTGGAAGGAGGGAGGGAGACCCCATCCGGGCAGGGGCTGGCCGTAGGTAACAAAGTTGAAAAAAGGGGACTTGGGGGAGTACCAGGCCATATGAACAGGCCAAGCGCTAGAATAGCGCGGGCCATTCTTATGGCGGTCGAGCCTGTCCCCGGGGAAAAGGAGGAGGGAGGAGCACTCCCACCTCCCCCATTTACACTCAGTAGGCCGATTACGGCGGGGCATGAACCGGAAGCACTTTAGTGCTACCGGTTCACACAGACAAAGACCAGCGGGACCAGACCAGTTCAGACTGACCAGTGCTTCCTATTAAAGGGGGTGTGGGGAGCAGAACATTCTCTTGTTCTTACGCCCCCCACAGGCACAGCACCCGGGCCACCAGCGGCCCATAATTTCGTTTTCCCACCCACCATCCCCTAAGGCAGGTCATTTAAATGCGTGGGTCAGGAATGTATTTTGATGTGTCTCTAAAAAAGTTTTATCTCGGGGGATAGCATTAGTGTAAGCTTGATGAGTAGGTACCGGTTAATGATGTCTGATGGTAATCGGTTTACTATGTTCATTTACAATTTTATTGCAGGTATCTCAGGAGATCGAAGTAATGTAAATTGGATATGTTTGCTTTGTTCTTTTACTTCATTACAGGTATCCCAGGAGATAGTCATTGTGAATGCGATGTTTTGGTGAATTTATAATAAAAGTGTCAATATGTGTAAACTTGTCAAGAACATGATCGGTTAGTACAGAGTTATCTAATTGCAGTACGTAATGTTGAATAAATGTCAGTACATGTTATTTGATATCAGGTGCAAATGTCGTATTTAGTTGTGTGTCTCCGGTCAGGCGGTAAGGTCATGAGTGGTAAGCATAGTCTTCGGTCCTTAGCGGTCAAACATTTAACTCCAGGGGCAGTGACAGCCGGTAGGTAGGCTGTCGGGGTGCGGCGGCCGTGGGAGTCTTTCTTCCCAGTGGGCCTGTGGCCACCCCCGCACGCGCATGCGCATCAGGGCGCAAGTATGCAGAGTTTCTGCAGCCCCCGTTATGGAGTTTAAGGCACAGGGCGTAGGGGGGCCCCGGTGGAAAGTATCTGTCCGATAAGCTGTACCCCCTGCGCAAGCCGACTCCGGTGTAATTTCGCGTATTTTGCTGGGATCAGGAGGCTGCCAGTTATTGACCTTGCCATAGGCTCTAGAGGGAACACGCAGAAAGTGTATATATGCATTGTTAGATTTACAGTAGGAGTGTCATGTGTATTAGAGTTAAGGTTAGCCATGTGACATCATCGGCCTAACAATGTATCTGGCCTTTCTGCGTAATTATAAATAATGTTAATAAATGTTTTTTAATTTTGTAATAAATACGGCCGGGGGGGGGGGGGTACTCCCTCCTAATCCAAAAAATTCCGAAATAGGTGTGGTCTCAATACTTGACTGGAAGGAGTGAGGGAGACCCCATCCGGGCAGGGGCTGGGCGTAGGTAACAATGGTGAAAAAAGGGGACTTGGGGGAGTACCAGGCCATATAGCCAATTAGTCAGACACTCGGGCCTTTCCAGTTATAGTTTAGTAGTGCAACGTAACTGTCTTGGAAAAAAAAATATGTCTAATGTTTTGACATCACCAGTTTGCAGTCCTAGGTACAGAGATGTGCTTAAAATGATCCTACCCGGGTAACTGGTGCTGCTCTGGGCATAACAGCAAGTTTTATCCTGGTTGTGTCAGATTTATTACCCAGACCCCAAACCAAGCCTTGATTTTTTTTTTCACGAAATTAACATTTCTTCATTTGCAGTCTGTGATCTTGGACAACTTCGTCATTCTCCATTATAGGGAAGGGATAAGTCATGGAGTGTGTCTTGGCTTACAATCGAGCTGTGTGGTTGACTATGCAGCATACTTATCTATTTCTGATTCTCCATGGCACAAATGCATTTGTTTATTTATGTTTGTGAAATTATAATAACCAAATTATTTTCTTACACAATATTAGTTGAATTATGGCACATGTGTAACCATTCGACAAAAGCTATATGATGATTAAATAGCACAAACCATCCTCCTGTTACCGGTGTTGGTGCTTCAATAAGCAAGTGCTATGTTTAATTGCAAAGTCAACAACTGGAATAAATGCACATTTAACAGCAACTAATGTGTCAAAAAATTTGTGATAAAGCCTGCATTCCAACATTATTTAATATATAATTGGGCTGCTGTATGCCTTTATTTGTGATTACTTCTTGCAAGCTATTCCCTTTGTATGGGGAATCAGTCAGTGCTCTTCTGAAGTTTGAAAAACTGCGCATTCTTATGAAGATATGTTTTGGCAAACTCCGTCAGTACTGCTAACTGGTTTGTGTCCATCATAAAGCAATAGAGGTATCTCATGCTGAAAGAAGATTCAAGTTTGATTTTTGTGGTGCTTTTCTTACCCGCCCTACAGTATGTTTATGACTCAGTCTTCGGTCATAAACGCCATGAGGCCGTTTTTGTCTTACTTATGTGCATATCCCAGACGACATTTTCTGTGTAAAGGTATTTTCTATAGAATCAGTCTTTCATTCTCTGCTCATTTGACAAACGCAGGTTCTTGGTGGCTGCTCGAAATGCAAACAAGCATTTGCAATGTAATAGGTCTCGCATTCATGCGAGTTTGAGCAATTGGCATTGTAAATGACAATGCCTTTTATTTATGTTTTGGGTTTCAAAACAAAAATTAAAGGCATTGTCATTTACAATACTAATAGCTTAAACTCTGCCACAAAATTGCACTCTGCCCTCTCCTGCCACATAATTGCAGTGGCCCTGACCATAATGTACGTTCCAGAATGTGAGCTCTAAAGTGAGACATATATATTGAACAGTGAGTGTGGGTGTGAGATAAAGATGAGGCTCTGCTTCTTTTAGGCGGATGGATTGGTTTAAAGGAGTTCAAGTTCAAGTTCAAAATTTGTATAGCGCACTACTCACCCAGAGGGTCTCAAGGCGCTTGAGGGAGGGGGGGTACTTTACTTATATATATCCAAGTTTTTAGTTGTTTTCTGAAGGAGAGGTGGTTCTGTGTAATGCGGAGGTGGGTGGGAAGAGAATTCCAGGTCTTGGCTGCTAAGTAGGAGAATGATCTTCCCCCCATGGTGGATCTTTGGATGCGTGGGATTACGGCGAGGGCTTGATTGGCCGATCGTAGTTGGCGGGTGGGGGTGTTAAAGGACAGGCGCGTGTTGAGGAATTCGGGTCCTAGGTCGTAGAGGGCTTTGTGTGCGTGGGTGAGGAGACGGAACGTTATTCTCTTGTTGACGGGGAGCCAGTGGAGGTCTTTCACGTGACCGGAAATGTGGTCTTGGCGGGGGATGGCTAGAATGAGTCTGGCCGAGGCGTTTTGGATGCGTTGGAGTTTCTTCTGTAGTTTGGCTGTGATTCCGGCGTAAAGGGTGTTTCCGTAGTCCAGACGGCTTGTGACCAGTGCATGAGTGATCGTCTTTCTTGTTTCGGTGGGGATCCAACTGAAGATTTTTTTGAGCAGGATGTTGAAGCATGATGATGAGACGGCGTTGACTTGAGTGGTCATCGAGAGGGAGGAGTCCAGGAGGAAGCCCAGGTTACGTGCGTGGTACGTTAGGTATGGGTGCGTTTCCCAGGGCCGGTGGCCACCATGAGTCGTCCCAGGCGGAGGCGGATGATCCTAAGATGAGGACTTCCATTTTGTCCGAGTTCAGCTTTAGACGGCTGTTCTTCATCCACTCGGCTACTTCTTTCATCCCTTCGTGGAGGTTGGTTTTGGCGGTGTTTGGGTCTTTGGTGAGGGAGAGGATCAACTGGGTGTCGTCTGCGTAGGAGATGATGTTGAGGTTGTGTTGGCGCGCGATGGATGCGAGGGGACTCATGTATACGTTGAAGAGGGTGGGACTGAGTGATGATCCTTGGGGTACGCCGCAGATGACTTCGGTGGCCTCTGAACTAAAAGGGGGGAGGGGACTCTCTGGGTTCTTCCGGCGAGGAATGAGACGATCCAGGTCAATGCTTTTCCTTGTATTCCGACGTTGCTGAGGCGTTGTATAAGTGTGCTATGACAGACTGTGTCGAAGGCTGCGGAGAGGTCAAGTAGGATGAGGGCGACTGTTTCTCCGTTGTCCAGTAGGGTTCGAATGTCGTCTGTTGCTGCAATGAGGGCGGTCTCGGTGCTGTGTTTGGCTCGGAAGCCGAACTGTGAAGGGTCGAGGGAATTGTTGGATTCGAGAAAGGCGGCGAGCTGACTGTTGACGGCTTTCTCAATGACTTTAGCAGGGAATGGGAGGAGCGAAATGGGGCAGTAGTTTTTGAGTTCGGTGGGGTCTGCTGTGGGTTTTTTCAGGAGGGCGCTGAGTTCGGCATGTTTCCAGCTTTCCGGGAAGGTAGCGGAGTTGAGGGAGCAGTTGATGACGTCTCGGAGATGGGGTGCGATAATGGAGTCTGCTTTGTTGAAAATGTGGTGGGGGCATGGGTCGGTTGGCGATCCGGAGTGGATGGAGTTCATCAGGCGGATGGTGTCGTCAGTGGTGATTGGGTTCCAGGCGCAAAGGTTGTTGGAGGGGGGTTTAAGTTCGGAGGTGGGTGGGGTGGACTGGTCACCAAAGCTGTTATGTATGTCAGCGATTTTGTTGTGGAAGAACGAGGCTAGAGAGTTGCAGAGGTCTTGGGAGGGAGTGATGTCGTTGGTGCCGGCGGTAGGGTTGGTGAACTCTTTGACGATGTTGAAAAGTTCTTTGCTGTTGTGGGCGTTGTTGTCGAGTCGATCCTTGAATGCTGTTTTTTTGGTGGAACGGATCAGTTGGTGGTGTTTGCGGGTGGCGTTCTTGAAGATGGCCAGGTTGTCAGTGGTTGGGTTTTTTCGCCAGGCTTTCTCGAGGGTGCGACAGATCTTCTTGGATTTCTTGAGGTCGTCATTGAACCAGGGGGCTTTTTTGTTACCTTGCTTGATTTGATGGTTTTTCAAGGGTGCTAATTTGTCAGCGCTGTGGGTGATCCATTGTGTGAGGTTGGTGGCTGCTTGGTTTGGGTCCGATGATTTGGCAGGAGGGTTTTGGTGAAGCGATGTGAAGAGCTGGTCGGTGGTAATTTTGTTCCAGTTTCTGCGGGGAATTGGTTGTGGGTGGTTGTGGGTCGTAGTCTTTTTGTAGTTGAAGTGAACGCAGCTGTGGTCCGTCCAATGGAGAGCTGTGGTGTGATTGAAGGAGATGTGCTTGCTGGAGGTGAAGATTGGGTCGAGCGTGTGCCCGGCATAGTGGGTGGGGGTGTCGACAAGTTGATTGAGTCCAAGATTGGTGAGGTTGTCCAGGAGGGTGGTGGTGTTTCTGTCGTTAGTTCTTTTCCAGGTGGAAGTTGAGGTCTCCCAGTAGAATGTAGTCCTTGGAGGTGAGGGCGTGAGGGCTGATGAAGTCAGTGATGTCTTCGCTGAATTGTGTGCGGGGTCCTGGTGGCCTGTAGATGAGGGTGCCTCTGAGTGTGGTCTTGGGATCGGTGTGGATCTGGAAGTGGAGGTGTTCGGCGGCTGTGAGAGTATCGTCGGAGCTGGTCGTGATGCGGATGGTGTTCCTATGGACGATGGCGATGCCTCCTTCTGTTTGGTTGATGCGGTCCTTTCGGATGATCTTGTAGCCGTTCGGGATGGCTATGGCGATGTCGGGCGCTGATGAGGCGTTCATCCAGGTTTCTGTAAGAAAGGCGACGTCCGGCGATGTGGTGTCGAGTAGGTTCCAAAGTTCAATGGCGTGTCTGTGGACCGAGCGGGTGTTGAGAAGGATGCACTTCAGGTGGTTAGGGTCGGAGGTCTGTTTGGAGTTTGTGGATTTGGTGTGGGTTCTAGTGCAGTCGAGCATGCAGGAATGGCAGGTGAAGGGTCCATGGGTGTGTCCTGGGGCGGCGTGGTAGCAGTTTGGGAGTCGGCCGGGGTTAAGTGTTGAGAGGGTGACGGCGTCGTACGTTATGCGGGTGGAATGGATTTTGCGGGGGCCAGGGGGTTTGGCGCTGGGCGCGGTCCAGGCGCAGACGGGCGTAGACGGGCTTACCTTTGGCGCGCCCGCTGCGCGTATGATGCTCTGACATAAGTGGATAGTGGGGGGGGGGGGGCGGAGCGAGGGAGGGTCAGCTGGGAGGCGGGAGCGGGGTGGAGAGCCTGGCTGGGAGGCACAACAACAAAATGTCAGCAAAACAAAAGCGAAACAGGATGTGGGCAGAGGCACCGGCACAATCGGGTACAGTCTTCCCAATATAGCGCGATAACAGACTTCCAATAAAGCGCTAATATATCACACAGGCAGCAAAGATATAAGCGCGATGTGGGCTATGTGATCAAAGCGCTACGATAAATATTCAGGCAGTCAATGCAGTATTTGGCAATGCGAGCAAGCGCTATAACATACAATCAGGCAAAATGCAATTTAGTCAAAATGCAGCAATGAGCAGTCAGGCGCTACGTTACCACAAGAGCAGGGAGCGAGGTGAGCGACCGCTTCTGAGCGAGTCAGGACGGTGCGTTCTCGGGCTTTCTATGTTATGCATCATGAATGCAATCAACCTCACCATCCATACCAAAAGAAAGGGCGCTTCAGATATATTGAGGTCAAAGGCAAACACCCCGATTGGCACCTCAGAAGAGTAAAAGGACAGCAACTTCACCTCAAAGCAGACATCGTTTGTCACAAAATGAAGGGACCCGTGCACCGGCCGTATTTCATCTCAATGGAAGAAACAGGAGTTGTCAATAAAATGCACAAACAGCAGCTTCTTTTTTCACAGTGGTACAATAACTGGTTCTTTAAAAGGCTGCCGCGGAAACGGAAGAAAGGACAGACACCTTCCTTGCTGTTGCTGACTTGCATGTGAAATGCATGAGTAATCTTCTGCCCCCTCCCCTCTTTCGGCATGGGTCCAGTTTATGTCGCAAATCCCGGACCCTTAATTTAAAATCACCTTGCCTACACTGGGCTTTGATTAGCAGAGTCAGCGCACAACAAATCCTGACATGCAGCGTAACAAAACAAACACGCATTTTCAATACAATCGCAGCACTTGTGCTTTAGCTGCAACATCTTAAGCTAAAGCTCAGGTGCCTCGACTGCTTTAAAAGTAAAGAAATAGAAAAAAAAATTATATTTCTTTACCTTTGAAGCAATCGAGGCACCCGCATTTAACTTGAGATGTTTACAGCCAAAGCACGAGTGCCGTGATTGAAACCAAAGTACATAAAGAAAAACAAAATGGCGGCGGCACATTTTTTTCTCTTTATTTATTTTGGTTTCACATATTTTCAAATATCTTAAGATAAAGCGGGTGCTGCAAATGGTTCAGAAGTAAAGAACTATTTAGTATTTTCCAATTTCTTTACTTTTGAAGCAATCGTGGCACCTCGTTTTAGCGTAAGATGTTTACAGATAAAGCACAAGTGCCGGAATTGATATCAAAATAAATAAAGAGAAAGCAATAAACACAAACATTAAAGCTCACTGGTGTAATGTTGTAGATCCCTCAAATAATGGGCAGCAGACAGGGGAATTATTTAGGTACTATTTATTTAGTAGAACAAGAGAGCGCAGGGAATAGCTCCGGAGCGCTCAGCTATCGGCCGTGAATCACCTCCCAAAATGGCCACCGCGCCCTACGTCATCGCGTAGGAGCACAACGACAAGAGCGCGGCGCTACAACTGGTCACAACAAAAAAATGTGCGTGCATGAGCAGAATAAGCAAGCTACGAAAAATGAAAGAGTTCCAAGACAAAGACTTCATTAAAGCTCACCGGTCACAACAACAACAAAAAACGTGCATGCCCGAGCAGAATAAGCAAGTAATGAAAAACTAAAGAGTTCCAAGACAAAGACTTCATTCCACTAGCAGCATGTTTACAGTAGTTAGGCGATGCTGCATAGGCGTTCCTAAAGACATAAAGGAGGAACTAAAAACTACATTAACCTGTCAAAATGAAGAGATTGAAGCAGACAAGCAAACAAACCAATAATAATAATAATAACTGAGCTGATACAGCGCCTGGTTACACTAGCCAGTGTGTCCCCGCGCTAACAAATTGGCCACCAGCTTACTATACTATTAAAAAGCCAATAGGTGGAATTTCCCCACATATTCTAATTACTGCATGTCCCGGAGAGACATCACATGCGCTGCATAGGCTCAACCTAAAAATGGCTCATCTGTTTTACATAGACATTCATAGTGATGGTGGAACTGCGGATAGTGCTGTGAAAAATATATAGTCTGGAGACTGATGTGAACATTGTGAGTTTATAAGGGAGCCCCTTTGAGGATTTCTGGTAGGATGAGAAGATGCTCTTTGTGAAAGCGCCAAGTACTGTGAAAGCAACTGTCTTAACCAACTCATTGTGATGCATAATCTGGTGCAATAATTGCCCCGAGAGTTAATAGATTTATTTTGCAGTTTGATTCAGGGCACATAAGACGTGTTTCATGGCTTGTTATAGCCAGTCTTGGTTAGTTATTATTTAATCTATCAATGAATTTGGTTACAGTCAGTATCCACTGTGGCAGAGCCTTAAAGCTACTTTTACAAGTTAGCAGCTTTAAAAAGGTACTGTAATATTGTTTAGATATAAGTTCACCTTGAGCCGGTTTTCTGGAGTTCTCTTGTAATTTTACTGCCTCAATTCTTTCTCATATTTCCTCTGTTATACTGGCCTCTTCACAAGTTGCTACCTCGGGAATTACTGAGACAAGTGCTCAACATATTCAGTACAGCTCTCAGCACTATCTAATCTCTATACTGTAGTGGTGAGCCTCAGCAGGGCCTACCAGTGCTAGGGGTTCTCCCTTCTCATGCACAGAGTCCTCAGACAAATAAGAAGAAGTTGGCACAGGAACTGGAATAGAAAAAACAAAGTTTATTAACCTCAAGAGGTGGTACTATATTCACACAGCACCCTTCGGCAACTGCATGAAGTAGCACAATGAATGGAAAAAGCATGGCCCTTTTATACCCACACAGGGGCTCAAAAGAAGGCGGTACAAGCACAGAGTGCTGAGTTTCGAGACATATAAGGTCATACAGAAAATGCAGGTTCGACAAGTAGGAGGAGCTAACAGTGTCCAGTTTCTTGTAAACACATCCTGACAGATATAAATTGACAACAGCTGCAAGCTCAACTGAGCATGTGCAGAACAGGAAAGGTCTAAATATATCTCGTCTCTGGGCAGATTTCAAGAGCAGTTAACAGGAAGGTAGGACAGAGCACATGATGAGCACATGGCAACATGTGGCAGACAAAATGGCTGCCACAAATACAAAATGGAGTTTACACATTGTTACAATAGATGCTGAATATAGCATGTCTTCTGCTAATGCTTAATCTAGCCGCTGCCAAATTACAACAGGCGACCCTTTCAGCATTAGCTGAAGACATTCGACTTTCTGGGATAGTCTAAGTAATCGTCCTGTATATTTATACTCATCATTTCAGCTATTTCTCTGTCTATCATGTATTGTGCTTTCATTTCTACAACATCTTTCTTGGCTGGTATACAAGCAGTAAGGCACATAGAACATAACATTGGACCACAATGAATACATATGCAACATGTGAAGATAATTGCAACAATTATACAGAGACCAGTTAAAACTTTCCAGCCCCATGCAGAGATTAGAGTCCAGAACCAACCTGCAAAAGTCCAGGTACCATTATCGGTATGTAAATCGGCAGCAATCTTATGAAGTTTATTGATTGCTTTATACACGGATGGGGTGTGGTCAGGTATGAACACACACCAACTACTTCCGATAATGCGACATGCACCACCTCTGTCTGCTAGCATAACATCTAGAACCATTCGGTTCTGTAAAGCAACAATCCTAACAATTTGTAATTCTTCGGTAAGGTTCCCTAGAGCTGCAGCAGCTTGATTTGTGACAGTCCTAAATTGAAATCTACATATTGTTGCAGACTAGTATCGGTTTGGTCTACGTCATCAGTGGACAAGGCCCTCTTATAGCGGTTTATAGTCACATTATTCAGCAGTTTAAGATCTTTATGATATGATGCAGGTGCCAAAAACACAGGGGGCAAAAAAAATGCAACATAACAGACCCCAGACCATCCAGCTGGTAGTCGATAATACCTCCTATTTCCACATATGAAATATGTATTATGTGAAGCTAGAAAAGTACTGTTATTCAAACCATCTATATTTAATACAGCGATACAATCACTAACACCCACAGGAATATGTCCAATACTTTGTACACATAATTCAGGTTGTGCTTGAGCTACAGAGATAACAAATTTCTCGCTTTCGACAATGTCTCTTGTGTTTGTGAAAATGTAGGGCGTTGAGGCATTGTCTGGTCGGTACTCCTCCCATTCCCATATAGTTCCATTGGCTTGTGGATAGCCTTCTTTGTCCTGATGACACTCTTTATTCAACCGGAAAAGCAGTCTGCCTACTGCAGGCTTCCTAGTTGCAAAAAGCAAAGTATACCAGGCTCGACAAGAACCATTGTGCGAGAAAGGGAGAGGTATAAATGGGGTTCCCCCCTTCTTTTGATGAGCTGGCATCATTCCGCATATCCAACAGTTTGTAGCGTTCGTAGCAGTATGCGTATGATGTAGCATCTGGATGAAAGTGTTATTCACGTAAGACTGTCTATGTTTCAATTCTTGATATGGGAGAGTAAAGTAAAAATGTTCATCGGGCACTGGCGTAGTAACAACGAACAACTCACGAACAGGAGTTGCATCTTCAACAAACCATGTAATTGTAGCTGCAATCGCTAAGGCAGCAATGAACCCTACAGCACAGAAAATCTTCTTTTTCTCCATTTGAGCAAATGCACAAAACAAATCTTCCTGAAACTAAAAGGTTGTCAGAACTCTTCCCCCAAGGCAGCCGTTGATTTCTTCACCACGGGCCAAGACGGGTGTCACTACTCTAATGCAGGGCTGATTCCCCACCCCCCCTTGCCTCATCGGCTCTCCGTTTCACTAACCTAGGGACCGTTCTGACAACTATTACACAACTGCAAGCTTATTCCTTGGCCTCAAATCGTATCTCTTTGTTCCAGAAACAGTTGGGTCCGGGAAGAACTCCTCAGATTCGTCAGGTACCACAGCACGGCCTTTCTCCACAGTCAGAATCTCTCGATGGTCAGTCAACACAGCAGGCTCCACCAAACCAGGTTGTACTCGCCGACAATGGATTCCATGGATCCAGTTTTTCCGGTTGGTGATACGGACAGCTGTTCTCGTTGCAAGCAAGACCTGCTCGGGACCACACCACCTTGGCTCCAGACTGCTCGACCTCTCAAAGGACTTGATGAGAATGAAGTCGCCAGGTCGGAGATTATGGCCTTCACCTGTGGATCGGTCAGGGAGTGCTTCTCGAACCTGTTGATGAATAGAAACCAAGTTATCAGTCAATTGTGCCAAATAGTCATTCATTAAAACACAAGGTACATCGTACACTGAGCTCGGTTTCGGGACCCCCCATATATTCATGGGACGTCCGAACAGAATTTTATATGGAGTAAGGCCTGTCCGAGAATGAGGTACTGATCTGATAGACAACAATGCCAGTGGAAGTGCATCTGGCCAAGTCAGAGAAGAAGAAGCTTGTATTTTAGCTAATTTCAACTTCAGAGTAGCATTGTATCTTTCCACCAATCCTGCTGTTTGCGGGGGGAACACTGCATGGAATTTTTGTTTGATCCCTAATCCTTTCAGGACATACTTGATAACGTTCCCTATGAAATGAGGTCCGTTATCACTCCACAAAAGTCTACAAACACCATAACTAGGGAAAAATTCCTTCAAAAGCACCTTTGCCGTAGTAATTGCAGTATTGTCCTTTGTAGGGTACGCGTCAATCCATTTGCTGAAGGCACATACCACCACCAACACATACTTCAGATTATTGCAGCGTTCAAGCTGAATATAATCCATCTGCAAAACTTCAAAAGGTGCAGTCTGTGTAGCAAACCCTCCTGCTGGAGTTCGTGTCCCCTTTCCAGGATTGAATTGCAGACAAATCTTGCAGGACTGTACTACTCTCTTAGCTGTGCTAGCAATTTCTGGATGCTCCCAAACTTGCGTAAGCAATTTCACTATTGCTGAAGCTCCAACATGTGCTAGCCCATGTGCCATCTGAACCATAGGTTGTACAAAAGCTATAGGTAACTTCCATTTGTCCATCTGTTTGTTTCGCCAACAACCTTCATCATCCAACTCTCCATCCTTGGACCATTGCTCTCGTTCTTTGTCAGAAGCGGTCCTCTGTATCTCTAGTACTTCTTTCCTAGCATCGTGCCACCGCTCAGCTTGTGACTTCACTACATACATAGAAGTAGTGTTAGGCTGCATCGCAGTCTCACGTGCCACTTGATCTACAAAAGCATTTCCTTGTCCCACCTTATCAGACACTTTCTTGTGTGCACTACATTTCACTATAGCTATTTTCTTTGGATATGTTAATGCAGTTAAAAGATTATGCACTAATTCTCCGTGCATTTTCTGCATTGCATGTGATGGTAGAAAACCTCTTTCCTTCCAGAGCAGGCCAAAATCATGCGCCACTCCAAAAGCATAGCGGCTATCTGTATAAATGTTCACACGCAAACCTGTACTAAGCTCACATGCTCGTGTCAAAGCTATTAGTTCTGCTGCTTGAGCTGAATTCTGTGGTATGCGAGCTGTCTCCACTATCGTGTGAAGCGTAGTAATTGCATACGCGGCTGAAGTTGTACCATCCGGTAACTTCAGACAAGACCCATCAACCCACAGTTCTCCGTCTACATCTGGAAGGGGCGTATCTTGCAAATCAATACGACCCTTTGTCTGTTCCTCAGTCAGAAAAATACAATCATGTGTTTCTTGGGCCTCAGGCTGAGTCGCCGGAAATGGCAACAAAGTGGCTGGGTTTAGTGTTGCACATCTCTTCAGTGTAATATGAGGAGCCAACAGCGTCAACTCATATCCTGTCAGGCGAGCACTAGTTAAATGCTGCGTCTTCGTTTGATTCAAAAGGGCATCAACAGCATGGGGTACCAGCACCAACAGCTTATGTGATAAGACTATCCCTTCACTCTGGCCTATTGACACAGCTGTTGCTGCTACCGAGCGAAAACATCCAGGCAACGCTCGAGCAACAGGATCAAGTACTGCTGAAAAATAGGCACAAGGACGTTGCTTATCACCATGTGTCTGTACTAAAACTGACAATGCACATCCATCTCTCTCGTGTACGTACAATGTAAAAGGCTTCATGTAATCTGGAGTACCTAACACTGGTGCTGAACAAAGAGCTTGTCGTAACTGTTGAAAAGCTTTCTCACATTCATCTGTCCATGGAAGGGGTATTGGAGTGTCTTTTGTCAAAAGGGCTAACAAAGGTTTAACAACGTATGAAAATCCTAATATCCATTGCCTACAAAAGGAAGTAAGACCTAAAAATGCTCGAACTTCTTTCTGTGTGGAAGGTACTGGTGTGTCTAAAATTGCCTGAATACGATCTGATGTGAGTGCACGCCCCTCCTTAGACAAAAGGTGACCTAAGTAGGTTACCTTTGGTCTACAATATTGCAAATTTTTCCTTGATACATTGTGATGATGTGAAGCAAGAAAAGAAAGCAAGGACAAAGTGCATTTTTCACATTGTTCAGGGGTATCAGCTGCCAACAAAATATCATCGACATATTGTATGAGCGCCACACCTTCGAGCAGAACAAAAGAATCTAGTTGTCTTTTTAGTGCTTGACTGTAAATACTAGGACTCTCAGTATAGCCTTGAGGAACTCTACAAAATCTATACGATCGATTATTCAAAGTGAAACCGAACAAATATCGGCTATCAGGATGAATAGGGATCGAAAAGAAAGCGTTCTTCAAGTCTATAACAGAGAACGTAGTTGCTGTTGGAGGAACCAAAGTAAGTAGTGTTGTTATGTCAGAAACCACAGGGTACTGTGGTACTACAATCTTGTTTACCTCCCTCAAGTCGATGATAAATCTATAAATCCTAGTGTCGGTATCTTTTTTCAAAACGGGAAGAATGGGACTGTTACAGACATTAAATGGAACTTCTTCAACAGCCCCCACTTCAATGAGATCCTGTACAATTCGTGTAAGTGCTTCCTCACCTTCCTGTGAAATTCTATATTGGGGCACTCGTGGCAACACAGCTCCCTCCTTTACATTAATATGTACCGGTGGAATAACCATCTGTCCCACATCAGTATCTGAAGTTGCCCACAAAGTTTTAGGTAGGGAGGCTAATGCATTATCCTCTTTAACAAGACAAACTCTGTCCATCACAGGGTAATTATCATTCAAAATCACACGTACTCCTTCAGGGGAACATCTTATTGTGGCTCTGAAATACTTGAGCATATCAAGACCCACAATATTATCTGGTGTATTTGGGGAAAGCAAAAACGGGCATGGAGCAGCAAATTTATCAACATGAAATGCAAGTGGTTGTGACAATGGGCTAAGGGAAGGTGTTCCATCGAGCCCTATCGATGTGATCGTTAAGCCAGACAGCGGAGCCCTCCGAACCAATTGTTTAGACAGAGCGCTACGAGTAGCTCCCGTATCAACCAGAAACTGATCAGTAGAACCCAAAACATGTGCTGTAACATAAGGACCCCTCTGATCTACTGGAACTTCAACTGATTCCTTACCCCATCCTACGCAATCCTATGTATAAACAGATTCATGTAAATCAGGCTGCGCATAATCAGACATTTGGTATTGATTATGCCTATCAAAAGTGTTGAACCCATTCTGTGCTCGTGTATTAGAATCAAACCTAGCGCGATCGTTCGTGTTGCCCCTGGGACCTGAATATCCCGCACGATTTCCCATTGGTCCCCGGCCACGAGCATAGCGTTGTGAGCACAACAGTGTACACTCATCAGCCCAATGGCCAAATTTCCTACAATACGCGCATTGATCAATAGCCAAATTCGAACGAGTATAAGAAGAACCATTAAATCCTCGTCCGCCTCTATCATTACCTCTAGAAGGCGAACCATAAACCTGAGATAACATAACCTTTGTTTTTAAATCTTTAGACTTCTTATCCTCACTACCCGTTGCTTCTAATTCCTGACGCTCATAATATTGAGCCATCGTCAGGAGAGATGCCGGAGAAGACGTAGTCCAAGAGCTTTCACTAGCTTTTAAACGGCTAGCCACTCCTGGTAATAGATTCGTAACATATTTATCTACAAACAAATGTCGGCCCGTATCGTCCGTTAGCGACTGACCACTAAAATCATGAAAGGCTTCCTCAAAACGCGTAAAGAAATCTGAAACCGATTCATCTGCCTTTTGCTTACATGATGCTAAAATAGTCCAATCAATCTTTTTAGGGGGAATGATCGTTTTTAACTTAGTTAATATCGCAGCGGGAAGATCTAAAATCAATCTACATGGCTTTTTCGCTGGTTCTCTTTCCTTATCTTCTATCTCTATATCGTTCCATTTCGCCCCATAGGCTGCTTGATCATCAACTTTCCGCACAGACCTCCACATATCAGGCGGTAATATTAGCCCGAAAAATAAATCGATGTCAGCTAATGTCATGGTACAAGAATTTATGGCTCCCTCAACTTCCTCATAGAAAGCGGCTGGATTTTTCCGCGGGTCAGGCAATGCAGCTTTAAGTGCCATTACATCTGCCCTATTCCAGGGAGTATACACCCAATTATAAATAAAATATCCCTTTGCGTCAATGGAAGACTTATCATCACTGGTGCCCGCTCCTTTAAGAGGAACATATAAAGGCGCTGCCTCTCGCATAGGCTTTGCATGCACTATACTAGTCTTATCTGCTCCGAAGATAGATGATTGTTTCCCGTCGACCGGACCCGTCCGTTCATCTGCTTTAGCTTTCCGCTTCTCCTCTCGCAGACGAAGCGCCTCAGTTCGCAGTTTGAACAACCGCCTTATCATATCAGCCACCTGGGGGAGAGTAAAAAGCCCATTACGCATTTGCTTACAATCCGTTATTACATCAGGTTCTAAAACACCAGAAACTTTCCGAAACATCTCTACAACTTCTTCAGCAAAATGCTCAGTAAAATATAATTGCTCCCTTTCCTGCCACCCCTGTAAACTATCTAAAATATTAGAAACAGTGATAGTATCATGAAGTGCTTGATGAGCGGTCTTTCTTAATTCAGCCGCACGATCGACCGACAGCATGGAGCGAGTGTCTGGTTTCGTTCGATCTATCTCAGAGGCCTCATCTTCGCCGGATGGAGCGGACGGAACGGCATACGGAGGCGGAGGACGATCTAGTAACAAAAAATCATCTTGTGGTTTATTAAGGATAGGATAAAGAGGCTGCCGAACAGCATATTGGCTAGATATCTGTAATCTGCGCTCCTTCTCCTGTCTTTCTTCCAATTCTTTCACTTCTTTCTTTCTTAATTCTTGCGCTTTTTCATACACACTCTTCCGTTGCTCTTTCTCAATCAGCGCTTACTCACGTTTCTCACGCTCACGTACTTCCTTCACCCACATACGCACACACTCAAACATATCTTGTCTAGATTTCTGCTCGAACATACACTGTTCCACATACTCAATCTTTCGCATATCTAATGACCCATACATCGGCCAACGTAACTCTGGATCCTTGCGCGTGTATTTCCTCCATAATGTGCTGTACATTATAGAAGAAAGACCATATTTTATGTACATATCTCTATTAGGCGTCCCCTCTAGGGGAGCCGGCTGCGATTCCTCAAGTCTTAACCGGTTATTTCCACAAAAGCAGCACATCCTACAAAGTGCGCTAAAGGCAGGCATGCCAAAAATAGTGCAAAATATGCAGTATTATATTCAAAGTAGCACTTAAAGTATCTTTAATACGTTGTGCCGTTCAAATTAAAATCACAACTTAGAGAAAAATCTCCTCACTGCCTGCCTATATCTGTTGCAACACATATATTACTCTTTCACATACACATCATGACTAGTCATACCAAACCAAAATTTTCCACAGCAAGCGTATTCTAAAACTGCCTTGCCAATCCCAGGCTTCCAAAACCCACAGCATGTACCGTACAACGGTTCTTACCAATCACAGGGCGTCCAGATTCCAACTGCCAAGTTCTAAATTCGACCAAATGGCCACTGCACGGCCAGCCAACAGAAGGGGTCTCAGTCGAGGACGGGCACCGCCTGGATGGTCAAATCGGAAAGAAAGGAAAAAACGCCTTGGATGCCAAGACTCGGGTCTATTCTGGCAGTGATCACGTCCACGGCGAGATTCCAATCCTTCGTCACAACCACTCCTTTGGGCATCCGAGTCGCCGATGAGTCCCACATTGGAAGCGCCAATTTGTAGTGGTGAGCCTCAGCAGGGCCTACCAGTGCTAGGGGTTCTCCCTTCTCATGCACAGAGTCCTCAGACAAATAAGAAGAAGTTGGCACAGGAACTGGAATAGAAAAAACAAAGTTTATTAACCTCAAGAGGTGGTACTATATTCACACAGCACCCTTCGGCAACTGCATGAAGTAGCACACTGAATGGAAAAAGCATGGCCCTTATATACCCACACAGGGGCTCCAAAGAAGGCGGTACAAGCACAGAGTGCTGAGTTTCGAGACATATAAGGTCATACAGAAAATGCAGGGTCGACAAGTAGGAGGAGCTAACAGTGTCCAGTTTCTAGTAAACACATCCTGACAGATATAAATTGACAACAGCTGCAAGCTCAACTGATCATGTGCAGAACAGGAAAGGTCTAAATATATCTCGTCTCTGGGCAGATTTCAAGAGCAGTTAACAGGAAGGTAGGACAGAGCACATGATGAGCACATGGCAACATGTGGCAGACAAAATGGCTGCCACAAATACAAAATGGAGTTTAGACAATGTTACAATAGATGCTGGATACAGCATGTCTTCTGCTAATGCTTAATCTAGCCGCTGCCAAATTACAACAATACCACATCATTCCAAAATACAAATACCCTACCACAAAATTCCAGCACACAATAAAAACAAAATAATACCTTTATCCAGTATTGTGGGTGTCTTTCATAGATTCACATGCCTGAATCATTCCCCGTCGTCGAGACGGGAGTCTCCGGTACATAGAAAAGTAATGTCCTATAGACATATATAGAGAAAAATAGGCCTAAAGGCCTCGCCTTAGTAGCCTATCTATGTCCTTTTGTAAAAAGGACCAAACTCCAGAAGGTAGCCAATCAGCTATCACCTCCCTCTAGAACCTTCCTGCCCGGAGCCTCAGTCGCTCAGATTTTCTACCGCACGTTGTGCTAGGGAGTCTCCACCTGAGTTCTCCTCAGGTTTCCTTATTTCAACTCTTTTCTTCACAGAAATTGGATATTTTCTTCATAATTCGACCATGGCTGATCAACAGAAGAAGTGTCTCTTCAGAGCTTGCTCTTCTTGTGGTAAGAAGAGGCTCCATATTGATGATAAGCATGAAACCTGCTTATACTGTCTTTATCCGGACCATACTCCAAAAGAATGTAGAATTTGTAGAACATTCTCTACAAAAACTCTAAAAGACAGAGAAGGACGACTACTACTCTGGTTGAACAGGCTGACAACCAGAGACAACCTGGAGTCTTCAGAGGACAGTGAGATAGCTTCTGTTTCCTCTAAATTATCCTTGAAGAGGCCGAGGGTTGCTTCCCCTAGCCCTACAGACGTTCCTCCTAAAAAGGCTGTCAAAAAGTCTTCAGAGGCAAAATCCACAACGTCTGACAAGGAGGTTCCTGCCTTCAGGAAGCCTGCACCGTCGTCGACGACGACTTCGTCGACGCTTTCCTCAGCGCAGAAGAAGACTGTATCTCCAGTATATGTTTCGACGTCGACGACAACGGTGTCGACGACGACGGCGTCGTCGGCCTTCTCTTCGACGACGACGACGACTACTCCATCGTCGACGGCGGGTAAGCCTGTGTCGTTGATTATCCTCATTAAAAAGCCATCGACCACAATAAAGATTTCGTCGACGACGTCGACGACGACATCAGTGTCGACGACAAAGCCGAAACCGTCGACGCCTACACCGTCATCACAGAAACTCTCGTCAACGAGCGTGCTGTCAACGAAGACATCGACGACGATGAGGTCACCGTCGACGAGTGCACCGTCGACGAAGGTACCGCCGACAAAGGTACCGTTGACGAAGGCACCGTCGACAAAGGCACCGTCGACGAAGATACCGTCGACGAAGGCGCCAACGACGACCATTGATATGCAGTCGACGACGACACCGTCGACGACGTCATCGTCGACACCATGGAAGCAATCGGAGCTGATTTCTCAGTCGTCAGCTGCCATTCAGCCGTCTACGATCCCACCATCGACGACTGGGCCATTAACACCAGCAGACGGTTTGCATCAAACCCCTCTAGGAAAAAAGGGCACAATAAAGTCAATTACACCAGACTTAACGTCTCCCAGTAGGGTGAAAAAGTTGACCCCAGCTCGCCTACTGCAGGACGAGGAATCTGACGAGGATATGTACGACCAGGCTACCAGTCCTTCAGACCTAATAGTGAAGTGCCAAACCACTGATGAGGAGGGGGATGAAGTGGAATTTACAGAAGAGACTGTACATTCACAAGTTCAGACGCAAGTCACGCCTATGGTATGCCTTCCAGTGTCTATTGTTTCCGACTTGCAGTTCTTGATTCAAGACTACAAGCAGCGATTTCCTGAATCCTCTGCTCCATCAATGGGGGCAAACCCAGCTACATCTGGACCGACGCCATCTTCAAGGTCTAGACCGTCACCTTTAGTGATCCGTCAGGAAAGATAGCCAGTGCAGGATATCCCGTCTTCTGACGAGGAAGTCGAAGAACCGGAGGATGGAGAGGTCCGGGATGACCAGTCTGACCATGGAGATAATGAGGACTACATCACTCCATCTCCTGCCACACCTGAGCCCACAACCTCAGACTCACCGCCAGTGGATATTGGCGGATTTCATAACTTAGTGGAGAGGGCGGCCAAGAGATTCCATATGGCGATAGAATCTCATGAAACAGACTGTTTCCTGTATGATTTTAAAGACCCGGTTAGGAAAACAACCAGATCAATTCCTATCATTGACCACATATGGGAGCAGGGAAAACAGCTGATGCAGACACCAGCCTCAGTCTCAGCAGTGGTACAAAGGCTGGACAAGAAATATAAGGCACCAACAACAGCGCCAGCCTGCCTTACTGGTCATCCCAAACCAGATTCTGTGGTTACCGAGGCGGCACAGAAAAATTCTAGGAATCCGTCATCTCCATTGTCAGCTCCACCGGACAAGGAGGGCAGGAAACTGGACAGTATTGGCAAACGCTTTTCCACCACGTCGGCCATGACTGTGAAAGTAGCTAATTCCATTGCGCTACTGGGCCGCTACTACAGGCAATTGTGGGAGGATATTGCTCCGTATCTGGCAGAACTACCAGACACCGTGAAGGAGGAGGTTCAATCACTCCCTAAAGAAGGCCAAACATCAGCATCGGAACTCATTGACTGTGCGATGGATGTTGCAATGACCGGCTTCAGACAGCTGGCAGGGGCTGCGGTCTTGCAAAGGCAGGGGTGGCTTAAGCTACATCCTTTCGCCAAGAGGTCCAAACTAAGGTACTAGACATGCCTTACGATGGCCAACACATCTTTGGGGAGAAAATCGACGAGGCCCTACAAACGATCAAAAAAGACACGGACAAGGCAAGGGCGCTTGGCACACTACAGTTTCGAAACCAGTCCTTTCGAGGGAGCAGAGGAAGAGGTCAATCCTCTTACAGAGGATCTTACCAAAACAAATCCTCATACTCCTATAATCAAGGCCGATCGCAATACCAACAGCGTCAGCAGCAACAAGGTCGCCAGACCTCGTATGGAAAGTCCAACTACAGGGGAAAAAACCAAAAGAAACCCACTGGCGGACGCCAATGCCCTTTTCCAGCAGCCAGTCCATCCACAATCTCATTTTTTCAAACTTGGAGGAAAACTGATGCACTTCCTCAACAATTGGAGATCAATTACAACAGATCGGTGGGTGCTCCAATTGATCCAATTCGGACATTCATTGGAATTCAAAACCATTCCCCCGACAACTCCTCCTCGCAAAATGCAACACAGGAATTTACGATTACCCCTTCAAGAGGTCTCTTCTATGTTGAGGAAAGGAGCAATAGAACGAGTACCATCAGCTCACAGAGGAAAGGGATTTTATTCCCGCTTCTTTCTGATACAAAAGAAAGGGAAGAAATGGAGGCCCATCTTAGATCTCAGGGCACTCAACGCATTCTTGAAGAGTCAATCGTTCCGCATGGTTACGATACAGGAGATTCTGGGATTACTGGAGGAAGGGGATTTTATGACGTCTGTAGATCTGCAAGACGCATATTACCACATCCCTATTCACAAAGGCCACAGGAAATTCCTCAGATTCGCAGTGGCGAGTCAACACTATCAATTCTGTGTCCTCCCATTTGGCCTCAAGTCGACACCTCGGATATTCACCAAGTGCCTCTCTCCAGTGACGGCTTTCCTACGACAGCATGGACACCAGGTCTTCCCATATCTGGACGACTGGCTGGTGAAAGCACCATCTATGAAAGGCGCAGCTAAGTCCTCCAGCGCCTGTCTCAATCTTTTCCAACACCTGGGCCTGACGCTCAATCACAAGAAGTCTACTCTACAGCCCTCCCGAGTTCTTTCCTTTCTCGGGGCGACATTGGATACGGAATGTTCAAAAGCATTCCCGTCTCAGGAGAGAAAGCTCAAGCTTATCACTCTGGCTACCGCAGTAGCATCAAAGAAAACCTTACTGGTCCGAACGTTCAAGTCCCTCTTGGGGATGATGTCCTCATGTATCCTGCTTATTCCCCACTGTCGGCTCAGAATGCCCCACTGCAGGAGGCCCTGACCAGGCAATGGACTCAAAGCACAGGTTCTTTCGAGGATCGCATTGTGGTAACTCAACAAATGACCAAGGCCTTACTCTGGTGGAGGTCGCTCAAGAACCTCTCACAAGGGCTACCATTCCTGTTTCCTGCAGCCCCACATGTGGTAACAACAGACGCCTCTCTAGAGGGATGGGGAACAGTCCTCCAGGAATTGCAGATCAGCGGCAAGTGGACGGACCAGGAAAAGCAGCTCCATATCAACCTCCTAGAGCTGAGGGCAGTTTTTCTAGCTCTGCAGGCTTTCCTACCGCGCATGAAGAACTCCCCAGTGCTTGTCAGGACCGACAACACTACGACGATGCACTACTTGAACAAGCAGGGAGGAACGCGTTCGCTCACACTATCTCGCGAATCGCAAAATATCTGGAACTGGCTTGTGATCCACAGTATCACGTTAAAAGCTGAGTATGTCCCAGGCAAGGACAATGTCATAGCAGATGCTCTAAGCCAGGGGTCTTCAATCTGTGAGGTGCGACCCCCAGGGGGGGGCGTGGAGCTGTAGATAGGGGTCGCACATTCCCGGTTGCACTTCTGCCTGGAACTGGAATCCAGAACACTTGTTTATTTTCACGCCTGCCCTTTCCCCCACTGCTGTCTTTGAAATTACACTGCTCTGCCCTGGCTGTTAACTGTTGACGTACTCTGACCCCTGTTTTGGCTTGAGGAAAGCCCACATAGGCTATCCCGGTTTCTGGTGTAGGGTGGAATTGGAGGTGGAGGGGGGAAAGGGGGGAGGCAGTCAGACTCCCACCTGCGCCACCGAGACCAATCTTTTCAAACAAAAAGGGTTTTTCAAAAACAAAATTTGCTATTTTCAACCGAAGCTAAGGATCAGACCACAGAGGTAAATGCACTATGTGCAAATGGAAATTCCTGTGTAGGTCACACTTCTCTGTACTTGCTTCCCTGATAGTGTGCATGCAGGGCCAGAGGCGCAACTAGAGTCAAGTTTCAAGGGGGGCTAATAAAACCTTCAAGGGGGAGGGGTCAATTCTTCTATCAATTGGCAGATTGAAGATGCAGGTGCTCTAAGAATGGATGAAAGAAAAACGAAGCCTCGTTATCAAGTAAATGGTCTTTTAAAGACCTGTGAAGTACTTGAGTGAGGCTGCAATGAGACGGATGCCAGACCACAACAGCTCAAAACGGGAAGCTGTCTCAGCCCGGGCTGACACACACGAGGTGGGTAGCGTAGTGGAGGCTGGAGCTGAAGTCCTTTGAGCCATATGGGCATTGAGCAATCAGCTCAGTTCTCCCCGACAACTGCCTACACACCTTTAAACCCCACTGTGCACTGTCCCAGTGGCATATACCAAGCCAGTTACATTTGGTAAATAGCATGAATTTCACTTACTGATCTCTGTTATTCGACTTTTATTGCAATGTTATCCCACATGCTTTTGAATCTGACACTTCCATCTGTGCTTTATAGTTCCCAAGGTAGGCAGTCACACTCCCAACTGCGCCACCGGAAAGAACAATCTTTTCAAACAAAAACTAGCCATTTATAACAAAACTCAATCATGTGTTATCATTGAGTATTCAACATATGAAAATAAGGAGAATCCAACCAGAGGCGTCACATTTTGTGTGCTAGGGGTGTGCCTTTTACTTTCTTCCCGAGGCAGGGTTGGGCCAGTGTGGCTGTGGTGAAGGCTGCAGGTCCTCTTCCCCTTTTAGAAATGGCACTGCCATCATGCAGCTGACAGAAGGGCAGTGTGCTTGGTTGTGCCAGAGGAGGGTTTGAAGGGTGTATTACACTGTAGGGATGAAGGGGAGGAGCCTGGACCGACAAGGCACTGTCTGTGTGAATATTAGGTATTGAAAGACAGGGACAGACATACTTTAACTGATGGGAGATGGGGGTATGCAAGGCTGATTGGGAGGCAAGGAGAGAGGTGTGGAGCTAGAGATGAGAGGCGGGATGAAGGTGTGAGAGGGGACTGGAGAGAAGGGGTAGATGATGTGAGAGAAGTGAGGAGAGGCAATGTGAGAGACATGGGAGGGGTGAGAGGGGAAGATGTGAAAGGTGAGGAGAGATGAGGGTAAGGGGAGACGGGATGGGAGAAGACAGATGAGAGAAGTGAGGAGAGGAGCAAGGGAGTCAGATAATTCAATTTGAGAGGTCAGGGATGAAGAGAAAGGTGAAGTGGCGAAGGAAGTGCGGAAACACAAGAGGAGGTGAGTGTGAGAGAAAGGTGAAGGCAGAGAGGAGAGCTACCATTAATGGGTGAGAGAAGATAGCTGAGAGGTGATCAATGAGGTATAAAGATAATTTGTTCCGACGTGGGTGAGGGGGAGCAGCAAAAGGGGAATAGAGGGAGTACTGGGGTGGGTGCTGAGGTAACAGGTGAGAGGAACGTTCCTTCAAGAAGGTGTGGAAGAACAAAGGAGAGATGGGAACGATGAATACTATCCCAAAATATGCTGCATCACATAGCATTATTTACATTTTCTTACCACACAACTCAATCAATCCTCCTGCATAATTTGGCCCTCCCCTGCCCCATCATTCCAGTAGCCCTGCCTTTAGGTCAGGCTGACATTGCCCAAAGTGATGGCCAGTCAGGTCAAATTCAAATTCAAGATCTTTTATTCGATTAAGCGTTTTGTTAATCATAAAAAGTACATCATATTTAAACACTTCATCATAAAAAAAGCACATTATTATTAATACATTGGTACAGTACAGGTTAAAAATAAATAAAAAATAAAAAGTAAATACATTTTAGTTCATAAACAGAGTAAATACAGATGTTCGAGAATTCAACTAGGTTTCATTTCTATGGCTTTACGAATTGTTATACATGATTTCAAAAACAAGGCTAAGTTCTTTGCCACATATTGCGATTCAAGCTGTTGTATTGCTAGAAACGCCGGGCGGCAGGTCCTCAACCCCATCTGGCGCAGCACTGGTAAAACCCAGCGTTTACGTGTTTCAACATAGTAATGACAAAACAGCACTGCATGCATGGTTGTTTGGGGGGAGACCTTGTCACATGGACATTTTTCCAATTCGTGTGACCAATCTGACATTTTAGGAAAAGTAACCAGTCGAAAAAACAGATTAAAACGGAACCTGGTTAATAGGTATTTTTCGTGGTTAGATATATGGTATGTAAGGTAAGGCTGTATACCTGGAGACACTTGGGCCATCAAGATATGAGCGTTAGATTGCTTGGATACTTCACCGGACAGACGGAGTTCCCTTAGATGATTAAGACATTGATATTTCAAGGTTTTTCTACTCATCACGGTGATAGATGAAGGCTCGATAACATACTGTATAAGGTCCAGATCTTTCAGGAAATTGACCACATACCGCAACCATGGGATGTTTTTCCAGGACGTCAGCTCTAGACATTCTAAGATCAGGGCACGTGTGAGGTGGCATTGCGGCTTGGTCCAAATACGATGCCATAGGAGCATTGGTTGACATTTGATGTAATCTGCTAGGTAGTCAATCCCGAGCTCGATATGACAGCCGTATGTGGGGGCGCTCTGTGGGAGGGCCAACAGATATTTGACGAAGCCATTTTGGATTTTTTGCAGTTCCACCGTGTTTACATAGCCCCATACACCGGCTCCGTATGTGGCAACACTCTGGCATTTAGCTTGATGAATTTTAAGTAATACAGGTGGGGTTGGTTTACCCATTTTTCTGGAGAACGAGACGAGGGCAGAAGTTGCTCGTTGGTAAAGCAATTTCCTAGTTACCATCGCCCATTTCCATGTTAGCTGGTCGTCTATTAGGATACCCAGATAGGGGTATTCCCTAACACGTTCCAGTTTAGAATGCTCAATGCAGAGATGTTTAGAGCTTTTTACCTTGGTCCCTGTTTGCATGACAAAGGTCTTTGTCTTGTTCACTTTTAACCCAAGTGAGAGCATGTAGTTACAATATTTATCCAGCTGCTTCTGGAGCTGTACTAGGGTCCTAGCAAATATTACGGAATCGTCAGCGTAGAGTAGTGCTGGAATAGGGCGATGATTGATGGTAGGTAGATCCTGACTCCCTTCTAACATGGCTGCTTCCAGACCATTGGTGTATAAGTTAAATAGAAAGGGAGCCAGGACGCAGCCCTGTCTTACTCCACGGTTTATTGGAAAAGAGGACGTTAACTCTCCACCCATGCCAAATCTTACGCAAGCCGAGGCATCGGAGTAAAACTCGCGCAAAAATTTGATGAGGGGAGGGTCAACACCCAGCTCCTCCAAAATGGACCACAGCTTGGCGTGGATTACACAGTCGAACGCCGCGCTGAGGTCGACGTAGACCATAAATAAGTTGCCCCGTTTAACCCCAACATACTTTCCTATTAGAAGTGTTAGGTTTAGGGCCTGTTCAACAGTACCCAGTCCCTCCCGGAATCCATACTGAAGGTCGGTAATGATATTCTTTTCTGCCGCCCAGTCCTGTAAGCGGTCCAGAATTAGGCGACCCGCGACCTTACCCAGTGAATCCAGGAGGGAGATGGGCCTGTAGCAGGCGGGGTTGTTTCTCCCACCTTTTTTAAAAATTGGGAGAAGTATGGAGGAGGACCAAGAGTCCAAAAGGCCAGTATTTAAAACTGCCACCATTAGCTGGGTGATGATTGGGGCCCATAAGTCGATGTTTGAAAGAAATATATCAAGCGGGGCACCATCTGGGCCAGGAGCCTTTCCGGTTTTTGAGGAAGATAGTGCGCTTATGACCTCCCCAAGTGTGAAGTGGAGGTCGATTGGCTAAACCCCTTTTTTTGAGGACGCACTCGCTGGATTAGGGTGTGCAGCGCTTTCCGAGGGGAGGTCACTAAAGATTTTAGAAAAGTGAGTCACCCACTCGTCCGCGGTCACAGCTACATCCAGGTGTTGGTGTGAGTTTGCCTCAAGTAGAAAAGGAGATTTTACTACCTGCCAGAATTGAGAGCTGTCCTTGCTGTGGCAACTCTCATGTAATTGGGCCCACAGTTTGTTTTTATGGTCTTTTTTACAGCTTGTTTGGGCCTGCTTATATTCCGATCTTAGTTTAGCTACTTTGGTTTTGTCTCTAGTTGGATTGTGAAGCTCTTTTTTTAGGGCGGTTAAGGCTTTCCGACATGCCGTGTTGAACCATCCTCGCTCAGAGTGGCTACCCGGTTTATAAGTTCGAAATAATTCCTTCTGGATAACTTTCAGGATTTCCCCGAAGCTAGAAATAATTTGCTCGGGGGGGGATTCCTCGTCAAGACAAATGTTTATCCATAGGAGTGCCTTAGTTATAACCATACTTGATGTTACTAATGGATCTATCCTTGTCCATTTCACGGAATAACCGTTGGTTTTATCCATACTCAATGCCTTTTGAGTCAGTAAACTCTTTCTTATGTGATGGGGAACACTCATGGATAACTTAAGTGCAATACTATTGGGGAAATGATCACCTGAGATTTCTGAGCCTGTAATGAACTGGTAAAGTGTACCCTTTAAAGAATAAGAACACAATATAAAATCTATGGTACTAAAACAGGCCCTGCCGTGAAAAGTAGGATTAAATTCCACGGGAGGGTCTGCGAGTTCATTGGCATAGGTCATTTCCAACGACATTAAGCTATCATTAAGGGAATCTCCTACAGGGGAGTGGGTAAAATGTGTCAGCGGGCAATCATTTTTGTCTGAAAGGCCACAATCAGATTTCTTGTAATTAGGACACAGTTGTACATTAAAATCCCCTCCCCATATTACGTTATACGTAGTTGGTGAATGCTTAGCCCGTTGTTCACTTATAAATAGTGAAATTGCAGACACAGTTTTCACACATTCTGCGGGAGATAAATTGTTGTAAAAATTAATAAGACTATATGACGTACCATTTTTAAAAGTAATCATAAGAATTTGATAATACGGAGTAGTACACTGGATAGAGATTTTCTTTACTGCAAGGTTGTTTGAGATATATACCACAAGACCCCCCATAGGTCTGCCATGTGTTGATGGGCAAGCTGAAGAATGGAATGTTATATAGCCTTGTATGTGCAGTGGGTCAATTGTCCATGTCTCTTGCAAACAAATTATCTGGTGTGAAGTAACAAATCCTAGCCAAGATGTCAATGCAATCTTAGATCGAAGACCAGCTACGTTCCAGAATAATATAGGTACTAGCTGGATCGACGGGGTTTTGTTGACAAGTGGTGGTCTTCCTTTTTGAGATGGAGTATTTGAAGATACACAAAAATCGGTATTAAGAGATGAGGGCAATGTATCTCCTTGATTGTCACATATGGTGGTAAGGCAAGGCTGACTATCAGCGCGATGGAGGGAATGAACTTCCACTGTGTCGGTTAAGGTTACTGTAATTGGTAATGGCGTTGTTTTGGTCGATGAAATTGGGGATGGGGAAGAACTTGATGGCGTCGAGAGGGTTAAACCAATGGGGGGAGGATTCCCATCATGCGGGATATTAACTGTTGGTGGTCAGTCCACCATCTCCAAACAGTCAAACCTGTTATACGTAGGAACACCCCTCCAATCCGGAACTGGGATGATATCCCTACCTCTTTGTCCCGACCAGTTTGTCCAGTCCGAATTTCTATGCCAGTTTCCTACCTGAGTTCAATTCCACTCAGGGCCTGATGGGAGGGATTTAGCAGGAGGATAAAAAAAGGCTAGTCTTTTCGTGCCAATTACTTCAGAGGATGTTTGAGAGCCCCATGAGGAAATATATTCTACAGTTTGGGGGTCTTCAAAGTTTATTATTATGCAGTCTCCTGGGATAGTTTTTAACTCCTTCCCTACCCAGGGGACTCGGCGAACTGAGACAACTCTATTATTAGCAAAAGGAGGAAGTGGCCGATTCATTGACAACCAATGGAGTACCTTATTTTTTAAGGACCATCCAGGTTCTTCAGAATTAGTGTGCAACGCTGGAACCCCGGTCATAATGATGATAAACGGGGTCGCTTCTGGGGGAAGGTGAGCAGGGCGAGCTCCGTTGCGTCTTGTGTTATAAGCTGCATTTTTGGGGGCTGGTGTTTTTTCTGTGGATCGTGTGGTTGATAGGCTGGTAGGTTTGCCCGTTGGTGCGGGAGGAGCAGAAAGGGAAGAAATAGCAGGTTTTTTTGCAGCAGTATTAGTTACTGTTTGCTGCGCATTTGTACTAGTTATACCAATTGGTTTTTGATGGACCACTGCTGTGGTAGTCACTGCTTTGTGAGCTTGGGATGTTTGTTGGGGATTTGTTCCCCCTGCGTTTATTGGTTTTGGATTGTGTTGTTGAGTCACAGGAAGTGAGGGCGTAGAGATCGAACTTTGCTTGGCTTTTAATTCGGATGTTAATGTAGCTAGGGATTTTTCAATTTTTAGCAGCGCTAATTCAATAGGTTTCAGGTATAATTTAATTAAAGCCTCTATAGAGGCCAATGTATGTGTATCTTGTGAAGGGGAATCCCGCCCACTACCTATGGTGCCGCTCGAGATGGGATTAAGTATATCAGACGAGAGGTTTATTATTTCCGACATTGTTGTAATAGTCGGCTGTTGGAACGTCGCTGGGTGGAATAAGGGTTGAGCTAGTGAGGGAGATTGATCAATAAGTTGTGGCAAGAAATTCTGTCTGAGGTCAGTATTATTTAGGGAAGGGTTCTTATTTCCTTTTTTACCCTTACTCTTTTTCGGGATAGTGCCTTCCCTCTGTCCCCTCGTGTTAGGAGACAGAAGATTCTCCTCTGGATTTGTAAAGAGAATCGGAGTTCTCTCAATTGATCGAGGAAGATGGGAAACAGAAGAATGTGATATTTGTGTATTGGAAAGGTCAGTGGACACCGATAAATCCACGGTCCCGGGAACCGTTTGGGTCTCATGTTGTAAATCAGAGTCTAAGGTGCGTGGCGGTGTTATGGCTGATGCCAGTAGTCCCAAGGAGGAACGCCTGGCTGCAGCTAGGTCCTGTGAGACCCTCCTTTCTAGCAGGAGCACACCTTGATTTATGGCATCGTTTGCTTTGGCAATGAATTGATCTATTGGCCCTATAATCTGGGCGGCATGTGTAGCTTTACTGTTTCTAGTAATTCTGGGTGACATGTTAACAAAAACAATATACACAGTTACAGGGTACAGTACAAAAAGTCCGAGTTAAGCAGAATAATTAGATAGTATTATTGGAGCGTGCACAAGATAAATTGTTAATGAGGTGGCCCAGTCCAGTCTTACCCGGGCTTGAACGGGCCCGCCCTTGGCCCGGGCTTCGCCCGGCGTCCCGCGAGACGGGGGTGACTGGAAATTTAAGCGCCTCCTGGCGCGCGATTGACGCAGGTTGCGCCGCAAAGGATGATGGGCAATGTAGTCTTTGTCACCCAGCACCGCGCTCCGCTCGGCGGCCTCACCCCAAGGTGGAACAGGGGTCGGGCGAGTGGCACAGCAGATTGGAAGGTTAAGAACTGGCTTTTAGTCTTGCCAAAGGGTCCTGGCAGCAGCGGTTCGTCTCTCAGTGAATCCCCCACTCGACCGGTGTGACTGGAAATTTAAGCGCCTCCTGGCGCGCGATTGACGCAGGTTGCGCCGCAAAGGATGATGGGCAATGTAGTCTTTGTCACCCAGCACCGCGCTCCGCTCGGCGGCCTCACCCCAAGGTGGAACAGGGGTCGGGCGGCGGGAGGCGGGTGGGCGAGTGGCACAGCAGATTGGAAGGTTAAGAACTGGCTTTTAGTCTTGCCAAAGGGTCCTGGCAGCAGCGGTTCGTCTCTCAGTGAATCCCCCACTCGACCGGGGTGACTGGAAATGTAAGCGCCTCCTGGCGCGCGATTGACGCAGGTTGCGCCGCAAAGGATGATGGGCAATGTAGTCTTTGTCACCCAGCACCGCGCTCCGCTCGGCGGCCTCACCCCAAGGTGGAACAGGGGTCGGGCGGCAGGAGGCGGGTGGGCGAGTGGCACAGCAGATTGGAAGGTTAAGAACTGGCTTTTAGTCTTGCCAAAGGGTCCTGGCAGCAGCGGTTCGTCTCTCAGTGAATCCCCCACTCGACCGGGGTGACTAGAAATTTAAGCGCCTCCTGGCGCGCGATTGACGCAGGTTGCGCCGCAAAGGATGATGGGCAATGTAATCTTTGTCACCCAGCACCGCGCTCCGCTCGGCAGCCTCACCCCAAGGTGGAACAGGGGTCGGGCGGCGGGAGGCGGGTGGGCGAGTGGCACAGCAGATTGGAAGGTTAAGAACTGGCTTTTAGTCTTGCCAAAGGGTCCTGGCAGCAGCGGTTCGTCTCTCAGTGAATCCCCCAGTCAGGTCAGTGTGTGGGCTTTTATTTTTTTGCTGCTTGCTCCCCTGTTGTATGGTCTGGTGGACTGTTTTTACTGTTAATTTCTGTGCTATGATCACAAATATTGTCTGCAGCAAGCACAAATGCATGCAGTTTCCCATTCCTTGCAAAACACTTATACAGCTCGACTTTTACAAGTTTAAAACTGCCACATAATTTGGTCATCCCTTGCCTCATAATTCCAGTAGCCCTGCCTACAGGACAGTCTGGCAGTGCCCAAAGGGGTGGCCATGCAGGTCAGTGTGTCAGCTTTTTGTGGCTGCTTGCTGGCCTGTTTTATGGTCTGGTGGACTGCTGTTACTGTTGATTTGTCACCCCCAAACCTTCGACTTGCTAAACACTGTTAAATAATATTTCCCCACTGCAAAAATGATTTTCTGTGGGAACTGGCAGTGTGTACGGTTATCGATAAAGAGGAGTATCAAGTTCTTGAAATGTTTGTCAGGAGGGGGTCCTTACGTCTGAAAATGTTGACAGGGGGGTCTCGGCATCCAAAAGTTTGAAGACCTCTGCTCTAAGCAGACAGAGATCTATGTCCCACGAATGGGAGCTCAACCAAGAGGTGCTCGATCACATCTTTTCGGAATGGGGGACACCGCAGATTGACCTTTTTGCCACCAGGGAGAACGCCAAATGCCGCAACTTCGCAAGTTGGCATCCCCAGTTAAGGTCCCTCGGAAATGCATTTTCCATCGTCTGGCGCAACGTATTTGCATACGCCTTTCCGCCGTTCCCACTGATACCAAGAGTCCTCAGAGAGATGAAGACAGAGCACTGCACTCTGATTCTGATTGCCCCGTTCTGGCCGAGGCAGCATTGGTTCACGGACCTCCATCGCCTCTCAGTTCACCCACCAATCCGTCTGTCTCGACATCCATCCCTGCTCACGATGTCCAACGGCCAAGTACAGCACCCGAATCTGAAATCACTCAGGTTATCGGCTTGGATCCTGAGTATCGAGAGTTCTGCCAGATAGACATCCCGCAGGAGTGCAAAGAAGTCCTCGCGAAGGCAAGAGTGGAGAGCACAAACAAAACCTATTCCTTAAAGTGGAAACGCTTCTGCATCTGGTGTAAGGACAAAAATCTATATCCCTTTCAGGCTACTCCGGAGCAGCTACTACCATACCTGCTACACCTGGCACAGTCGGGCCTTGCGCACGCCTCCATCAGAGTTCATTTGGCGGCGATTTCACGGTTTACAAGAACTTCAAAAGGGCCCTCTCTCTGGTCACATAGTTTAATAAAACAGTTCCTTAAAGGACTCTACAGATCCTTTCCTCGGCCACGGAGGGTTCCACCAACATGGCATCTCAATGTGGTCCTCAACCAATTGATGAAACACCCTTTCGAACCCATTCACAGGGCAGATGTCAAATACATCTCCTGGAAAACAGCCCTCCTACTGGCACTGACCTCAGCAAGAAGGGTCAGTGAACTACAGGCTCTTTCCATGCAAAGTCCCTTCATGCAGTTTAAGGACGACAGAGTGGTTTTAAGAACTAATCCTCGGTTTATTCCTAAAGTCCCGTCGGACTTCCATTTAAATGAGCCTATAGTCCTCCGATCATTCTTCCCAAATCCCAGCACTGCAGCTGAAAGAACTCTGCACTCTTTGGACCTGAAGAGGTGTCTTAAATTTTACCTTGACAAGACAAAACAGTTCAGGAAAACTAATCAGCTATTCATCGCTTTTAGTAGACCAAGGAAAGGCATGCCGCTTTCCAAGCAAAGTATTTCAAGATGGATATCTTCGGCAATTGCCTTTTGCCACGACAGAGCCGGACGGCCATTGCACTCCAGAGTAAGAGCTCATTCTACAAGAGCTGTGTCCACATCGGCTGCACTGTTCGCTGGGGTGCCGATACTGGACATTTGCAGAGCAGCGACGTGGAAGTCGCCGCATACCTTCACCAGGCACTACTGCCTGGATACGGAACTGATGCAGGATGCAGCAGTGGGCCAGGCTGTGCTTCGCTATCTATTCCAATGAGGTGAGCCTTCCTTCCTCCCACCATCCTTCGCTGGTATGCACATTTATTTACTTCTTTCTTGTTATTTCTTGATGGCTCATAGTCGCATGATATGTATTATCTACAGACTGGTATATGCTGTTCCATCAGAAATGTGCATAATGTATTGCTTGCTACTCTGATTCAGGCATGTGAATCTATGAAAGACACCCATAATACTGGATAAGAAATGCGTTACTTACCTGTAACTGCAGTTATCCAGTATTGGTGTCTTTCATAGATTCACCTGCAACCCTCCCGCCTCCCCTGGAAGGACTCACTTATCTCTCCAACAGTATTACACCTACCTAGCTTGGTGCGTACGAAAATCTGAGAGACTGAGGCTCCTGACAGGAAGGTTCTAGAGGGAGGTGATAGCTGATTGGCTACCTTCTGGAGTTTGGTCCTTTTTACAAAAGGACATAGATAGGCTACTAAGGCGAGGCCTTTAGGCCTATTTTTCTCTATATATGTCTATAGGACATTACTTTTCTATGTACCGGAGACTCCCGTCTCGACGACGGGGAATGATTCAGGCATGTGAATCTATGAAAGACACCAATACTGGATAACTGCAGTTACAGGTAAGTAACGCATTTCTTATCATCTATACCTCACATGCCCACTACCCCTAATATCTCACAATTCCACTACCCCCTCACATCACACCCTCCAAATCCACCTCTGCCCTCAAAACTACCTACTAACACATGCTACCTTCCTATAAATACTAAAATGAAGTTCAAATCCATCTCTCACCTCCACCGCCCTCTAACTAACACTTACACTATCTCTTCTCTCTCTCACACACTAATCCATAATTTCTCATATTTCTTTACTTCATGTCATTCGGCACAGTTTCATAACCAATAATTTTATACAAATTAGCACCTCTATAACACACTACCATCCTCTGCTTTCGGTGGGTTTTACCTACACATGTGCAGCCTCTTTATAAGTCTTCAACATTCTCTACCCTTCTTTCATTTGTTCACATACAGTTTTTCTAATACTTTCTCCAGTGTTCACTCACCACTTCTAACACACACTATCCATATTACTTTCCACATATCATATACAATCCTCACTAATATCTATTCACCATACCACATAATTTCAAAACACAAATACACTAAACACCACACAATTCCACAACTAACAATTCCCATACAAACATCATATCACTACAAAAAACATACATCCATTCCACTACAAACAAATAAACATACGTGAAAAGCGTTATCGTTTGCAATACCAATAGCTCTAACTTTCACAAATGTGATACCTATTTTACATTGTAAATGCTTGTTTAGGTTGAGCCTAAACAGCACTTGCGCTGTCTGGAAGATCTGTTGTATGTACTTTGTGGGGGCTTTGGAGCATTGCCCAGGACTAGTCTGCTTCCAGTTGTGCTTAGGGACTACTTTTGTTCTTGCAACTGCCTCTATTTAACTGTCTTGATAGAAAACAACCAGCAGAGGTCAGTAAAATACCAGAATCGCTTTCTGCTTAGGGACTTTCTTTTTGTATTTTTCTAGCAACTACCTCTTTTTAACTGTCTTGAATGAAATCAACCAGCAAAGGTCAGTTAAATACCAGAACTGCTTTATCCAGGGTAATGTGCTTCATAGTTAAAAACGTGTAAGGTCCCGAAAGCGAGACCTATTGCATTACAAATGCTTCTTTGTCTTTGCAGATCTGAGAGTGCAGTTTTGAGATACTCTGTAGATCAGTGTTTCCCAAACTGTGGTCCGCGGACCCCCAGGGGTCCCTGACACTTTCCCAGGGGGTCCGCAGGCAGCAGTTTAAAAAGCACTGCAAGTGTATGATTAGCAGTTTTCCAGCAACAATAAAAGTGTCAAGATAACACCAGTGATTAATGTACCTGCTGGAGAGAGGTGAGAGTTTTGTCCTGTAGCAGCTTTGAGTTATCTAATTTAGCCCATAGGGTTAATATGACTATTTCAAAGAAAGTGCACCATGTATTTAAATAAGAGTATTTTATGTGCATAGGCGAGTGGGTTACTGCTTATGTCACAAAGATTATTTTGTTACTGTGCAGTACAGAAGTGACAATCGTAATCTAGCACAGTGAGCTATAAACTGTCATCAAAGACCTGCTTGCAAACTGCATGGTACAAGTTAGTAACGTATGTTTTTTTCCCTGTCTTTCATTATCCCGATGCTGCTAAAAAGGTTTATTTGGGTGGAAATACATTTTATTGTTAAAGTCAATGCAAACCACTGTCTTATGTTCTGAATCCCGAGTTTTTTGTGCTTCCCCTGACCAAGCACTCTTTAAAAATACCTACCAGTATAAATGACATGTGAATCCTACACCTTGTAGTCCCCTTTGCCTTATGTAACGTTTTCTATACACTGATGTACACGTATGATTAATTGTCTCTATATGTGTGTGATATAAAGTGCTCTGACATCCTACAATGGTATGAGAGATGCTATGAAACAAATTAAATACATGTGACAGAGGGGCTATAGAGAGATGAGAGGCACTGTTGGGGGCTGATTATAAGGGAATCATTGAAGAACCCCAACAAAGATTGTCGTATCCTGGTGCATAGTAAGGTCATCATTTACTATTTGTTAAAAGCTAATACAATTCAATATATAATGATAACTGTGTTGTAGACTGCACCATTGTTTCCTAAATTTCTTGGGGGGAGATCCTTCCAAAGCCCCCTTTGTAGTGGTCAGGCTCACTCACTGCACTTGGGGTGCACCATATGGGGACTGGTCTGAAAACATTTGCAAGGGCTACTTTGGGTTTCCAAACTGGCCCTGGCCTCGTACTATGAAATAAAACCAACTATTTAAAAGTTAGTCACAGAGATGCAGCACCAACCTTCCCATTAACAATATTGCTTTTTGCAAATTCTTTCAATATAAAATGCTAAGGGGGATATTTACAAAAGAAGTGGCGGAGAGTGTGTTTAGCCTCCGTGGCTTAACGACACGCTCCACCACTTCAGAAACGCGGGGCTGGACCATATTTACAAGAATATGGTGCAGCCTTACATTTCAGCCTGTGCTAGTGCTACACTTAGCAGTGTAGCGCCAACGCAGGCACCTTTGCACCACAGTGCAAGGGTGTCTGCGTGCAGGGGAAGATTGTTTATGTATAAGGAAGGTCCCCCTTCCTGCACATAAACAATCATGAAATGCAGTTTTGTCACTTGTATGTGTGCTGCTTAATGCAGCACACATGGAAGTTACAAAATGCCATTTTTTTAAAGACTGTTTAGGTGCAGGAAGGGTCACCTTCCTTAACATAAACAATCCAAGGTGATTTGCATTTCCATGTGTCCTGCACAAGGCAGCACACATGTAAAAAGCAAAAACTAGGAGAAATAAAGCATTTCTCCTCGTTTTGCCAAGTTAAGACCTGGTTTTCCCTGGTCTTAATTTTGGCGCTGCCTCCTATTTACACTGCTCTTGTAAATAGGAGGCAGCATCAAAATCGATGGGCTTTGCGATGGAACGCCCACCGCAAAACCCACTACCCATCCCTTTCACGCTAAGCATTGCGCGAAAGGTGGCCGTGTTTACAAGGCAGCGTTAAGCCATGTTGAGTGGCTTACCTCTGCCTTGTAAATAAGGCGAAGCCCCTATCGACACGCGAACATCGCAAAAAAGTGACATTTCCATGGTGATAGGAACTTGTAAATATGCCCCTTAAATCCATAGTAATTTGAGTATTTGTTTTGTGTTCACATGTGTGTTTATTTTTTTCGAATGACTGTTTTAACGTTTGAAATTTAAATTGCTTGGGGATCCCCGGCTCCCAGTGGTGACTCAGTGGGGTCCTCAGGAGTTGAAAGTTTGGGAACCAGTGCTGTAGATCATAGAAACAATTGGTTGATCCTAGCAGACATCAGGGACTCATTTTTCATATTTCACAGCACAAGCAGGAGAACCTGAGATTTGTATTTAGTGGCAGGAGAGACCTTCTTTTTGACGTTGCAAGCATGTGTTGGCTAATAAGATGCCTAGATTCCTTCTCCATTTTCGATTTCTATTTCATATAGGCAGTGGGTGGTTAGACCAGGTTTTTGATCATGGCAGTAGAGTAGACCAGCTTTTGGTTTTGCCAGAAAGATATGCCAGATTTTTGGGACTTATTTAGGTCTTGGTGGCTGGCTTACTGACCCGCCAGGGTGATGGAGCCAAGACATCCCCATTCTGGAGGTGAGCCTCCTGTCAGATTGAGAAATCTGTGTCTGGCTGGCAGGGATATCTCTCCTCTGACGGAGATCTCTCCACAGGAGTGAAGATTGCCGAGCAGGCCCCATGCTCAGTAAACGTTTTTTTACATGGTAGTCATTTAATATTTTCTCTCACTGTCTCCATTTCACATGGTGCACCTAGGCAGGGAAAATGGGTGACTCAGAGGTCTTGTGGGAGTATAGGTTTCCTTATAGGGAACCGGACGGCCATAGTCCTGCAGAGGGCAGCATACTTTTCCCACAACTTACTGAAAAGCCAAGGCATCACAGATCGCCTGTGTGCTACTATCTCGCGGACAAGGTCTTAGCATAAACAGATATAACATTGGTAATGTGGAATTTGTTACCAAATCGACTATTTTAAAATACCGCAGTATTCTAAATTATTGCTGTAATGCCAGAAACTGGTCCTCGGAAGCTTGTTTCCGGTCCAGGGAAGGCATGGCTTGGCAGTTCGGGCTGGACTGTTCCCATGAGGCACAGGGTCAGACTGATTTGCATATAGCCATGTCTGAACTGGGGTGGCAGAGTGGGCTAAAGAACGGTGATGGGTCAAACTCAGATCTTTTGACTGGGTGTGAGTGTTTGATTGGTTCAGATGCTCCGTCCATCACCACCCCCTTTTGTACCGCGTATTCTAAATTATGGACACCTATGAATCGGCTCGGACGCCTTGTGACACATATTGGAACAATACTGATTACGTGAATTGTATCACTAATACATTGTATCGCCTTCGTCGCTTTTTAATAATAAAAATCATCATGAATCATTGTGCACACCGCCAGCAGATGGCAAGCAATTGTGTGGTGCTTTTTAAAGAATTAACTGCTTTTCAATAAAAGAAATGGACTTCAATCAAGTAACACAACCATCTGCTGTCTCATTTTCATCTGGGTAGCTATTTATTCAATATGTTGTTCTAATTTTCCTAAATATGATGTACTAGAACATTTATACTAGAAAATACATGTTGTTCTGGGGTGTAGGGCCAACTTTGTTTGCTGTGAACTGCTTTGTTTTGCCTAAATATGGTGTATTAGGACATCAATACTAGAGTGTACTGGCTTTTCTCGGGTGCAGGGTAATTTTGTTTGCTTAGGATGGTGGTGGTTTGTAACCACTTTTTAGGATATATGTGCGTCACATCCTAGACCAGATGCACCGAGGCATAGTGTCGTTTTAATAGGCTCCTGCAAGTAGTGAGGTTTGGTGCTGGACGGTTTCCTTATACAAATGCACACTGTGTGCCAGATCTAGGGTTTGACGGACTGTACACTGTCAGTCTGTCGTGTAGTTCCTATAAACCTATATAGGATCTGCGCGTTTAGACAAAGTACACTGTAGGAATGGTGTCCAGACTGATTTTAGACACCACCGCTGGGTATGTCAGCCTGTATACCAGCTAGCTCACAGTGCCACTAGAAACCCTTCTTACCAAGGAGAGAATAGTTCTTGGCAACTATCGAACATGACAACTCTATCCCATCAGGGATCGTGGAAACAGTGTTATACTTTTTGCTCAGTCACCAGTGCTCACTTTGTCTCAGAGAAATACACAGAATAAACAGTGGGCACGTTTTTCAATACGCATGTATTAAACCTGCGTCATGCTAGTGTAAAATAGGTGTGCTGAAACAACCAAAAGAGAGTAACAGGTATAAATGATTATAAGCACCAACAGAGTAAAAGGATGGTAGATTCCTACCATAGTGCTAAAACAATGAATACAGCCAGGTATTAAAATACATGACAGTAAAATTGCACTTCTACGATGCCATCCTAACTAGATGCACCTAAGTGTACCTAGCATGTATGGAGATGTGAAGCCAAGAATCACTCTAGGATAAAGTCAAACCCATTACCTGAAGTGAGGGACTGTGGGATCCCGTCTTGGTCTCGAGATGGACACCCCGTGAGGAATGTCAGACCACTGTGAGCTGGAGTGCCTTCATGCAGGATCCTCAGCGTCTCGAGTTAGTGTGTCAGCATGGAAGTCCTTTTCTCTTCTGACTACCTCAGCAAGATATGGTGTGTATATAATCAAAGTGGTACCCTCATGGATTCTACCTTGCTATGTCATGTTGGACTTAGGATGACGGAAGGAATGACCCATATACATAGTTATTATATAGGAGATGGTAGTCCTGCTGAGTTTACAAGAATCCTCATGCTTAATTTATTAGGCTAGTTTTCAGGAAAAACCCCATGTCCTGTAAGCAGTACCGTAACTAGGTAAAAGGTCAGTCCCAAGAACTGTTATGTAGTCTAATGGTAGGGGAGGATATAGGTGAAAGGTTGAGTTGCTACTTGAGCTTATATTTGGGTACCTATATGAAACATAACAAGTCAGGGTGACAGATGAAATTATATCAGCCACCCTAAAGGACTATCGTCCACCAAATTTAGAGACTAAATCTGGCCCAGAAGTAATCTCTGTGTCTTGACATGAACCACCTTAATGGCGGTTCATGTCCAGGTACAAAAAGTTTGATGGATGGCTGCCATCTGTTTTGACTGCCATCTAACAATCTTTTTGCTTATCAAAAGGAAACTTCCAAAGTGAAAGTTTAGTTTTGAGAAATGAAAAATTAATCACATCCACAGCAAGGATTTTTTCTCTGGGCCTAGGTGTCATTATTTGGGTTTTTTTCTGTTCCTCACTCTCTGAATATACCTGGTGGTTGAGCACAGAAAAAAAGGACATATCATCATCCACCCTAAATGGAGCCGGATGTATAATACCCTCCCTCGAATGGCCTCTTCTCCCCTGGGCTGAGAGAGGAAACTTTATGTTGATGGAGCCAAAGGTGGATCGCTTGACAAAAAGATGACAGTCCTCTCAAACCTATGTAGAAATGGTGGACCATAATTTTGAGCAACAGGAAACTCCATCACATTTGTAATGCAGTACCTCCGCCACCAAACTATACATCACTCCCTTTAAAAAAAAAAATGTCCACTGGTAAAATATATTTCCTTGTAAATAAATCCATTCTCCTACATTCCTACCATATGTGGAATGATCAAATCGCTTTCCCTCCCTGGCAGGGATTTACATCAGTCCTTGGATAGAGTAAAAATCCTATCAATACCAGGGTGGAAAGGGGAAGGACATGGTTTTCAAACACCCCAAACATACGATTGTGGGGTAGGAGTTCACAAACTTTCACTGCCTTGGAATCTGACTTTCCCACCTTTTGAGTGGTATTTACAAGCATGGAGAACTTACGTTTACGACGGAAACTACCTTTGTGAATATGGCCCTCTGATTTTAACGGAAGGATTGGCTAGAATACTCTTATTGCAACCATCACCACAGTTTCTCTGGTCATGTCTATGGCAGCAATACACTTTTTGTTGGTTTTTGTTAATAAGGAAGGGGCATCGTTGTACTACATTTTGCATTTCACTTTATGTACTGATTAACTTTAAGATGTTTAAAATGTAATTTTCTGGACTCTCAATGGAAATGTGACATGTATTCCAAGGAATCCATATAGAAACCTGCACATGGCACCATGTTCCATGCAGATCCTGGGAATTTCTATGAATCACAAAAAGTAGTAAATCAACACTCACACATAGGTGTAAATCCAGCTACATTTAGTACTTTCTTTGTGAATTGCATCACATGCCACTTTCCTTTTGGTAGGGAACAATTGTATTACATTTGCTGTATTTTCTTTAAAATGTACAAAAAGTGTTTTCCTCAGTGAAGACCACTTATAGGCCATTTATACTATGTAAGCTGTTTTTAAATGTCAGTTGAAGAACTGTGATATTTCTCTTCCTGGGTAATATTTACACTGCTCGTGCTGTTTTAACTTGCAATTTTGCATTACATGAGCTGTATGTGATATGTGTTATCTTTGCAATGATTGGTATTTTACCAATGGCAGAAATGTTTTTGCAAATTCATCACCATACATTGTGCTATACTGCCAGACAAATCATACTATTATCTGATGGAATATTACATTGTTTTCCCTGGGGTTTCTTTCTTCTAAGCAGCTACCTTGCTGTTCAGATTTGGCAATATGATCACCTCATGCATGGAATCAGGAAAATTGAAAGCTCTAGCCAACTGCCTGGTCTGGAACTCCTCCCTTTGATGCAACAATTACCTAACATCAACCATGATGTTTATAAATCATTAATAAACTCACATTATAACCTTGGTACAACTCTTCATAGCACTGTAGAAGAGCTACAATCAAAGGCTACTTATGGTGTAGATTTCACAGGAATAACAAAGGGTCATGTCCATACAGCAGTTTGGCTTCCGTTTCATTTTAACATAGCCCTAAAATGTTTAGCCGTTTTCTGAATAGCAAGTGCCAAGGGTAACAAAGTAGTAGTTCTTTTACAGATCTATGGTGTCATATTGGGTCATTACGTTAGCTGGGATACGAATGAAGCTTTAACCGATTCACATATCTTGCCTTCAACGTCAGTTCATAGACAGAAAAATAAAGTGGCCACGTCGTGGGAGTAAATATTTGACGATTGAAGTCCAAAAACATGGCAGACAGGTCCAATTACATTTTTATATCGTTATGACTAAGATTGATAGATATTTCTTACATTATCTTTACTCTTATTTTTCATTTTGTACTTGTTTTATTTTGTCTTGCCTGGTGATCTTTGGGTCAAGTGTATAGTTAATTCTGACTTAAGCTTTTACTGACTCGTGTAAAATCAATGCACGGACACTTATTATTGTAGCAGAGTGCATTAGTGATGTTCTATAAAATGAGTCTTTCTTCGACTTCTTACCTTTATTGGTATTGTAGTTGTATAAATGTTGTTGGGCTCTTACATTTCTACATTTTCATTCATGGTTTTGTGTTACAATATTTTCAAAACCATTCTACTAAATTTCAATTTTTAAAAAAAACCAAACTATCTGTCCTGTTTTTTTATTTCCCGCCTAAGATCCTGCATATAACTTGTATGGGATTTCAACTGTTCTATTTTTTGCTCACGATAATCCCTCTTCATCACAGCCCTGGTCAGCCATGGAAAGTGGAGACTGGTCTCCTGCCTTGTGCTTCTGATCTCCATCATCATGGATTACAGCTGATTACAGACCGCGGACCTGGATCGCGGATACCGAAACTCTCACCGCGCTCACTGCTACCTGCTACCTGTAGTCCGCCCGCCTGCATCTCCCTCACCGAGAATCAGCTCCGCAGGGGCTGCCTGAGAGCCACTGCTCCAGCCCGTCCCTGGTCCGCCCACCCTGGAAAGCGAATACAACGTCTGAGGGCGGCCAGGAGCAGCGGGCACTGGGGCGGGTGCAGGGGCTGCAGGGGCTGCAGGGCTGCTCTGGTCCAAAGCCCGGTCCCCAGCCTGCCTTTTCCCGACGTCGGGGGCAGAAAGCAGAGAGCAGCGGCGGAGCAGGCGGTGGAAGCAGGCGAATGCTGAGTGAAGCGGAGTGAAGCAGAGACTGCCGCTTTGATCCCCCCCACGGGAACCTGGGGCCGGAACCTTGGGAACGGGTTTTTACAGTGGAAGCAGCATCGGTAAGCCTACAGATAGTCAAATAGAGGCCGCTGAGCCCCAAAAAAAAACGTTAAAAATTCTCCCATACAACTGCACTTTGTCTCAACCAACTCGTGACCGGAGGAGGAGGAGCGAAGAGCAAAGCGTGAGGAGCGAGGGCTAGAGCCGCTGTGTGGAAGAGCGGCCCCTAACCTGGGCTTTCATAAATTCAAGACTGAGAAGCCGAAAAGAATCCCGAAGAGGCCGCCCGAAATAGGTGGCGGCCAGGGGGGTCTTGTGGCAGTGCACCCTTTATTGCACTCTCGGTGAGAGTTTTCCTCGGAGACCTTACCGGCACCTGAACATGCTCCAGCGCCCCTAGCGCCGCAAATGAGGTGAGATCACCAGGGGGGCCGAACCAGAACAACAAACGCAATCGCGGCTGCCGATAGAGGCGGCCGCGAAGTAAGAGCCGGGGTGGTGGTCCTTGGCGGGTCCGACTAGGTCTGACAACGCCCGTGGTCCCCCTCGTGCGCTCCGCTTGCACTTTACCCATTTCTGCGAGCTCCTCTATAACCCTTCCTTTCGGCTCCCTTTCTCCTAGCCGCTATGAGGATATTAGATCAGACTTAGAATCGCTAATAATCTCTCACAAGTTGAAACAGAAAGGTGGTGTGCAACTTGCTAATAGGATATGGGGGGAACTCCCTTTTCCCCGCTGCACACTTTCATTCTCCGACTACAGAGCGTGACTCACTAGAGACTCATCAGTAACAACTTAAAAAACCCGGGCCTAACCCAAACCTAAAAAGAAATAAATAAAATTAAGAAGTGTCTTTCAACTGATTAAAAAAACAAAACAACAAAGCGGCATAGAAGCCCTACAAGGCGACTGAGGATAGAGGATAGTAAATCTTTATAAAATCAGGGGAGGAAAATAGAAAACAGAAAACAACACAAACAACACAAACAAGAGAGTAAAAGAAAGCATCTGCTCTCACCACGATGTGCACAAGGAGTAGCACCCAATTACAATCCTCTCATCGTCCTCACAAGACCGTTAAACGACAGAAATCAAAACTGCTTTATCCGCAAGAGGCCGGTCGCGGTAATCAGCCCCTTCACCCCCCGCGACTTGAAGGAGCAGCTGGAGTAACCAGAGCGCACTTCAGGGAGCAGATTGAAGCGCTAAAGGGGGAAAAAATGCCAACAACTGCCCCCTTACATCCCTCACACCTCTCACATCCAACTAAAGGGAAAAACAATGGCACCGGCGACATTAGAGACCATTTCTTTCGCATTGATCAGCTAAATAAAAGCGCCCTTCATCTTCCATGTGGTAAGAATACAAGCTCTCCCAACCAATTACTAACATTTTCAGCCTCTCCAGACTTGGTCTCTCTCTATCCCGAAATAATCGTTTGTGGTAAGGCTACAGTAACCGCTTTTCCCAGTCCAGACAACCAATCTTCAAAATTTAGCCCAAAGGAATCGTCAAAAATCATGCTTCCTATGGTCATGTCAGCTCCTTTGGCTTCGCCAAATATACATAGAGCTGCCTATGAACCAGATCTGGAGAAAGAATATATGATCTCTCAAAGGGAAAAAGATAAAATTTCAGAGCACAAATCATCAGACTCCATAATCTGGATTTCGTCAACTCACTCCCCAACACAATCTGCAAAGCTTTTGACGTCGCAAAGGTCGCTACTCAATGAAGTCGAGCTAAACTCACTCAATGGCCCACTGGATGATTGCACTCAAAAACACAGCTTTGATCTTCCCTCGCTAACATCTACTCCGTTCCCTTCTGTGGAAAACCACTTCCGTCATTCTAAAAATAACGTTTCAATCAAACGCAAGACCAAACCAATTTCCCTCAACGCCCCCCCAGTAACTAAGACCAGCTGCAACGTCAGAACTAAAGCCAGTACCTCCCATCAAGACGCAAATAAAAAAATAAAAAAATCAAACATTAAGTAACTCAAACATCAATGTACCTTCTGCCCACCTTTTCTTCTCTGAAAAAAATCACTCCCGAATAGGTCTCAGGCACGGGGATTCGCACGATACTCCAGCAATGCTTAAAGTCGAGGCTCTTCTCTCAGCTACCAACCAAGCTTTGAACTCAATGGCTAACGCTGCACATATGCATGCTGACAAATTGGAACGCCCAGATAAATATACTACAATTAGTAGCAAACTCAATAACGGGAATAGACTTAAAACTGGAGCAATTAAACTTTCTGATACAAAGAGTCCAAAAAAACGTGGCTCAAAATCAAATCCCTACTTTGAACTCAAGCCAAGAACCAAACAAAAATACAAACTTAAACTTATACCGAATGCAAAATGGCTGCAATTGTGAGCCTCTATTAAAAAAATTAGAATCATTGCCGGCAATAATGTCCACTCTAATTGAAGATCTGAGGAATGAGACCCAGACTAGACCTCTGAAAACGTGTATTTTCCCAAGTCTTCAAACCCATGATAAACCTACTATAGCAAAATCAGGTCTAAATAGTCCAGAGCACCCAAGCTGCAACAAGAGTGACATGAAAACGGAACAACAATCACACAATGTTAAATCAAACATTCAACACGAAAAGCCCCTCGTTGCTGCTCAAGAAAGCGCTTTAGACATTAAAAGAAAGGTCGTCTACTCTGGCAGTTAATCTACTCCAAACTCACAACCACCGAATGTCCAAGAAAAAATCACACCACTCAACACTGAAGTAGTGTCACCCACCCCACCGAGTCTCGCTAGGCCTTTAAATACAACCACACAAACCTCGATGGATGGAAATCCCTTGTCTAGAAAGAATAAGAAGAAGCTAAAGAAACTAAACAAAGCAAAAAAAAAAGGCAATGCACTACTACAGTGGCTGGGAACAAATAAGAGTGACTTAATTACTAATCCAATCGTGCAGTCAGTAAAACTAACCCATCATGCTGAAGAAAAAACAGAAAAACCGAATGTGATTTTAACGAAGATCAATGAAGACCACAATACCCAGCCTGACCGAGAACAGAATTCATTAAACCTAAGGGATAAAAAAGAAACTACAAGCAGTAGTAAAAACAAAAAATCGTATACTAACTTCCCTAAGCAAAATTAAAATTCTATCAAACTGCCCCAAAAAAGTTGTCTGCTCTCCCCAGGCGCAAAAAAACCTACTAATCAGGAGCAAAGCCAAAAAATAACAAACTATATTGACGAAATTTTACTGTCAAAAATAGAAGAGTACCAGACAAATACCGAGGCCCTCACAGAGGCGGAAAGACCTGATAACACGACGCAATCCCCCCGTTGACTAGTGAGAGGAAGTGATCTGCCAACAGGCGTCTTCCCCTCAATTTTCAAAATGAATAATCAAGACAACCTAGAGTACCCACTCAATGAAAATTCACTTACGGACCCTATAGAGTCACACTCAAAATATGAAACTTCGCAAAAACCAAAGCCTAACCAGTGAAAGTCCCCTTCTCTGTTTCAATGATACAATAAAATATCACTGTATCCGGAATACGTATCCCAAGGCAAATGGGATATTTTAAATAGAGGAAATATTTTAAAGCTATGCCTGCAGCTCCCGGGCCTGGAAAGCATAAAATCAATGGACATCAAAAGTGTGGCCTTCATGGACTCTGAACAGGGCCAAATAAATGAATCAACTGTGGTAACTTTTTATAATCCTGATCAGGCGGCAATGCTAATGAACAACAAAAACCAACTGACTGAATGGGGCATTCAGGCTAGCCTCTATACCAACGCTAAATACCCGGATTTTCTAAAAAACATATGTAACGCTCCAATGGTCGCCAGTAACAAACTAGAACAAAAACAGGATAAAAATATCCAGCAGACATCTTCAACACTAAGGAATAAAAACCGCACCCTGGATAGAGAATCCACTTCAAATAACAGCTACAAAATTAGGGGGACCGCGCAAATGCGTACTTAAGCCTCATAAATCCCAAGATTGGTCCTGGCTCTCTCAGGCCTTAGGGTAACATACAGAAAAAATCGTACCAAGAAAGAATCAACTATGATATAGCCAACTATCTTAATATATGCTCTTGGAATATCCGGGGCTTAACGAAGGAGAAAATTGAATGACTAACCACGGGCCTCCAGAAGACCCAGGACATATTTGCTCTCCAAGAAACTTGGGCCCTGGAGAATACCATTTGGGAAGACTTCACTGTTATCGAATCACATGCCATACCATCTGCTGTAGGTGGTCATGCCTCTGGAGGTGTGCTGATCGCCGTGAAGAACACTCTGGTCGTAAACCTATTACCACTCTATAAAGGCGAAGGCGACTACATCTTTATCAGCATTGAGACCCAGCGCCAAGAAAAGGAAAAATTAAAACAAAAAATCATCCTCGGCTGTGTTTACTTGCATCCCTCCAAAATAAGACGAGAGGCTACATTGAGAAAAATGCTACCTGATATAGCCAACCTCGAAGTTCACTTTCCAAATGACATATGGCTGGTTATGGGTGACTTCAACACCAACCTAATGGAGGCTGATTGCACCCCACTTTCTCAACCATTTTTAATTAACGGTATGTGGGCAATCCCGGCGATAAAATCTCAGTTCCAACGGAAGGAAACCAAAGGGATAAAATTGGCAACACAATTAAACCAACTAGGCTTGCGCATTTTAAACTGAAGAATTGCTTTGGATCAACCGGCTGCATATACTCACGTATCCCCCTCACAAATGGCCACCCTGGACTACATATGGATATCAGTAGTCCACCTCCAGTTGGTACGGCAGTTTCTGGTAACTCCGTCTTCAGACAGCGACCACCCAATTTTAACGTGCAAAATAGATCTTTGGCAGTTTCACCGCCCGAATATTCCCCTGATTGGCAACTAATCGAACTTACAGAACGTAAGAAAATTGAGATGGTCTGAGGATAATCGAGATGTAATAGAAGCAGAAGTGGATGATATGCTGACCAAATGGGCCTCGAATGGCACAAGTCACTTGACGGCATCCTTATGGGAAAGTATAGTGACCGATTTCAGGGAAAAATTAGCCCCAAAGCTAACAAAAAGTATAGTTAAAGATCATGAGGTTCCAATTACCCTTCTAGAGCAAAAATAACGCACAATTATTACAAAAAACAAATTAAATAAACTGCAGCGAATCACCGTCAACAACGAAAGTGAATATAAATCTTTGTGGAGCCAAATATCATCTACCAGAAAAGAATATAGGAAGACCAGGATTATTCTAAAGAAATTGGAGGAAGAACACCATTGGGCAGCGGCCCATGAGATCATAAAATCTAAGGACCAAAGGAAATTCTGGAATTGGGTTTACAAGGCTGCTAAAACTACCAAACCTCCCAGTGCGACTAACATCTCGCCTGCTGACTGGGAGATCTACGTCAAAAAACTCTATACAGCACCGTATGCTATCAACTGTAATAGCCCTCCCATCCTCAAGCAACCGAATTCCCAGGATGACACGACCCTAACTGTCAAGATAACCCCAAATCAAATAGCGCTAATCATAAAGAAAATGCGTTCAGGTGGTGCCCCAGGACCCAACGGTATTCCCACCCAAGTATATAAAGCTTCCGCCCAGAAATGGGCATTGATACTGGCACCTCTTTTTGAGGCAGCAATACTGGGAGGTTCTATTCCAATTTCTTGGCGAGGATCTCTACTAGTTCCCATCCACAAAAAAGGCTTGCGCTCTAGTCCCGACAATTATCGGATGATAGCCCTCCTTGATGTGGACGGGAAGGCATACGCAAGTGTCCTTCTATCCGAACTAACAACTTGGGCAGAACACAGCACTCTAATTCCCTTCACACAAACTGGCTTCCAAAGGGGTTTCCATACTGAAGATAATCTGATCTGCATAGCCCATACGATGGAAACTACCCTCTCCTACAATCTAGCCAAGATCTGGAACTCTCTCCCCCTCTCACTCAGATCAGAATCCAATCTGCTGACCTTCCGAAAGCTTCTCAAAACCTTGCTTTTTAATAAAACATCTACCTAAATCTTCCCACTGATCCACTAAATCCAGCGTATCCAGCTTAAACCTATTTCCTCTGCAGCGCTGGGACGCCTCTGGGTAGCCATCGCGCTATATAAATTCTCTTTCCATTCCATTCCATTCCACCCTAGTCACAAAAGGCAAATCATTATACCTGGGCTTCATTGATTTTCGGAAAGCTTTCGACAGCGTGATTCGGTCTAAACTCTGGGAAAAATTGGCGAAATGGGGCATTCCCCAGACATTACTGAATGCGCTAATAGCTTTACATACAGATACCTGGGTTAAAATAAGAGTAACCTCGAGATGGTCATCCACTAATAAAATCTATACCAACAGAGGCCTAAAGCAAGGATGCATCCTTGCACCTTTACTATTCAATCTGTACCTTGCAGACCACCCTGAATGGCTGTCGAGCCTTACCACCAAGAATTGGCCCTATAAAAATCCAAACCCTGCAATATGCTGACAACACCATTCTTCTCGATCAAACCCAGGTGGGTCTTCAAAGACTCTTTGACTCCCTCGCCTCGTATTGTAACACCAATACACTAGAGATCAATGCCACCAAGACCAAAGTAATGGTAATATCCTCCTCGAAAACAAAAAAGAGCACTTGGTTTATTGAGGGGAAGGCATTGGAATCAGTCACTGCATATAAATATCTGGGTGTTTGGATAGATCATAAAGGGAGACCGACCGCGCATATAACCGCAATGTAGGGTGTTGCTCGAAGCCTGGAGGGGGCTTTTATAAGAACAAAGAGAGCCCTCCACTCCCCGGACTTTGCCCTACTAATAAAACTGATTGGTGCAAAACTTCTTCCAACAATATCCTTTGGCGCTATAACCTATAAAGATAAAATGACCAACTGGTTAGATAGAGCTCAATCATCATGCTTCCGCAGAGTATTCCAACTGCCAAACTCGACCTCTCATGCCCAAATCCGAAAGGAATTTTCTCTATCTTCCCAGCATTGGATCATGAGTGCACGAGTCATCGTTTACAGCCTAAAAACGAAACTAGCCCGCTCCAATACTTTAAAGAGCTGTATATGGTCATTGTTCAGTAATCCTGCCACATCATGGAGCAAATATTTGACCTTCTGTCTGGAAACTTTAAAGGCTAACGATATATGGTCAATTTCGCTGCCCATAGAGGTAAAATCCAACCTTTTAACCAAACAAGCAAAAATTCTTTCCTACGACCACGATGCACAATTAATATTAAAGCTCTTTCATGGCAGCTGGGCCTCTAAACTCTACGCCCCAAAAATATTGCAGCTCTATCTTTCATCGCCTATGAAACCCTATGTAAAACATCAATTAATGAGACTACGTTTTGGCCTAATCCCACTGATGCCATACAAGTTCGGCCAAGGATACAAGAAGGCCGCCTCCACCAAATGCCGCTTCTGCAACCAGGAGGAGGAAAACCTGATTCATATTTTGTGCTTTTGTAGATGCTTACTAGCCCAAAGAATTTTTTGTCTACGCCCGATTTGGATCTTTCTTAATATCAGGACATGCCAAGAAGCATTGTAAGCATGTATGAGGGGCGACTCACCTCAGATGGCAACGCGCTTTGTAAAATTTATATCTGAAATTAACCTTTTGCTACCACCAGATGATCAAGAATGAACTCTAATTCCTGAAAATTGATTCTTTTGATCTCATGTGTCTATTGTCTCCTTATCAGAATTGATTAGTGTCTCTTTCTAAACTTTTAACCATGACAGTGTAAATTGCAATGATTTTAAATAATTGTGCAAATAAAATGTTATCTTTATCTGATCTCCATCTGGAAACATTATGGCAGTGGTTCCCAAACTCTTTTGACCAACGGCTCCCTTGACATATTGGCTGTTGGCTGTGGCTCTCCGTCATGTTACTTTTTTGTGGCGGGTGAGGGGATGTAAGACCTGCCTCGGGAGTACTTCCATTTTTATCCCTGAACATAATTGGGATGAAGCTGATGAAGGTATCATAATCATAGATGCAATCCTTTCCTATTCACTGCGGAGCCCTATGAAGTGTCAATGACTGATTGGAGGGACGCAGGGTTCTCAGAGCAGTGAACAGTTACTGCATTGTGATGTAGTGCTCTTTAAAGAGGTGTGTCTTTAGGACATGCTGGAAAGCTTGGACACTGAGTAGACTTTTTATAAAAGAACCAAATTGTTGAACTCTGTTTGTCGGAGGAGTCCTTGCTTTGCCTCCCATCAATTGTATTTGACTTGAACCGAGAAAGCGGAGACCTTGTTGTGGGCCTGCATGAATATCAAATGACATAAAATTGGTCTAACTAAGCATACCTGTCCTTTCAGTTGAATTGAATGCTTAAGAGAGAGGTGGGGGGACATTTTATTCAAGTGAACCGTATGTTTACTAAACAGCACTAGTTGAAACAAGAACATAATCGTTTATAATTATGTCAATCTGGAAATTCTGCACACTCATGCTGAAAGTGCACATCCTGAGATGTGTTTTTAAATCTATCTGGTACATTTTTAACATTAGGAAATTGAAATGAGATGCCCATTCGATTTCTTTTCTCAACATATTACTCATAATTAATTTTTTCTTCACATTTCCTTCATCTCTCAGAAATCTGCATCTTTAAGCATTGATGAATATTTAAATTTCGTTTTATTTGAAAAGCAGGAATTGTATTTTTCCATTTCCTAGAAATACTTAGAGTGTAACAGCCCGCATGCACCCAGGGAGAACCCCATGCCCCCCAGAGTCTTATCACTGAGTGTTCCTGTAACAATTACCAGAAATCGGAGGCTGCAGAAAAATAAGCAAGGAGCATGTGCTGTCTCCCCGGACTCCATGCTGGTGCTCTGATCATGACCGACCTTGTGGGTGGGTGTCCAGGTACCTACCCTAGGCACCTACCAAACAATATGTTGGGGGCCGCGGGGGGAGCGCCAGGGCCCCTGTGGCTCCCTGCATATATCCATACTGGGTGCCGCATGAGCCAGGATTGCTTCCGGCGGAACTAGCTATTTTTATTTGCTCCCATTCCCCCTTCCAAGAGCGCGGGCAGTTAAACAGAAGTTTTCTCACACGTGGCTGGAGCATTTTTTAAAGCTCCTGCCAAATGCGAGCAGGCCTGCCTTCGCTGCATGCTTTAAAAATACTCTCACAAGGTGGAAGAAGATATGTGTGTCTCAGGGGTGGGCTCCCTGGGACACATTAATTGAGCCAGCCCAGGGGATGGGTTCCCCGGGTCCTTTACAGGTTCAAGAAGGGGGGCGGTGCACCCCTTTCTACCCTTCAATTTTACATCGGCCCTGGGGATGGTGTACCAGGGGCCTATTTGTGGTTCGGGCAGTTGGGCTGTCCCCCCCACAATAATTAGTTTTCAGCCTTGGAAGATGGGGTCTCCGGGGTCTATACAGGCTCAGGAAGGGGGTCTGCGTGTCCCCTCCCCCTTTTAATGAAATTGGCCCTGAGGGATAGGGTCCTTGGGGCCCATTATTGCCTCAGGGAGGGGGGCACTCCCTTTACTGAACATTTGGCCCAAGGGATGGGTCCCAGGGCCCTGAGCGGCTCAGGGAGGGTGCCTACTCACACCTCCCTTCCCATAAATATTGTATTATAGGCTCTGGGGCACTGGCCGACCCCGGGTTTATTGTCTATTTAAAAGAAAATGCTTGTGGGTGTTTTCTGTTGTATTTTTATTGTTTAAAATTGAGATCATGTGAGAGCCTTGCAACTTTAAAAAAAATATATATTTTGGCCCCAGGAAGGTGACTCTGGACTCTTCCAAAGGTGCTAGGGGATCAGGGGATCGCTACCCTGCACCCTTATATATTTTTTCTTTCTTCTACTCCGGACAGGTGACTAAGTCCCCAAGTTCTGTAATGGCTGCCCTCAACATTTTTCAACATATTGTAGGTAGCCAATCAAAGTGCTTGCTCACCAGGACCATGTATCTTGTTGGAGCAAATCAGCCCTGGGGAACACAATAAAACCCTTTGTCAATCGGAAGGCGGTATTTTTTTTAACTGGGTTTGACAGAGTCCCTCAAACCCAAGTCCAGATATACAAATATTATTGATCCTTAATATCTCTAAAAATACTGAACAGATTTATACCCAATGACAAAAACAACACTTCTGGACCAAGGTCTAGCTTCCTGCCAAATTTGGTGTAATCCCGTCCAGCAATTTTTGCGGTAGTACTGCCTAAAAAAGTCTATGGAAAATGCATGGGGATTTTGCGTTTTGAGTCCCCCTCCCCTTTTCTCAGCCTCGTTTGATGGATGACCCCGAAACTTTCCATGCACTAGCTAGGGTAAAAAGAGAAGCCTTTTGGAAAGTTTCATGGAGATTCGTCAATAGGCACCAAAGTTATTAGAAACAAAATGATATTTCAACAGAAATTTTGATCTAACTAGAACTACCCAGTAGCGACTGCCACTTGGTAATATATATGCTTATATATATGTATAACATCCACCCCACTAAATATAGTTGGAGACGCTTGCACCTTACACATGCCTGGCTTTACATATTCTTGCATAACATTGCCATTCTATGGCGACTTATTTACTTACAGTTACTGTATGTTTGAAATACCTTGAGTCTTTTATGTTTCCTTTTTCTTGTTTTCCCCCTCCTTGTGATTCTCTCCTATAAATGGTACGTAGGATGAAGAGTACCCTGAGGCCCATGCGAGGGACTGAGTTGAGGCACCACAGCCGATGTTTACGAGTGATGGAGCAGGGTTTTGCAAAATAAAACCTGCTCGGATCAAACCTCTCATTGTGGGAATCATTAACAAAATTGTGTGAAAATTAACAGTGCAAAACTAGAAAGGGATGAAGAAAACTGAGCAAGCGCAAACGCATGCTGGCATAGTAAATGTGAATGTATAATGCAGAAATAACAGCCATAGAAAATGATAATCTTTTAAAACATACATAACTAATAGAATATTTGCGTGAATAAGTGGAGTTTTGTAAAATAACAACGATAATCACACATGTATTTGTTTTTCCCAGAGCACATTTCACTGCTTTGCCGACAAGGCCTCAAGAGTATTTTTTAGGTTTAATTTGTTTTCTAAAAAGGCCACAAAAAGAAAAGAATATTATATGTTCTTCAAGAGTTCCTGATGATGGCCAAAGTTGTGTAAAGGAAATAATGAACATTATGAATGGAATCTATCTCTTTCCGAGTGGAGTATGTGGACACTTGTATGAGTTTGCTAAATAAGCGAGCTGGAGAAATGTACAAACCGCGGAAGAAAATTATCTGGGTTTCCTCTGCTGAAGGTCAATGACGGAAGCTGTCTAAAGACAAAACAACTGTTGAAAAGTTAGACGTAATGAACGTGGAGTGACCAGACACCAATAAGGTTAGAGGATTTTTTTGTGTGATGATACATGGAGGGTTGGATCTTTAGTGAATTCGGGTATAACTGTTAGTGATAGTTTTTCATAGTTTGGCAGACTAGGAGAGACTTAGCGAGAGGAGAGAGCCACGTTGCTATTTCCTAATCTAGGGGCCTATTAGGATGGCGGACGGACTTGTGTCCGTCCGCCACCCCCGAAGTGGAGGGACCGTCCGCAAGGGCAGCGGCGTTCCCTCCATGTCAATTAGGATGTGACCGCCACCCTGGCGGTCACATCCTGTATCTTTAACATTGCGGCGGATGATGCTTCAAGCAGCACCCGCCGCAATGTTAAAAATGCATGCATTGCATTTGCATGCACAAAGTGGCAGGCACCGTGCGGTGCCTGCCGCTTTGTGCATGTAAATGCAGGGGGGTACCATAGGTACCCCCCATGTGCACCCCCCCCCCCTTCACCCTGGGGGCCCGCAAGGGCCCCCCAGAAGCAAAGGCCCACATGCTTTTCCACGGCGGAAAAACCGCCACGGAAAAGCATGTTTACACATGCTTCCTAATTTGGAAGCATGACACCGCCACCAAATAGCAGGCTACACCCCGCGGATCAGCGGCGGATGGACCTGCCGTCTGCCACTGATCCTACCGCCATCCTGATCTGGCGGGTGGTGATTACAGGGGCCGCGGCGGTGAATTCGCATCCTCCCCGTAGGATGCGGATTCACCGCCATCCTAATCGACCCCCTATTTGGCTAACTTTTGTTCTGCTAATCCTGAGTCTTTGACCTTGCTCCTCAAACTTTGAGGGTGCCCCTGTCTAGTCTCTCGGCCGGAGGGTAGCTTTCCTTACTATTAGCAATTTATGCTATAGTTATTTCATTGGAGCGTATATTCTGAATTTGCATATATTTTATTTGCAAATGTCTTTATTCTTTTCTCTCTTTAACTATCCACTCTCTCATGATACTCATATTTGAGATGTGTTACTGAGAATTAATTTATTGGTGTTTCTCTTGTATGTTGATCCATGAGCTGTATTGAACCTGATTAGCATTCATTTGAATTTAAATAAAAGCATATTGATAAGAAATTAGAGTCTTTTTTTATTAATGTTCAAATTATATTGAATGATTATTTTCTTTATTCAGGTCCTTATTTACTAGAAGTCTGTTAGTCTTTTGCCAATCCCTAACAACTATCCAAGATTCATTTCGAGAGGAGAAAGGACCAAAATAGGCAAAGAAAATGGTATCATGTTTTAAACTTAAGCAGCGTGTAAGGGACGGTTAGGTATTAAATTGGGTCCAGATGGTAAATATAGCAAAAACCCCTTCCGCTGCATCAGTTTTTGGTAGCAGACTTGATGGTTTTATTGATTGAATTGGCAATTGATTAGGACAGAATTAATGATTTTGATTAATTTGGTTATTAACATTTTTTATTACTGTTCTATGTTGTGGTCCATCGTTGACCTTAAGAGAGACGGGTCCGAAGTGGCCTAAGATCCCGAGATGATATTAGCCTAATGGGCAGGTTTACTGTGGCATACACTAAGTGGTATTGCGTTGTCTGCTGATGTGGTATTAAGCAACAGATGGGTTGTTAATGTTGCATAGGGAACTTTGAAGTTAGTATAGTGGAGATTTATTTGGGTACCTTTAGAAAGCGCAGCTGAAGAACTCCGAGAATTTTTCACTTCATTGAGATTGGAGTAACGGTGGTCGATATTCAACTAGTAGCAAAAGAATTCTTTGAGTGATTGAATCTATCTCTTTCTTTAGTGGAGTAGAAAAGCAGGTTTGTTACATGTTGCTTCTAATTTTATTTCCCTTGTTGAAAAGTTTGTAATTTTACTGCCGATTATTTTCGCAAAGGGAGGGTCAGTTGGAGGAGTTGAGCCACGCTGACATTGGTTAGCTAGTGTGAATCGTCACAAAAGAGTACTGTGCTGTTATTGGTTGGTTGGTGTGAGTTGCGCTGGTATAGGTCAGTGTGAACGAATAGCGTTTGAAGGAATACTGAAGATTTCTTTTTTCCTTGTTTGCTTGGAGTTAACGTAACAAACAAAATCAAATGAAGTTATTGAGAATGATGAAAACTTTATTTAGAAAAGATGAGCCTATAGTTATTAGAGAGGGAATTCTTATTCCGCCTGATGGTACGCCTGCTTCTTTTATGTCTTTAGAATGAGGACATCACACGTGAACATGGTTGGAGAATTGGGTAAATATAAAGAAGGAGATGGGAATTTGACATTTGCAGAGTATGGTACTTTTCAATGTAAGGATTTTAGAAAATTTGAGATATCAAATGAATCAATTGAGACCAAATCCTAGACCTATGCAATATGAAGGGCTTGAGGAATGGGAACATGAAGCATATGAGAGAGATAGAGACAGGTCTCAGAATAAATACAGAAATACTGTGAGTAGATACTCGGAGGCAAAATGAGATGCTCAGTTGAAAAGGTGGAGAAGAGATGTGATTGCAGCTGGTGAAGGTTTATATCCGGTTATTGTAGCAGATGATCAGGAAGGAGCAAAGTGTAAAGAGAAAAAGAAAAATGTTGAGTGTTCAGATCCAGATTCAAATGAGATTGATGGTGAGTTGTTGGATGAATTATTACTGAATAGACCTCCGCCATAACAGGAGGATCAAGAAAGAATTACCCCAAGTGCTCCATTGGTTCAAGTAGAAATTCCTCAGCCTTCTCAAGTGAGAAATACAAATGTAGTGAGTCAGGAGAAAGATGATTTGACACAAAATATTAATCAATTAAACTTGAATGCAAAAGTTGTATCAGTTCCCGTGACTATTGGTCCTATAGTCCCATTATATAGTGAGGGTTAAAATATTTCACAAGTGCATGCATTAACAGTACCTGTTAATGATAATAGGACTAGTGCTGGTGCTGGAGTAAGTGATACAGGAACATTGATTGATATTTCTGAAAGATCAATAGAAACCCCAAGGGGAAATGTGCAGATAGAACCAAGAAGATTAGTGCAGAATGTGAGAGAAGTGACACCTACATCAGGAGGTTCAACAGGACCATCCCCAAAAGAATTGGATGAATAGATTAGGGGATGGTGTCTAACAAAGTTAAAAGAAGCATGGATGTGAATAGACTAAAAGCAGACTTGGAGAAAATGATTTTAGGTACAATTAGTCCTGAAAGAGTAAATATCAGGAAGAAGAATTGTTGTTTTTGTGTAAGAATATTTCAATGAGAGCGAGGAGTTTTCATGAAAGATTTGCAGAAGTTGCACAAACTTATGGAGTTGACATAGAAAAATCTAAATCTTTACAAAAGACATTAGATTTTAGTGATAAAGATCTGGAGAGTTTGAATGCCTTTCGTAAGCAATTGCAAATTAAGGAACGGATAAACACATTAAAATGATGGGGTGAATTTGAACGTTAGAAAGGCAGATGGGCTAAGAAGAAAGAAGAAATGGTTGCAAATCAAGGAGCTTCATCTATGTTTCCAGTGAGAGAGACAGGGATAGAGACAACAGTAACTGAAAGGATATTTCCAATGAGAGAGGTACGAGGAGGTGGATTTGTTCACGTTCCATGGTCAAGGCATAATATACTGTCTTTTACAAATGAGTTTTCCCACATTGAGAGAGAAAACAGTTGAGTGGTACAAACAAGTAGAAAGATTTGTACAAGTTTCAAAAGTTTTGTAGAAAGATTTTGATGGTATGTTTGACATTGTGGTTCCAACTGATTTATGGGTTGAGTGTAAGATAGCGGTAGACTGGCCAAAAGAAGAATATCCTAGAGGAGCACTATCAGATGAAGTGATGAAAAAATACATTCAGGTCATTACCTATTTGAAGGGAAAGATCTCTCCAAAAGAAACTGATTGGGTAAAAATAGATAGAACAACTCAGGAAGCAAAAGAAATAGTACATGCTTATTATGGGCGACTTCTACAAGTATTTAAAAAGTATAGTACCTTGGAAAGCATAACTGACAAAAATATGGGACATTTTGTGTATAAGTTTGTATTTGGGTTGAAACCGGAAATAAGTAACATGATTCAGCAGCATTTGATTTGTTGACAAAACAAAAGTGTAGACGAAATATTGAGGTATTCAAAATACTGTAGTGATAATATTGAATCGTGGAATAAAAAGTTGAGAAATTGATGTGGGCACAAATGAAAGCAGCACAGAAAGGTGGTAATTTTGTAGATATTTATCAAACAGGTTTCCAAGGAAAGAATCCGAACACACAGATTGGTCAACTTTCAAATATAGGAGGTGTCATGGTGAATGGTGGTGTTTTTACTCAGGGAAGAGGTAGAGATGAAAATAAATTTCCGTGTTATGCATGCAGCAATTTGGGACATTGGAAACATGAGTGTAAGGCTTTCTTAGGGAATAATGAAATGAATCAGAATTGTTATCAACAAATGCAAGTTGATGTTAAGCGACATGCACTACACCCGCAACAGGTGGTTACACAGGTACAAATACCCCAAGCTGTGATATCAAATAATGATTTGAATGCTCAGGTACAAAGATACAGTGCAAATGTGGCTTTCCATACAGGTGAACAAACTAATAATAATCAAAGTGCCCAAATGGTTTCACAATACTGGCTGAAGAGCCATGAGAGTGATTCAGATACATCTCAATGACGGTGCCTGAGGGAGGTGAAAGAGTGCGTGCTTGGAGCATCTCTGGAGGTAGATCAGTGTGGTCCCTTTGTGGATGGAGAAGTTGAAGGTGATATGGTTACATTACTTGTAGACACTGGTGCTACCCGTTCTACTGTGAGAACAGAGGAAGTTGCTAACCTATCCCTCTCGGAGAAACAATCCAAGTTGTGGGTGTTTCAAACAAATTGATCAGAAATCCATTGACGAAACCAATGAAAGTACAAATTAGAGATTTTCATGACTTGCATCATTTTGCGGTGTGTGTGCTACGAGTTCAGTTAACCTGTTAGTTAGAGATTTACTTTGCAAGATGAACTGCACCATCTATTGTACATCGGATGGGATAGCATTTCATACACAGGATGTAGATGTGATTTTTAAACTGATGATAATGAAGCAAGGGACAGAACTGAACAATTTATATCCCTTGTTTACCATGAAGGATTTGCCTGTTGAATAGAGAGATACAGTGATGACTGATGTGTGGGATTTTTCAGGGAAAGACATTGGATTGATGAAAGGAGTTGATCCTCTTCAAATTTCAGTCAAACAAGGTGCAGAATTTCCAAAAACGCCTCAATACAAAATTAGTCCTGAGACCATTGCAGGAGTAATGCCTGTAACTGAATTAATGATTGAACAAGTTATTCTGAGAGAGATACTAGGAAGTCCTTGTAATTCACCTATTATGAGAATTAAGAAACTGAGTGGTAAGTATAGGATAGTTCATGACCTTAGGAAAATTAATAAGAAAGTGATACCTTGTTGCCCAATAGTGCCAAACCCTGCAGTGATTATTTACCAGATTCTGTAGTGTAGTTCCTATATTCCCAACAGGCTCTGCGCATTGGAATAATATATCCTGTAGCTTAGACGTAGGACTGTGGTCGACTAGGTCTCTACCGAATCTATTAGACTTAATTGTGAGTGCCAGCTAGCTCAGAGGTCACTAGAAACTTTCTCGAATTCACAAGAAGGGATTAGTTTCTGACAACAGCATAAACATGACAACTTTGTTTCCCAAGAATAAGAAATCAATCGCTAGAGTTGCGGAAACAATAGATAGCTATTTTACTCAGTCAATCGTGCATGCTTCATTTCACCAGCGCTGCTGAGAAATAGAGAGACAGGCGTTTTCAATAAAAGGTATTTATTGAACAGTCTTCTTTCTCGAGCATAAGAAATGTACTGCTACAATTGTAGTACTGGTTATAAAGTACAAGGCATATAATACGGTAAGTATTATAAAGTAGTACTGTAAAAGCATAATATGGTTTCTAAGCCATAAAATACATACAGTGATAAAATAATGACTAAAAGTACTCAACTGGTGCTTCTAAAATACGCCTACCCCGGTGTACCTAACTTCTAAAATACGCCTACCCCGGTGTACCTAACCTAAGTCTAGTACAAGGGAAGAAGTAAGTGAGGTGTAGCTTAAGTTTAGTATTCTTTGCCGAGAATCTATTCCAAGAATTCTCTTAAGGGTCTAATCAGCTCCGTACCTTCGTTTTAGAATGAAGGAGGTCTTGTATCTCTCTCTCAGGACCCGATTTCCCAGCAACCCGCAAGGGTAGCCTGGAAACACTGGAGCTGGATTTCTCGGCAGGAGAAAAGACAGCGTCTCTCAGTGCATCAGCTGGAGGGTGGCTTCCTTCGGCAGTTACTGCTGCAGGGCGTCGGGCAAGTAGTTAGTCGATCTGCTCCAAACCACGGTGTGTTTGTCTGGGCAAATGTAGGCATATTTATACCTTGAAGGTGCCGAGTTTGACGTATGATTGGACATAATAACGTCATCAAAGACTCAGTTCTTTGAAAACTCCATGATTTACTAGATAAATTAGTATTCAGGCAAAGGGGAAGTCCCTAGCTGCTGAAGGCGGGTTTTTCTAAGAAATCGGTTTTGATTCTCAGAACTTAGTGGAAGTAGCCATGCCGTATTTGGGCTGCATAGGCTCAGTCTAAATGTGGTAATGATTTCTATGCCTATATAAGGATCGGGTAATTTATACCTATATATGGGCATGAATCGGGAAAATCACACAAGGGTCCTAGATTCCTACACAACACCCACTCCACGATATTAAGTTCAATAAAACTAAATGTATAAGCACTGAACATATCTAAGGCAAGTGTTTACAATCCCAACCAAAGTACAAATTGCATTTGAAAGGTTTGTTCACATGAAATGAGTATAAACTGTATGAAAAAATAGGTCTCAAACGATATGAAGCATAGTATGAGAGCATACATTCTAACATTTATGAAAGACGAAATTGCATTCATGAAATGTCTCTTTAAGGTACAGAAAAAAAAACGAGACTATCCCATAGCATAATATTTAAACTGTTTCGTTTTTTAGGACAAGGCCAAATATTGTCGTTAGGAAGTTTTCAAAATAAATCTTGTTCTCTAAGAATAGTTCTACTTTAAGCAGATTACTCTGTGTCAACAAGTTCTATTTTGGAAAAAGTTAAAATTTGTTAGACGGCTTGTTTTGAAAAAATGAAGGCCGAATTTCAGAGTTCAGGGAACGCTGTGTAAATTAGTCAAAAGTTATTCTCAGTGTCAGGAGAAAACATCAGATCGCCTAGGCTGGCAAAGAAACCGTCTACCATTGTAGGCGAAAGTGGAACCACTTCAGTTAGCAGGTCAAATGTGCATAGATGAGGATCATCGCCGTCAGCGTTTGATGCAGTAGCAATGTCCGCAGTAGGTGGTACCTGTGTGCCTGTAGTGTCATGTATCTCACGCTCAGTTAGACTTGCCGGTGAGACCTCAATGAATGCCGTCATCAGAATGGGCAGCCGTTGGGGACAACACGATGCATGGGTCGTTACCGGACCTAGCAAAGCGTCAACATCTGATGGCAGGACTGATGGTAGTGTAAGACAAATGTCCAACACGCATTCTTCTCCGCAAAGCAGGCATCGCAGAACAGGTAAGATGCAATCTTGCCAGGTTGGTCTGAACGAAAGGAACCAAGTTGTGTTCAGATCCCTTAAACGAGCCAAGCCAAGAATCTGTATAATTCTCTCACGATACCTCATGGCAAGGAGGGCTTGTTCCATGGTAGTCTGGGTATCGCTGGTGACTGGACTTGCCATAACGGAGCAGAAGGAATAGAAATAGAATTCCTGCTATGAGTCCCAAGATGAGAGGCAGCCCGCCGAACACAGAGTGTACGAAATTTTGGAAAAATGCCGAGGATTGCTTCAAATGGTGCTAACAGTCCCGAAAAAAGTGTCTTAAATACATGTGCGATGCCACTGGTATCAGACATATTTAAGATTTGACTTAACATTTCTGCGAAATGTACTGGGCAGTTTGTTGATAATAATACATGTATCTCTGCAGAAGTCCTTGCAACTTGCAGATCATACGTTTCTCTAGACGAGGTCAGTGGCATATTTTTTTGTAAAAGAATGATTTTCATTCTGCTTAAAGTATCAATTCGTATAGAAGAGATATTCAGTGAAGGCCATAACGCCGTCTTCCTTTCTGTCTTACTTTTTGGATACAATACTTGCATACAACAAGTGACCCTGGATGACACACTAACTAGATACGCTTTTCCTGGCAACATGCCACAACAGCTGTGGTCATTGAGCATAACGTAGCTGCCATTGGATAGCTGCCTGAAAATTGGTTCTATTACTGTGGAGGGTGAACCGTGCAGGTGGCAAGAGAGGTTATTTGCAGAACCTACGCAGGCTCCATGTAAATTAATACCTTGGCACAAAAGTGTACCACTTAGTGAGTTCTTACAATTTTTACCATTAAGGAATACCTCCTTTCCCCCAATCCAACATTTGTGTGTGTAGGGTGAATTCCAGGTCGACTTAATGTATTCTTTACCCAACCTTTCATACAGGCCCGTTGGTATATGCTGTAGACAATACTGAAATTGGAAAATCATCACTGGTATCGTGATGGTGCCATGTATTATCCATTCAATGACAGGCTTCTCAGAAACTGTCAATGGTAATCTTTCCAGTTTCTCAATGCTCAGCACCGTATAGTCTACTCCTCTTTGTGCCAAAGAGATTTGTTTATCTGTAAGGTTAAACACAGTAAATAATGACGTGGTATTGATTAAACGCCATGGCACGTAGCCTGAACTGAGATTTTGTAATGTCCAGCCTAGCAGCATTATAGAACGTAATTGAGACTGACTATGTTGTAACATTAGCAAGTCTTGCTCTATTATGTCAATTGCAGATGATACGACGCTGCCAAAGAATAAATTCTGGAGGACAGAGTCGTTAACCCATTGTCCACTACAGAGAGACTTTTCTCTAAATTAATACGATCAATTTCTCGTATTCTTTCTGCAGTTTCCATTTGCGTTATTTTACATGCTTCGTTGTAAGCAGCATGTATACCAGCGTATATGAAACGTTTTTGACGTGGTCTACGAGGCCCCGTTAAGAAATCTCGCAAATCATTGCCTTCTTTAAGTAAAGATAAGTGTTGTTTGATTTCTGGAAGTGTAGATTTATGCAGCCACTCAAGGCATAGCTTTCTTACACTGTAAGTAGTTACTATCCCTGGATGTTGTCTCTGGGAGTATCTTGGATCTGGCCTATTCACTGGGAACCCTTGTGTTTTGTTCAGGAATCTATCTTGACAGTTATTCGTGTCTGTGGTCCAGATTAACCATTTTTTCCAATCAGGATTAGTTCTGTTTTGAATTAAAATCTGTTTTACATCTACCTCCTCATCTGTAGAGTTATTGCTGTCAGGTGAGGGCTTTGGTATGGACGGTTTGTTTAAATCTTTTATCTTAGCCAGGCCAAGACAAGAAGTTTGTTGAACAGTGTCATTTAAAAACATCATTTGTTCTGGTATAATTCAGGCTCTGAACAAGGCTTCTAAACCTTGCACCTGTCAATCTTTTGTGCCCCAGACAGTTTTTGTCTCAATGTTGTCTTTCCAAAAGTCAAAACCTAATGTAGACAGCTGAGCATAAAAGTTTGCAGAATAAATGTGTTTAGTATTGGTCAGCATTGTTTTCATTCCTGTCTTATTCTCATTTTTTTTTTGTGAAAACTTTATTTTGAGCTTGATGTTAAAAGATACATTTGAGTAAATCAGCATATGTCTCATCTGTAACGCAAGGAGTTGGCGAGTACTCAACAGACACAGCCATTCAGCCCACATCCCGGAGGCTGGGCGGCAAGTAGGTACCAAAGACATGGGCTCCGTATTCACGACAGAGCAATAAACATGCCGAAATTACAGCCAAATAAAGGAAAAAATCATCACCACGCTCTTTTTCTGTTTACTAGAACAAATGGAAAAAACTTTCCCTCCCCTCCCCCCACAACTCGGCATCAGTGAAACCCAGGGAAATATCTTCCGTTCAGGTCAGCAGGGCCCATCCGGGCGTAGGTATCACATCAAAGACAAACACAGATCCATTAGGGATAGCAAGTAAATCACCTATTTACAGAGGGTACACGTGCGGTATTAGGGCGACACCAGTTCAGAGCAATCTCTTCATCACCACTCCCGTTTACCTCCTCCCCGGAGACCGACCCCTGTGGAGTGAATAGCTCAGCACTAGTGGCATCGGAATCGCTGTCTACAGAGCCCACTGCACACATCATGCGCCACGCTAACAGGTCCTCCTGCAGTTTCTCATCTCTACGTGTATGTTGCATGTGTGTTTCCTCCACGAGGGACCATTCCTTGAAGTCTCGAAGCCAAGCTGTCAGCTCCGGGGCTCGACTGCCCATCCAGGTGATGGCCACCCTGCGTCTGGCGAGCACCAATAGCAGCTGCAACAGCTTATAGGACAATTTACTCTTTTTGGGCTTGGGTACCAGGGCCAACAGGCACTGTAGTGGATCCAAGGCAATCCGGAGTCCCGTAATCCGCCTAATGCGCCCAACTACCTGTCCCCAGAAGGTCGCTACCGGGGGGCACTCCCAGGCTAAATGGAAAAAGCCCGCCCCACTCTGTCCACATCTAGGGCAGTCATCTCGTCGGTCATTGGAGATGCGGTGTAAGGACACGGGGGTCATATAAGCGCGGTGCATAACATTGAAGTGGATGAGCCTTATTCTCATTTTTAAAATAAAACGTTCCTGGATTTGTAACATTAAACCCTGAGAAGTAAGGAAACTTTTCATAAAATGTTTTTGAGCTGCCCTTTGGCGGCGTTGGACAATGATGTTTACATTGATTGTAAGTAAAAACATTTCTAGGGCTTGCAGATTTATGCAAATAATGGTGACCATAATGATTAAAACAATACATTTGTTCTTAATCTGATGAACCTTCTAGGTATTCATGTTCTGTAAATTTTGCTGACATTTCTAAATCTGTCATCATGTTATTACCAGTTTCAAAGTCCCAATCATCAGAAAATGTGCTGGGTGAGACAAAGTCACTCAAAGAAACCATAAACTGGTGTGGAATGTTCAGCAGTTCCACCGGGCCATAGATGTCATAATCAGTTCTACCCCATGCTATACCACCAGGTATAGGGACGGCTGTAATGTTGACTGATGACAGGTCTCTTCTTTCAAGATGGGATGATTTGTGAGGTTTCAGGAGCAAGTTGATTTTCTTACATGCTGTGTCCATTGTACTGTATTTTCCATCTATCATCCTTCCCAAACTTAACCCAAGTATGAGCCAAAGCAGGAGAAAAAGTACACCTAACACAATCCAAAACTCAACCCATGGTGAAACCAGATATGTTTTCTCAAGTTGATGAAAGAGTTCTGTTATTTTTTCTTTGAAAGTTTTATTTGCTGGCGTTGCTTCAGGTTCACTGGGATCCTCAGAGAAGGTATCAAAGTTGATGAAATAGCCAAAGGCAGTTCTGTCAATTGTTGGAATAGCATCAGGATTGTTCGGAAACGTTGGAGCTGCTTCTTCCTTTGTCATATTTGTATAGTCAGAGGCTACATCATTGTAGACAGGTGTTTCTTGACGAACTGTTATTTGGGTATACAGAGGCACAAGTTCCATGGCTTTGTTGCATAGTCCTTTATTTCTTACTGTAGGTTTATCAAAGGTGATAAGTCTTTCAGTTTGCACCTGTTGGATTGTAGCAAGATTTGGTTGTCTGCTACATCTTGGGAGTCCACTGGGCCTACTACTTATTATCGGCCACATGATGTGGTTTGACCAGGTCGATGGACACAACTCTGTTCTCCCTTTTACCAGCAAGGGGCGATAGTAACACTGATCTTGTTTCGTGGATAGCTAAGACAGGTACTGCTTTTCTGTAGGAAGGCCCAAATTCCTTCTTTACCGCGATCTTTTCCCTGACTAGATCCCCAATCTTTGGAATCCAGACAGGTCTTGCTGGGACAGGTGGTTTTTCTTCAGTGGTCGTTTGCTTCTGTATTGTGTTACTCAGACTTCTTCTTGTTTCATTTAAGTCCTGTAAAACAGCCAAACGATCTTTGACATCAAAGGGTTTTTGTTCCACCACTGAAGTTTGACAATCGAGGTCTTCGATTATCATTCTAGTACCAAATAGTAATTCAAATGGAGTGATTCCCCCAGAGAATTTCTTGGCAGATTGTTAAGACTACGTTGGACACTTATTAGGTGTTTGACCCACCCATCACCCGAACCTAATACCTTAGCTGTTATGGATTGCTTTATGTCACGGTTTTTTCTTTCCACTACCGTTTTACCCTCAGGATGGAAGGGACTAGAATACCGCAATGCAACGCCGAAGCTAGCCATGGCCTACTTGTAAGCTCGAGAGCTAAACGCAGGACCCTGGTCAGAATGTAGCGTGCCGATTGCGTATGTGCCGATAAAGACTCGAAATCCTTTATAACAGTTCTGGCGTCAGCCGAGCGCTGGGCCACATCCAAATAAATCTTGTCTTATTATTTGTGGGATCGCGTACGTCTATGGCGATGTCTACGTGTAGAAAGCCTGATGCTGTCTAACAATCGTGTCTGGACTGGGCTGGCTATACCGTAGTCAGGTACCTGGTGGTTGTCGAAGCTATGATCCTTGTAACAGGTGTTAATTCCGAATTTGTAAACTTCGACGCTCATTCCCGGCCACCAGTACATCTCTTCTAATTCTATTAGAGATTCTAAGATCCCTTGATGTCTCAGGCCCTATCCCATATGTGCTTTGTGAACCAAAGCACATCTCGTTCCTGTTTGGAATTACTCTGTCCCCCACTCCAGGGATTCAAGCAGAAGGAAGGGAGTTTGCATAAATTATGTATGTATTACCGAGTGGATAGTTTGCAGGTAACGCTGCATAGCTACCTTCCATTGAGGCTTTGACTGCTAGCATTGTTTCACCGTCCATTACTCTTTTCGAGCGAGTGATTATAGCTACTGAAGTCGTTTGCACAGCTGCCTTCACGGCTTCATCAGTCAATTAATTCCCTGCAACGTGAACGCCATCAAGCTGATGACTCAGTGTATGAATCACGTGAGTCTTTTGTAGTTCTTTCTGTAATAGAACTACTTGTTCCCAAAGCATTTTATGCTTGATTGTGCCACCTTTTGGATTTTTTAAACCGTTTCGAACCCAGTTCTGCAAGTGCTCGTTGTAAGATTCAACCCAGAAATATGAATCGCACACTATCAGTGTGGAGAATTTGCAATCTGTATTTTCAAGCGCCATCTTGAAAGCCTGTAGTTCAGCTCGCTGAGCTGTACAGTCTCCGAGGGATTGAGTTTTAGTGACCATAGGTCTAAATTAACCTTCGCGCCAGCGACCTTTAACAATCGCGCATGCAGCACTATAGGCTTGTTTACCCCCAATTGCGGGCTGTGCTGATCCGTCTGTATAGATTATACATCCGTAATGTTCTAGAGGCAGAATATCGGTCGGCAGAGGACATTCGTATTGTAGGAATTCTTGTGTCTTCGAGTAGGGGGTCAAAGACGTATTCAACGTCTGTTGCAGCAAGAGAATGAACCCATTGTATCCATCTCGGATATAAAGCTTTAGCATTGGAAATGCTTGCTTTCGTCACTGCCTCTAAGGCAGGTACAGGTGTAACGATCATTATGCATTTACCCTGTGCAAGAGCTCTCTCTTTTGCTACTGCAGTTTGAACCGCTGTCAGAATTCTTTCTGTAGAACTGAATTTTATTTCAGCTTGTGTGTACAAGTGTGATTTGTATGCTATTGGTACCTTTTCACCTTCATTAACCGCATGCGGGCTAGCGGTTTTCCCGCTGCGATTTTAAAAAAGCCCCTTTACATGACGAGCTCAGCTCGTCATCAGCGTGCGAGCGGCGCAACTCATGACGAGCTGAGCTCGTCATCAGCGCCGAAGTGGTTAAAGGTCAGGTATGTGAATCCGCATCTCCCTGGGCTGATTCGGATCACAAGATTGCGCGTATTATCGCGTGTTTCTAACTGTGTTTTTGCTAACATGTCTGTTTGCACTGAACGCAAAATTTCTGTATGGTTTTGAGTCCAATTTGTTGGTTTGAAATCAGGTTTGATTAGTTCATAGAGAGGTTTAACCCTTTCTGCGTAAATCAGAACATAAGTTCTTACGAAATTCAGGAAACCTAGAATTGACTGTAAGTTCTTCAGCGTCTTTGGAGGTTGGAGCAGCGCACATTTCTCTTGGAAGTTGGCTGCCAGGCTTTTGCCTTCACTTGATAACTCATATACTAAGAATAGGACGTTGAGATGGGCAATTCGTGATTTCTTAAAATTGAATTTGTACCCTTCAGAAGCGAACCCAAGTATTATGGTGTTCACTCTTTTCAAGTGCACGTCCAAATCATCGTCTGTAAGATAGATGTCATCGACATAAGATAATGCCTCATCATCGTACATTTGTAGTAACTCTGTTACTCTGGCTGAAAATAACCCTGGACTATTCTTGAATCCTTAGGAGAGACGGCAAAATTGTCGCTATGTCCCCATAATTGAGAAGCGGTCAAATGCCTGCTTTCCGGTGCAATGTTTTGACAGAAAAACCCATTCAAAATATCTAATGTGGTTTTATATTTTTTACGCACAATGTTATTCATCAGTGCTGCACTGTGTGCATTTTGTATTGCAAATGTTTTGCAACAGGAGTTTAAGTGTCTGTAAACCAAAACTAGACGATATGAATTGTCTGGTTTGGAGACAGGAAACAAAGGACTGTTCATTGACGAGGTGCATGTTTCAATCACCCCTTGGTATTCAAGTTGATTTAAAATCTCCCAGACTTGTTTTTTAGCTTCTTGCTTAACTGGATACTGCCTTTGTGCAGTAGGTTGATTTTTTTAACTGGATTTTATGGTGAGGAGAATCCTCATCCCATCCCACATGATTTTTATATAATGCTGGAGCCTGGGCCACAGCCCGTTTTCTGGCATAGGTGTATTTTTTATTAATAGGAATATGATTTGAGAAAGCTGGCATAATTATCTCTTCGCCATGTGGGCACTCCCTGACAAATTCAGGTGGCCAGTCTTGTTCAGCTAGAAGAATGTCATAACCCTTAGATAGCTTCTCCCAAAAGAGTGCTTTTATTTTCCTAGTTTTGTCCCCCTCCATCCGGAGTGTTATTTCATATAACTTGTGGGGTACACTAACCCTGGTGTCGGCAGTTTCAACTTGAATGCATTAATTCAAGTCCACTGTCTCCAGATGATCCTTCAGGATATTGTGAACTATGGTTACTTATGCTGCGCTGTCTAGCATTGTCTGGGCCCATTCCCTGTTCTTGAGTTTTGTCCTAAAGATCCTCGGCATGTCTGATCTTTACACTTGCTACCTTCTTCTTGGTGAATTGGGTTTTCTTATTTTTTGGATCATGCTGTTCGTCTTTGGACTTCACACGTTCTTCTTTTTGTTTTGATCGTCCTCTTCTTTCTGATTTCTGCGAGGAAGTCTGAAAGGTACGAGAGGAACGTGTATCAGTATCTTGATATCTATCAGGTTTTCTTAAGTTATCCCTATTTCTGAGGTTGTACCTCTTTTCAGAGGGCTCCCGTTGGGGAGACCTACCTCCCCGTTGGGGAGATCTTCCTCTGGACTGAGAACGCTTCTCTTTAGGAAGTGTCTGTTTAGTATTTTCCCACTTCTTTTCAGGGGTAGTGAGATTATTTTTAATAAAAATCTTTTCAGGATTTTCTGTTAGTTGGGGTTTTAATGTTTTCTCACCCAAACTATCTCTACCTAGTTCTTCATAAGATTTTTCAATAATTCTTGCAAGCTCATATGGGTGGTCTGCTATATCTGTTTCTTTTAGCTTTTGGCGGATTGCCATGGATGCTGCTTCACCTTTGATGTTGGCTAATAGTATACCCGAGACCTGTTTGAAATCTTTCAGTAATTTCATACCAAGATTCAAGGCCGGTTCTGGACCGTATTAATTTTGAATCTGTCTCAGAACGTCTGGTATTACCGCCATAGATGGGACATCGTGTGTTTTTGTGTAGATTGAAGCAAAGACTGTACCCCAAGAGCCGCAGTCCTCTACGTGTGGTGCAATCCTCATTGGAAAACAGATTGTCAGAACTCTGTGTTTCTCATGAGGTGTACTATCAGGGAATACTGCCTCAATTTGAGTAATTTTTTGAGCTAACCAGAACGGAATTTGTTCCCTCTTTGTGGGCAATTTGTATCAATGACTGACTGTATAGTCTGTGGTGTGATTTTGTTTGTGTTCCCCTGGTGAGGGGTGTGCTGTGGAATCCTCACAGAAGGTTGGACTTTTAAGGTCCGCATGACATATTGAACCAATTGTCTATGTATTTTAATTAACTGTTTTAGCTGTACTAACAGTTCTGGACCTGTCATGTTTTCAATGTCAGGATGTGGTGTATAGCTGGCTAGTACCGGCCATGTCGCTCCTGGTCTACCTAGTGGACCGAGCCTGGTTATGTGATTTTCATGTTGTAGGGCGCCTTTAAACCAGAGCTGATGCTCTTGGTAAGTTAATGGAATTTCAACGTCCTCGTAAGGAACGTATTCCGTTGGAGGTTCCTCTACTTTGTAGTAGTGGAACTCTTATGTCCCTCCATCTGCTGGAGGAAAGTGAATCCATGAATAGAACACTTCTGTCTGCCGATATTCATGTGCCTCTATAACAAATATTACTTTACCACCTCTCGATGATACTCCATTATTTATGAGTTTGTGAGTTATAGTTTTTCTTACATTTACCGGGATGATTATAGCATCCGGGTCATTCTGTAGGAGATTTCTGTCTTCTAAAACTGCTTGAGCTGCAGCTGCAGCTAATCTTCGTCACTAATCATTATTTTACTGACTGAAGAGTTTGCAGAACAAGTTTCAAGTAAACAAAGATTAGGTGCACAATATTTTGGAACTAGTATCCTTCAACGTTGAACAAACCAATAACTAATACATAGGATTTTTCGTCCTACTCAGTTTTGGCGGATATTTTCCTTTCACCCACTCCAGACGTCTATTGGAGTATTTTACGGGAAAAAGGGGTCTGTGTGGAAAGCACGACTGAGTTACTCTAGTATCTAGTGTTAAATTATCGCCTTACCAAACGTTGGGCGCCATGTAGTGTAGTTCCTATATTCCCAATAGGCTCTGCGCATTGGAATAATATATCCTGTAGCTTAGACGTAGGACTGAGGTCGACTAGGTCTCTACTGAATCTATTAGACTTAATTGTGAGTGCCAGCTAGCTCAGAGGTCACTAGAAACGTTCTCGAATTCACAAGAAGGGATTAGTTTCTGACAACCGCATAAACATGACAACTTTGTTTCCCAGGAATAAGAAATCAATCTCTAGAGTCGCGGAAACAATAAAAAATAAAAAAATATATATATATAATTTAAAAAAAAGTATTTTACTCAGTCAATCGTGCATGCTTCGTTTCACAAGTGCTGCTGAGAAATAGAGAGACGGGCGTTTTCAATAAAAGGTATTTATTGAACAGTCTTCTTTCTCGAGCATAAGAAATGTACTGCTACAATTGTAGTACTGGTTATAAAGTACAAGGCATATAATACAGTAAGTATTATAAAGTAGTACTGTAAAAGCATGATATGGTTTCTAAGCCATAAAATACATACAGTGATAAAATAATGACTAAAAGTACTCAACTAGTGCTTCTAAAAGAAGCCTACCCCGGTGTACCTAACCTAAGTCTAGTACAAGGGAAGAAGTAAGTGAGGTGTAGCTTAAATTTAGTATTCTTTGCCAAGAATCTATTCCAAGAATTCTCTTAAGGGTCTAATCAGCTCCGTACCTTGGTTTTAGAATGAAGGAGGTCTTGTATCTCTCTCTCAGGACTCGATTTCCCAGCAACCCGCAAAAGGGTAGCCTGGAAACACTGGAGATGGATTTTTCGGCAGGAGAAAAGACAGCGTCTCTCAGTGCGTCAGCTGGAGGGTCGGCTTCCTTCGGCACTTGCTGCTGCAGGGCGTCAGGCAAGTAGTTAGTCGATCTGCTCAAAACCACTGTGTGTTTGTCTGGGCAAATGTAGGCATATTTATACCTTGAAGGTGCCGAGTTTGACGTATGATTGGACATAATAACGTCATCAAAGACTCAGTTCTTTGAAAACTCCATGATTTCCTAGATAAATTAGTATTCAGGCAAGGGGAAGTCCCTAGCTGCTGAAGGCGGGTTTTTCTAAGAAATAGTTGTTGATTCTCGGAAGTTAGTGGAAGTAGCCATGCCGTATTTGGGCTGCATAGGCTCAGTCTAAATATGGTAATGATTTCTATGCCTATATAAGGATCGGGTAATTTATACCTATATATGGGCATGAATCGGGAAAATTACACTAGGGTCCTAGATTCCTACACAACAATTCCTTGTGTTGGACTTGGCCCGTTTTTGCAGGCTCATCCCTGAACTTTTCGCCTTCCTCCTAGCCTTTTTTCTGACATGGTGTTGGTGGTTCTAGGACTCTGGGCACTTTAGTACTACTGTCCAGTGTAAAGTGCATGTGCTCTCTGTGGTAAACTGTAAGATTGGTCTACCGCTGTTTGGCATATTTAATTTACCTGTCAGTCCCTTGTAAAGTGGTATCTCAGATACCCAGGGCCGGTGAATTAAATGCTACTGGTGGGCTTGCAGCGCTGATTGCGCCACCCACCAAAGTAGCCTTTCAAACCTGTCTAAGGCCTCTGCCATTGCAGGGCCTCGGGGTCTGTGCGCAAGTATTTCAGTGGTAATTCCTGATATGAAAGGAGCAACGTGGTCAAGTTTGGTATAGTTGGAATGGTAATAATAAATGCTGTGCAATGGTGTGCCCAGATTTATTATCAATATTTCAGAAATGCCACTATTAGAAGTTGGCATTTCTGTGTGCTATGTGTCCGCCTGCCTGGTGTGGATTGCATTTTAAACAAAAACATTGGCTCCTGTGGGAAAATACAAGATAATTCTGATAAAGGGAACGCACAATGGCAATGTGGGTGATTTAAAATTAGAGGCCAAGAAAGGAAGCCGTATATACACAACGCAAATATATTTGTAATTAGAGGCAACCATAGAAATCAACAGTTTGTACAAAATTTCAGTAGCATTATATACACTTATGTAATCAAAAAAGTGATGGCGTGTCCCAAGTGAATATTTTCAAAATAAGAAAGAACCTAACATACTAAGGTGAAGCATAGTAAAATATGAGTGACATAAGGTTTCAAATGTACATATATGTGAAAAAGAGGCGACCAAGTTATATGTATGAATAAATTGAGTACAGCAATTGCAATGTGTAAACAATTGCTGTCAGAGGTCTGTCTCTTTATTTTTGTCGACGACGTTTCAACCTGATAGGGTTCACAGGTCTCTTCAGGACTGTTCGATGTGGGGTACCTGAAAGATGTGATAAGTCCGTTTAAACATGTGGGCCATTGGAAGCGGGAAGACTTAATATGTTATTAATAAAGATGGGCAGTATTGTATAGAGCAGCATGTACCTATCTGGGCTGGCATAGCTTGTTGGTGCAAGGGTGACACCGTGGAGTGGGTGAAAACAAAAGGAACTTACAGGGAACCCAGCCGGGACCTGTATAGGTTTTCAGGAAGAAAAGGGGGGATTTGGGTAAAAAAAAGCTCTAGCAGTCATAAGCCAATGCAGACAGATTTGAGCAGGTGGTGTACACCAGCGACACTTACCCCTGCTATAAGTGTGGAATAGGTAGGCAGCCAAGGGTAATGAGCGGTCTCTGTGGATCCGTATGGTGATTATTGGCAGATGCGTGTAGAGAAGATATTCTCGACTGTGAATAGGACGTAAAAAGGCATATTTTAGGCATTGCTCTCTCCATCGGTGCATTAAAGGGGACTAACTGTTAGAAGTACTCACCAGTGAGCACACGAGGGTGCTCCTGTATTAGTGCCCACACCGCCAGCGCTCGCCCCGCAATGCCAATTCCACTTACATACCAAGGAAACTCATGAGACATATTTGTGGGAAAGAAATGCTGCAGGTTTATTTCGTACAACACAGGTATAGCGTTAGGTGGGTCATCTTACAGGCGATCCAAAGCGGCAGCCCCTCGCTGACCCGCATGCCTAAGGAGCCATCTTGCACGGCGAGACAATGCTCTGACGGTGCTGAATATTACCATATCGTTATCCTCCCGCCCCCCCTGTCAGGGCGGAGAGATGAGGCACACCCCCAGTTGGTTCAGGCACCCCGACCGCCCGAAGGACTAACGGGGCGCCGACGCTGTTTCCCGGAACCTCCTTCGGCTCCAGGTGCTTGGCTCAGGCACCCTTACTGTGCCAGGCAGAGGTATCTTGACTGTATCCTTCTGCCGCAGAGGTACCCTTACTGTCCATCTGCTTCCAGATCGCCCTGTGACTCCGCCTGCAACACAAAACATGACCATTACACAATTCTCAACATATCCACCGCCGCTCTGCAGCTGGGTAAGGGTTCAGGGTGGGAACAGCGCAGAGCCGAAGGGGACGCCCGGCGGGGAGAGAGGCCAAGCTCAGTTGCTGCGGCGCTAAATAACTGCTACCTGAAGGTACGCCCACCTCTCCCCGGTGAGCCCTCCCTATTGGCTACTTGCGTGGGGAGGTCGCTCAGGGGGAGGGGTGCCGTGCTGGGGGCTCTCTCGCCCATCGTGTGGGACTAGGGCGCTGCCCGCCCATGCTCCCCTGCGTGTCGCCGGTCAGCGGCATAGTGCCCACACCGCCAGCGCTCGCCCCGCAATGCCAATTCCACTTACATACCAAGGAAACTCATGAGACATATTTGTGGGAAAGAAGCGCTGCAGGTTTATTTCGTACAACACAGGTATAGCGTTAGGTGGGTCATCTTACAGGCGATCCAAAGCGGCAGCCCCTCGCTGACCCGCATGCCTAAGGAGCCATCTTGCACGGCGAGACAATGCTCTGACGGTGCTGAATATTACCATTTCGTTATCCTCCCGCCCCCCCTGTCAGGGCGGAGAGATGAGGCACACCCCCGGTCGGTTCAGGCCCCCCGACCGCCCGAAGGACTAACGGGGAGCCGACGCTGTTTCCCGGAACCTCCTTCGGCTCCAGGTGCTTGGCTCAGGCACCCTTACTGTGCCAGGCAGAGGTATCTTGACTGTATCCTTCTGCCGCAGAGGTACCCTTACTGTCCATCTGCTTCCAGATCGCCCTGTACTCCGCCACAGCTCTGGAGGAGGCCCACGTCGATGACAGAGCCCCCCACCCACCTAGTTACTTGCAACCTGCCGCTAACAAAGCCTCCTGTACATCTAGTAGAAAGACATCCATGCCCAACCCAGACAAGTGAACCCCGTCGCTCTCGTAATATCCTTCAGTCCGTTCATGTATCAGCGCATGCCTAATGAACCCCAGGCCTCTCCTCTCCATGAATTTCTGCATGGACCTGTTGACCCTCTTGCGTGACTGTTCTATTGCAACTACTGATCGTGCTCCCCTCCAAGCTTTGCGAGGAACAATTTCTGACCATATTAACTCAGTGGCTCCTAATTGGTTAGTTATGGCAGTCAGGTCCTTCTGCATAGTTTCTATTAAGGAGCTCCCACTGTGGCCAGGTCATTCCCCCCCAGGTGAATGATGAGGATGTTGGGAGGACCACCCCGTGTCACCAGACATTGTTCCAGCTTGCGCCGTAGTTGACCCCATCTCATTCCAGGAAAGCCCAACCACAGAATTTGTGTCTTTGCTAGGGCCCGATCCCAACTCCTGGATATCGCCCACCGCTCCAGCCTGGGAATGTAGGAATGGCCCATCACCCACACGCAACATTCAGCTGCAAGAAACAAACAGCGTCGCAATTAACTGACAAATGGAGAAGACCAAGCTGTACATACATGCTCTGTTTATTAGTGAACACTGCACTCCACTCAAAACGTGATCCTATATACCATTATACTCTAAAACTTTAACATGACGTTGCCACATCTTCATGTGACTGATCCCCTAAGTATCAGGCCATCTTGCCCCATCTTATGGCTCTTAATTCGCATATGTTCCATGTCCACAGGCATGGCCCTTAATGGGGCCAAGATTTATCACGGGCGGATGTATCGCTGATAGCAAGAGGAAGACTACCTCCCTACCCTTTTGACACCTTCCTCGCCTATCCCTGCCCTGAAAGTGGCGGTAGCTGCACCTATCCTGAATGAATGACTAGAAAAATTTTGACCTGCCGCTGACAAACCCGCCTTGGCTAAGACTGTGGCCATAACTCGCTCCAACTGGAATTTAGTAAGTGGTGATCCGTCAGCATGTATTAGGAAGTGACCCGCCAGCAGCGGCCTGATCTTCAGGTAATCCCTAACCGTGGCGACCGGGCAATATCTGGGGTCTTCCAGCGCCTGTAACGTGATGGACACTCCCTTCCCTGCCTGGTCGGTCTTAGATTTACGTATCCAAAGTACTAAGGAATCCCTGGCACAAACGTCTATCATGTCCAAGGCTCTCCCTGATCTATCTGATTTTGATTTGGCCACCATCTCACTAGCCCTAAAGGCGCCAAAGAACGCCAAGCAGAAGGCTGTCGAAAAAAGCTGGGCTTCGAACGCTGAATTTGTAACAGATGGCACCACGTCCATCATGCGCTGTAGCGCCGGGAACTCAATTCCTGCCCTTCTGTCTGGGAGCCTGACTTCATCCCTGGCCCATCCCTTCAATGCTGCCCTAATCTTATCTGCACACGTGGGGTCCTCCTCTCCATTTAATTTGATCTCGGGTTTGAGCGCCGCCAAGTGGCCGCACACCCATGAATGTGCCTTGCCAGTCTCTTTTGCCCATACTACGAACGTCTCAACCTGTTCTCCGGGACTTAGGGTCGATGCTCCCAAGGACTGGGTTACTGCACGGAAAGTGGTCAGCTGGACCGCATATCTCCTTTGAGTGGCCTGAGCCAAAGAACGTTGCCCCATCCTCTTCAACCGCTCCCCCACTGAAGGAGTCGCCATAATGTTTCCGGAAATGGTGTCATCGCCTCCCTCGCCTGCGGCCAGGCCTCTCGGAATCGTGGCCACTGAAATCGAGAGAGAGCGTCAGCAGCCACATTCTTAACACCTTCAATATGCCTAGCCCTGAACTCGATGTTATTCCGTAAACCAGCCCTGACTAATTCCCTGAGCAAGCTTAAGACTAATGAGCAGTTGGCAGTCAGACCGTTGATGGCTTGGACCACGGCCAAGTTGTCCGACCAAAACACCACTTTCTTGTTGCCCAATCCCTCTGGCCATAAATGCAGTGCAACCACAATGGGGAACAGCTCCAAGACTGTAATATTTGCAGTCACTCCTTTCTTGCGCCAAGCGTGGGGCCACTTCATGGCACACCATTCTTCCCCGAAGATCACCCCAAAACCTTCTCTACCTGACGCGTCTGAAAATAGACAAAGGCCTTGGCTGCTTTCCCAGGGGGCCCTCCAAATCACGGTACCATTGAAACTCCTCAGGAATTCATCCCAGATCTGTAGGTCTGCTTTCAACCCCGGACCCAGGCGCACGAGGTGATGTTTCTTTACTATGTTGGCCGTAGCCTTCGCCAGCCTGCGGGAGAACACCTTACCTGCCGGTATGACACGCGCTGCAAAGTTTAATTTGCCCAACAGACTCTGGAGTACCTCGAGTGATGCCTTACTCCTCCCCACCATTGAACTAATATCTTGTCTCAGGTCACGAACCTTGTCAGCTGGGAGTCTGGATTCCCCTTTGATAGTATCTAGTTCTATGCCCAGGAAGGTCAGTGTCTGAGAAGGTCCTTCAGTTTTTCCCGGTGCTAATGGAACACCCAAATGCTCTGTCAGCTCTTCAAACGCTTGCAAAGCTTCTGCGCATTCATGGGAACCATCCCTGCCAAAGAACAGAAAATCGTCTAGGTAGTGTGTGACTTGAGACATGCCATGTTTGGTCGTGAGAGCCCACTGGAGGAATGAACTGAATGCCTCGAAGTAGGCACACGAGACTGCGCAGCCCATGGGCATGCAGCGATCAAAAAAGAATGCCCCTTCCCACTTGAAACCTAACAAGTGCTGACTGTCTGGGTGAACAGGTAGGAGACGGAATGCTGATTCAACGTCGGCCTTGGCTAACCACGCCCCCTTCCCCGTCCTCCTAATCATGTCTATGGCCATGTCCAGTGAGCAATAGGAAACCGAACACGCCCCTTCTTCCAGCCAATGATTGACAGAATTGCCCTCTGGGTAAGATAGGTGATGGATCAAACGGAATGCCCCGGGCTGCTTCTTTGGGACCACTCCTAATGTAGAAACTAGGAAATTCTCTAAAGGGGGTGAAGGAAATGGCCCCGCCACCCTCCCCAGATCAACTTCCTTCCTGATTTTGTCACTAACGACCTGTGGTAAATCCCTAGCCGATTTGAGATTCAAAGCGTGCCTTGAGCTCAAGGGGCCTTTGTAAGGTATCCTAAAGCCATCTATAAAACCATCAACCTGTAGCATCCGCTCCCTTACAAATGGATACAATCTGAGTAATGGTAAAATATTCTGCAACACTATGGGAGATGGGCCTTTGCTTCCCCTTGACTTCTTGGTGTGCTCCGTCTGTTTCTGATGCTGTGAAGGTAACCTATTGTCGTGCTCCATCCGCTCCCTGGGCTGTGGGGGGGGGGTGTTTTGGCCGCTGGTACAAGCAATTGCTGCGTGATGGGCGCCGCATTTGCTACAATCATGGGCAAACTTGCACGCTCTTCCCCAGGTACATGTCCCGCTATTGAACATTCTGCAGGTCCCTGAGTTAAAGCGTCTTGGCCCGGATCCCTGGCCCCTCCCACGCCCCCCCCGAAAGGGCTGTTGGAAAGAACGCCTCGGAAACTGATCCCACTTCTGGGACTGATCCCACTTCCTGGTGTCAGGCTCGCCTTGTGCCTTATACAACGTCTCCCTCCTATCATTACCTGTCTTGCACATATGCTTGATCCAGAGCTGGATATCCGTATGTTCCCATCCTATGTCAGGACAGCTAGCCATAGTTTTCCTAAACTCTTGGTCATACCAGAACCAACCCATCCCTCCTGACTCCCTCGACCCTTGCTGAATGGAGTTGGCGTATTCCATCAGCGCCTCGCTCTGCGCTGGGTCCTTCTGCACTATGATTGCTGCCAGTATGTTAAACGCCTCGGTCCAGTTCTCAATTGTCTTCTCAGGCCAACGCTGATATCTAACCTTTTTATCATCATCCTTCTTCCCCATCCTCCTTGTGTCTGCCCCTGCGTTGTCATGCATTAAAAGTGTCAAAATTCCCTCCTCCATATCCCTTCCTTGGCAGCTTGCGGTACCTGTCTGGCCAGGGAGCAGCGACCTGCTGACTTCGAGCCAGGTCTGCCCGGGCCAGCCGGTTGTAACGCCTCCGCTGGTACCGAGGCGGCCCCCCCAAGCACAGGATGAACCAGCCCCGCTGATCCCACCCCGTCAATAGTTGTACTATTGGCAGCGCCCTTTGCCGCACTGTCCGCGGCAGGCACTTGACCGGCAATCTGCGGGATGATGGGGGTGACACTCTGAGGAATGGTAGGGGCGACACTGGGGGTGACACTCTGAGGGATGACTGTTGTAACACTCTGAGGGATGACGGGGGCAGCACTGGGGATGACACTCTGACGGATGACTGTTGTAACACTCTGAGGGATAACGGGGGCGACACTCTGAGGAATGACGGTGGTGGCCGGCAGTGCTGGCCCATGTGGCAGCGGCGGCGCAGCTGGCCGTGACCCCGCAACCGTGGTCATTCGCAAGTCAGCCGTTGTACTCCCTGGGCCGTGCGCCCCTAAATTAGAACACTGCTGCGCCCATGCCTGCGTTACTGGATCAGATGTTGTCAGCCCCGAAAGGGGGGCCAGCCTTTCCTGTGCCGCTGCCATATTGTCTAAACGCTTTTCAAACAACGCCATTAAACCCATCATATCGTTCATTGTCTTACCCATTTGGGCCAAGTCTGTTATTCCAGCCGCTGACTCATGCACCACGGCAGGTATTGCCGGTAATTCCACGGGCCCCACCGCGGGGAGGGGTGGCGACACCTGTTGGATGCTTCGTGCTGGCCTCACCGCAAGGGGGGGTGGCGATGCCTGACGGTTGCTTCGTGCTGGCACGGCCGGAAATTCTTTGCGGGTGTTTTTCCGCTTACGAGAGGACCTTCGCGTCTCCTCCCCAGAGGTGCTCGGGGCGTCCTCGGGTGCGCCTGATTGGCCGGCCTCCTCTATTCTACGCGCTTCGATGAAACCCTGTGCCCATGCGGGCCCTTTAGTCTGCGCGACTGCCAGAAATTCTGCCCACAGCCCATCTTGTGGCAACGCGGCGCCGCGTGTGCTCATTGCAGTGGCTTCTGCCCCTCCGGGTTCCTAAGGATGAGAAAATACATGAGGTTGTGCTACTCCTTGCTGCGTCTCTAGGATGAGAAAATACATGAGGTTGTGCTATTCCTTGCCGCGTCTCTTTGCCCAACCCGTGGAATCCTGCCACACATAGCAGGATCATCTGGCAACTGCATACGTTCTGCTGACACATGCCTATCCCGTTAATGACCGCCACTCGTCGCACGCGCCCCCTGAATTACCTGTTAATGTCGTTCAAATCCTATCCTCTGTCAGTCCTCGTGCCGCGTTCCGGATCGCAATCGGTAAAAACAACACCGTGTTACTCAATGTGCAAACCGTGTTACTGAACACTGCGTTGCCCAATGTTTCAAACTGTATCTCATGATCAAACTGCTGTCGCAGGGCCCAGAATGGTCCCACTCCTACCGGATCCACTAGTACCCGGGTCAGTTTGCGTTGCCTAATAATACTCACACCCCTGAATTACCTGCTTATCTTCTCCTCAATTCTTTTTTTTTTAGCTGTTAATCCTTGTGACGTGCTCCAAGCGCGATCTGAAAGAACAACATAAATTTTACTCGTTGCGTACACTTTAGTTTGTGTTCCAACTGCCTCACACGTTCACTCAAACTGCCACTGCTGTTTCCTTCCTAAAATACGGTTACTTTAGAGTTAACCTAATTCAATTTCCTGACAAGTTAACCTACGTGTTTGTAGTAACACTAATACAGCTTTACAAAACATCATGCCTTGTATTTACATATACTATAGATGTTACGGGCTACCTATCCCTTAATGTGTGAAAGGAAGGCGCGCTGGCCTGGGTAACCAGACCGCTAACGGTTATCCGCCTGGAAGCGAAGGAACAAAGGAAGCGAGGGGGGAAGCATTAGTTAACCCCATTGGAGCCGTTGGTTACTTTAGAAGAAATTGAGCCTAGACATGTGCATTCACGGTATTACCCTATGACACCCCGAATTCTCCTAAAACTGTAGCCCTGGTATCCTAGTGAGATACGAACAGAACAGAAAAAACTGTGGCCCTAGTATCCTAGTGAGATCGAACAGAACAGATACGGCGAATGACGAAAGTAAACGTCAAATATTGCGCAACTTCAAGGGGCAGGGGCGCGACTTCAGTGGGCAGGGCGCGTGGCTTCTAGGGGGCTGAGTGCTGGCGGTGTGAGCACTTATGTAATCTTAAAACCTTATTCATAGCAACTGGTTCTTCTGCGCGCTCTGACCTCTTCAGGTAATGTACACGCTATATAACTCGCATAAATGGCTTCTAGGTGGATGAGTGCTGGTGGTGTGAGCACTTATGAAATCCTAGAACCGTATTCGTATAAGACACGTATCGCGTCATAATCTGTTAGCACGCAACTGGTTCCTCTGCACTGCGCTTCTGGCATTCTCGGCTAATCTTCGCGCTATATAATTCACATTAAATCAATAATATACAAGACACGGATCGAGTCAAAATCTGCTCATAATCTGCTAGCACGCAACTCGTTCTTTTGTACAGCGCTCTGACATCTTCGGGTAATGTTCGCGCTATATAAATCGCATTAGGTCAACAATGAAAGACACGGATCGTGTTATAATCGCTGGCACGCAACTGGTTCTTTTGTACAGCGCTCTGCATCTTCTCACGGTAATGTTCGCGCTGTATAAATCAAATTAAATCAATTAAAGTAAGACACAAATCGTGTCATAAATGTTCATCATTTGCTATCACACAACCGGGTAATGTTCGCGCTATATAGCTCGCATAAAATCAACTAATATAAGACCAGTATCATCTCATAATCTGCTAGCATGGGTAATGTCCGCGCTATATAGTCGCTTTGAATCAATTAATATAATACCCTATCGTATACGACACCTATCGTGTCATAATCTGCTCATGATCTGCTAGCACGCACAGCGCTCTGCCATCTTCGGGTACAGTTCGCTCTATATAATCACATTAAATCAATTAATGTGAGACACGAATCGTGTCATAATATGCTCGTAGTCTGCTAGCCCTCAACTGGTTCTATGTACAGCGCTCAGGCATCTTCGGGTAATGTTCGCACTATAAAGTTCATGTTAAATCAACTAATATAAGACACGGACCGTGTCATAATCTGCTAGCACGCAACTGGTTCTTTGTACCACGCTCTGACATCTTCGGGTAATGTTCGCGCTGTATAAATCGCATAGATCGATCAATAAATTACACTTATCGTGTCCTAATCTGCTCATGATCTGCTAGCACACAACACGCATGACAAGGACCCGGCAATGGCGCACGCAACACGCGTGACAAGGACCCGGCAATGGCGCTTGGCCCCAGCAATGGGGCTTGGCCGGCAATGGCGGACAGCTTAGGCAAACGCGTGGCCGGCAATGGCGGTGGGATCCTACCCAATAACACGCGTGGCAAGGACCCGGCAATGGCGCTTGGCCCCGGCAATGGCGCTTGGCCGGCAATGGCGGTCAGCTTAGGCAGATGCGTGGCCGGCAATGGCGGTGGGATCCTACCCAACCCAGAGCCGCCTGGCGGACCTCACTGTCGGGCGCAACGCGTGGCCGGCAATGGCGGCGGGATCGGGATCCTACCCCACCCAGAGCCGCCCTGATCGACCCACACAGACCATCACCCTCCCGAGGTCACAAACATGGGTAGCCATGAGTTGAACAACAACACCACCAAACATCCACAACATTGTATTAAGACCACATGTGAATCTGTGCTGTGCTGCTGCAAATGCACGCCTTAGAGTGACCTGTGCACGCTGCATGTACCAATGCTGCGTTCATGCGTTCCCGTCCACCGGTCACAATGTGATCACCATTCCAGTGACGAGCGCACCGCGTGGCCGGCAATGGCGGCGGGATCCCACCCCAGCCAGTGGCCTAGTCGATTCACACGGACCTTCACCCTCCTGAGGTCGATAATATCACCAGCAATGAGTATTACAACAATACACATCTATAATATTATATTAAGAACCACATGTGAGTTTGTGCTGTAAATGCACACCTTTGTACTGCATTCGGGTGACCTGTGCACGTTGCATGTAATAATGCCGAGTTCATACGTTCCCGTCCCCTGGTCCCAATGTGATTAGTAAACCAGTGATAATCATTTAAATTAACGTTTGCATTCGTACTCAGCTGCTCACTTGTAGTTCCATGCATCAGTTCCGTACCTATTGTGTGCTTACTCCCTGCCCTGACTCATCTCAGTGTCTCTGCTTTGGCGCCATCCGTAAAGTCTGCACCTTGCCCCCGTGTGATGATATCACCGGCCCTTCTTTCTTTAAATGCAATTCTGTTCTCGTACACAAAGGGCGGCCGGCTAAGGCAAACGCGTGGCCTGTGATGGCGGCGGGATCCCACCAACCCAGGGCAGCCTCACGGACTTTACTGACGGGCGCTCAGGAGAAGTGAGAGCCACACCTGCTCCCCGCTTTCCGGGGTACGAGGGGACACGGGAGAGCTACTGTTAAGTTGAAAAAAGAGCTCCTAATTGTCTTACTCCCTACCCCCGCCTGCCGATCCTAACCCCGCTCCGCATAGCCCCCGACCAGCAACCACCAGCCCCCCCCGTGGTCGATACCACAGGGCCCCGTCAACCTGGTCATATCCAGGGACCGGGCCGGGGGGAGGCTAGTCGGAAGCCACATACCTCAGAATCCGACGACGTAACACGACGAACAGCGCAGAGCCGAAGGGGACGCCCGGCGGGAAGAGAGGCCGAGCTCAGTTGCTGCGGCGCTAAATATCTGCTACCTGAAGGTACGCCCACCTCTCCCCAGTGAGCCCTCCCTAATGGCTACTTGCGTGGGGAGGTCGCTCAGGGGGAGGGGTGCCGTGCTGGGGGCTCTCTCGCCAGTCGTGTGGGACTAGGGCGCTGCCCGCCCATGCTCCCCTGCGTGTCGCCGGTCAGCGGCATAGTGAGTGCTTGTAATCAAATGAATGCAGTACGAATAATGGGCGTAGGCTCAGACAGTGCTGGCTCTGGAAGGGAAACAAAAATTCACGGTTACTAAAGATGCCCGGTAATCAATACGTGATGAGCACAAAGGGGGGGGGATAGGTATTTCTTGTTAGATGGCCAGGTCTTGTGGACGTACCTGAATGCTGCCGTGGGTAACGCGGACAATCCCGGTGATGTGTACTCTCCTTGCTGCGCGATATCAGGGAATGACACGTGCGGTGTCGTGTGTCGCGTTACCCACGGCAGCATTCAGGTACGTCCACAAGCCCTGGCCATCTAACAAGAAATACCTATCCCCCCCTCACCCCCCCCCCTTTGTGCTCATCACGTATTGATTACCGGGCATCTTTAGTAACCGGGAATTTTTGTTTCCCTTCCAGAGCCAGCACTGTCTGAGCCTACGCCCATTATTCGTACTGCATTCATTTGATTACAAGCACTCGCTAATACAGGAGCGCCCTCGTGTGCTCACTGGTGAGTACTTCTAACAGTTAATCCCCTTTAATGCACCGGTGGAGAGAGCAATGCCTAAAATATGCCTTTTTACGTCCTATTCACAGTCGAGAATATCTCCTCGCCACGCATCTGCCAATAATCACCATACGGATCCACAGAGACCGCTCATTACCCTTGGCTGTCTACCTATTCCACACTTATAGCAGGGGTAAGTGTCTCTGGTGTACACCACCTGCTCAAATCTGTCTGCATTGGCTTGTGACTGCTAGAGCTTTTTTTTACCCAAATCCCCCTTTTCTTCCTGAAACCCTATAAAGGTCCCGGCCAGGTTCACTGTAAGTTTCTTTTGTTTTCACCCACTCCACGGTGTCAGCCTTGCACCAACAAGCTAGGCCAGCCCAGAACAGGTACATGCTGCTCTATACTATACTGCCCATCTTTATTAATAACATATTAAGTCTTCCCGCTTCCAATGGCCCTCTGTTTAAACAGACTTATCACATCTTATAGGTGCCCCACATCGAACAGTCCATAAGAGACCTGTGAACCCTATCAGGTCGAAACGTCGTCGACAAAAATAAAGAGACAGACCTCTGACAACAATTATTTACACATTGCAATTGCTGTACTCAATTTATTCATACATATAACTTGGTCGCCTCTTTTTCACATATATGTACACTTGAAACCTTATGTCACTCATATTTTACTATGCTTCACCTTAGTATGTTAGGTTCTTTCTTTTTATGATAATATTCACTTGGGACACGCCATCACTTTTTTGATTACATAAGTGTATATAATGCTACGGAAATTTTGTACAAACTGTTGATTTCTATGGTTGCCTCTAATTACAAATATATTCGCATTGTGTATATACAGCTTCCTTTCTTGGCCTCTAATTTTAAATCACCCACATTGCCATTGTGCGTTCCCTTTATCAGAATTATCTTGTATTTACCCACAGGAGCCATTGTTTTTGTTTAAAACGCTCACCCAGGCTCCAAGTGAGTAGGGTTCCCTTGTTTCCTCTCCCTGATGTGGATTGCATGTCTGGCTTTGGAGTGACAGGGGCTGGTGAGGTGTGTGTGGCTCCAGGGAGGGCAGGGTGAGTCAGCGCTAGGCTGAATGAGAGATCTGCATCTGGAGTAGTGGGAGTAGTCCCCTGACCCTGAATAGGTCTGTGCCTGCCTAGGTGAATGCTGACTCCTCCCCCCGTGGTGTGTCTGATGACAGCGCCCCAACCTGACAAAGGATGGTGGGAGCCCTGTAAACAAAGTGCTCCACACCCCTCAGAACCAGTTGAAGCGGGATTTCCCCAAGCCTTGTGCCAGGGCAGACAAAGAAAAAGTGGTGTATAAATATTGAGGCTGTGACCCCATGAAATGGTTGTGCTTTTTGTGCTTCCTGGTGACCTGTTGCTGCTGGGCCCCAGGAGGAACCGCCAAGAAGGACTGCCTCCCTGCGGGAGGGCCCTGTGAGCTGGCCTGCCTGGGCCCAGCCTTTCCCCCTTGAACTTGGGGGTCCCAGTGCCTCGTGAGCGCTGCACCTTTAATTGCATGCTCCAGGACAAGGGGAGCGTTCTGCTTTAATTTGCAGCATTGTGCTGCGATGAATGGGGATTCCCCTGCAATTACTGAAGGAAGTGGGAGCCCACCACCCCGCTTTAGTGCCTCTTCAGCGGGAGCCCACCCCGCATTGATGCCTATTTGAGCGTGGGCAGCTGCAACGTGGAGAACATTCCCTTTTGAGTGGAGAGAAATGGGTGAGGTGCACCCCAGGCCCCAGTGCATTGAGCACTTTGCTTTTGCTGCATTGGCAGCAAAAGGGCACTTGGAAAGCCCTAGGATCACGCCCTGACATTTTGGACAGAGGGCGATTGAGCCCCACAGAAAGGCTCGTTGGTCATGGGGTCAGTTGTATGTTGGTAGGGCGCAAGGCCCTACATGTGATTTATGCACCATAACTTTTGGATAATGTATTTATGTTAGTATGATGCATTTATGTTGCTAATGCAAAGGTGTTCATTCTTAGGGTGTTTATGCATAATGCGTTTTTTATGCTAATGTGATGCAGACATAATGCGTTTATGTTGCAGGTGATATTGCTAAGTACAGTACTTTATTTATCAAAATGACAATTCCTATGATGTATGCGGTGCCTTGCACGCCTCCAGTCAGGTTTTATATAAACAAGGAAAGTAAAATAATGATAAAATACTTAACACGCAAGGAAGTGGGGTCACTTTAGGTCAATCTGATTAGATAGAGGGTCAGTTTTCGTTTAGTGGTTTAAGTAGGGCATAGATGGCCCCTTGAAACCAGTGGCAGTGTTTGCCGTTTTGGTACGCCCACAGCGTCTGGAGGGGTTCTGGTATAAGTCTGGCAAACGATTTATACACTACCTGATATTGATACCTGCAACCTATCTCTTCGTTTATCTATAAACGTTATTTTAGAATTCTCAAGTGGTTCTCCCGAAGAAGGCGTGTCTAACGCCGAAACGCGCGTAGAGATTACCCATTCATCCACTTGGCTGTTTTTATGAATATATGTTTTATTCATGTAACTTGATTTTGAATGTGATGGATTATAAATGTTAAAATCCCCCATATCATTTATCTCATTGATTGTATGTTATATGTATTTTAATACATTTATGCTGTATATTTAAAATAAATCAGATTTCTTTGACAATGTCTTTTAGTTCACCTTCCTGTACACTGCTTCACCTTTTTATGTATTTCCTTTTTTGTGCCTTTATCATCACTGTGTCAATGTACCTGTTTTCCTTACAGGATCCCATAGTTGCCTAGGAATTGTCATTTTGATAAATATTGTGCCCTGACCTAGGAACTCACCACTAGTTTCAGGGGGTCCCTTTCTTATATGTTTTAAGTACAGTACTTTACCAGTAGTCACTGGTTGTGTTTTATATGTGCTACTAGTGCTTTCTAAAGTTCTGACAGTGGCCCAATTGGCCCTGTCATGTGTATATAATCCCCTGTAAATATTGCCTCGTGCCAGTTGGCACAGTATATATTGTGTGATTATGATTCTAATGTCTTTTGGATAATACAAAGGCTATTTTTTATATAACCTTGTGTGAAGTTTCTTTTCTGGTGTGCCTAGTGTGTTGCAATTGTGCGAGGGTGTTGCACAAATGCTTTACACGTTGCCTCTGGGATAAGCCTGACTGCTCGGGCCTAGCTACCATGGGGGTGAGCAGGGGTTATCTTCAGCTTGTAAATCTGTTGCCCAGAATAGAGTGGTGGTTTTTGCCTGGCTTTGGCGCAAGCCTTAGCCAACCAGAAAGCCCAATTCTAACACCTTGTGATGCAGAATAGTTTACTGTGATTGATTTGTGTCAAGCATTTTTTTCAATACCCTTGCATCCAGATAGTCAATATTTGCTTGCATTTCGGCTCAGAGATCGAGTTTTGGCATGGTGCAGAGTTCCTCAAGGGTATACAGAGAGTCCCTACATTTTTAATCAGATCTTGAAGAAATGCTTAGAGTCATTAACCCCTTGCATGCTCATGACGGAACGGTTCCGTCATGAGCGTCGGTTGGCCTGTGCTCATGACGGAACCGTTCCGTCATGAGCCCGTTGGCTCATTAGAACGCTCAGCACAGCGCGAAAATTCGCGCCGCGCTGAAGCGGTTAATAATGCCAGAAGAGTCAGTTTTGGTGCAATACATTGATAAGTTGGTTGTTGAGTCAAAGACAAGAGAAGCAAGTGTGACAGATACAATTACTCTACTGAAGCATTTGGCAGTAGGTGGGTGTAAAGTGTCACCAGCTAAATTGCAATTCTGTCAAAAAGAGTTTTTATATTTGGGCCATAAAGTTGAAAAAAGAGCCAGGAAAGTATCACAAGATTGAATAACTGTGATCTTGCAAATGAATCCACCCAGAACACAGAAAGAAGTTTGAATGGTCTTGGGGATGGTTGGATACTGCAGACGGTGGATCAGTGGTTTTTCATTAACCGCCAAGCCATTACAGAGATTGACACATAAAGATGTGACCAATCCAATTGAACTGGATGAAGAAAGCATGAAGGCAGATTTGCAGGTTTGCGAGATAGCCTTTGTCGAGCACCTACATTTGGAGTGCCAGATTACAGCAAAGATTTTGCACTGCTCTGCTGTGAGAGAGACGGATGTGCACTTTCAGTTCTAATGCAAATGCATGGAATAGCCCGTCATACAGTGGCATATTTTTCTGCAACATTAGATTTAGTGGCTGCAACGTTTCCAGAATGTTTGAAAGCAGTTGCTGCTATTTGTGTGAGTTTGTAACAGAGTGATTCAATGCTAATGGGACATTCTTTGAAAGTGTATGTGCCACATTCTGTTGAGCTCTTGTTAACAAGAACTAGAACACAGCCTCTTACAAGTAGTTGATTGACAAAATATGAAAGAGCAGGGAATGTGATTGTGGTAAGATGTACAAATTTGACTCCGGCTACTTTGTTACCGAGTCCAAGTTGTGAAGAAGTGGTGGATGAAGCTAATCATGATTGTCTGGACGTGACTGAACTGTGCACAAAGCCAAGAACTGATATAAAAGACACTCCATTGGATGAATCAGATTGCGTAATGTTTGTGGATGGATCTTGCTTGAGAGACGATAAAGGTACTTTTTTCATGCTTCATATGCAGTTTGTATAGAGGCTATGATTTTAGAAGCTTCATGCTTAAAAGGAGTAAGTTCCGCACACATTTCTGAGCTGGTTGCTTTATCCAGAGCATGCATAATTGGCAAAAATCTGAGAATAACCATATTCACTGATAGTCAATATAGTTTTGGGGTTGTCCATGATTTTGGACAACTGTGGTTGCAACGTGGATTTTTGACATCATCTGGTTCACCAATTCGGAATAGTAACTATGTTAAAGAGTTGCTAGTTGCACTACAGTTGCCCAAAAGAAATTGGAGTTGTAAAATGTTCAGCACATCAATCAGGACACGATTATGTAACCAAAGGAAACAGATACGCTGATCAAGTTGCACGTTTTTGTGCTCAATTTCAATTAAAAAAGATGCACAGAAATCTGATAAAAGTTGTCATCTGATGTTTTCTTCTGTGGAGGCATAGGAAGAGATTAGACAACTGCAGGAAGAGGCAAGTGAGTGAGGAAGAGAAAACAATTTGGACCAAAACAGGGTGCTCATGTAGGGCTGAAGATGACGTGTGGGTTTACATTGATGGAAGACCAATAATGCCAGACATCCTACTGTCACAAATGGCAAGAATATACCATGGCTTAACTCATGCTGGAAGAGATGCCATGATCAGGCTGTTTAAGCAGGCATGGTATAATCTAATGTTGCTGGGTCATTGCAGAAAGTCTTTGCCAGAGGTGCGTAACTTGCCAGCAGCAAAATGCAGGGGGGAAAACAGTTGTCAGTTGGGGAAGAATTGGAGAAGCAGCAGGTTAATTTACAAGACTGCAAGCAGATTTTATTGAGCTGCCTCCCTGTAATAGATTGAAATATGTGTTGGTAGTGGTCTGTTTATTCTCTAGTTGGGTGGAAGCTTACCCAACAAGCCAACATGATTGTCTAACTGTTGCTAAATTGCTACTGTGAGAGATAATACCTAGGTTTTGATTTCCAGTCTCTTTAGAAACTGATAGAGGTACACATTTTAATAATGAAATGATTCAGAAGATTTGTGCAGCATTTCAAATCAAGCAAAAATTACATTGTGTCTATCGACCAGAAGCCTCAGGTGTGGTTGCGAAAATCAATGGTACAATTAAATCAAGACTTTCAAAAGTGTCTGCATCCACAGCATTAAAATGGCCAGATGCTTTACCTCTAGTTTTGATTAGTCTGAAAAGCATTCCAGATAAAAAAAGACTAGATTATCGCCCTATGAAGTAATTATGGGGAGAGCAATGCGACAGTCAGTAGTTTCAGCAAATCAACTGATGAATATAACCGACAATCTAGTGCTCGATTATTGCAAAGGATTGGCTGATGTGGTGCGTTCTGTGTTTCATCAGGTTGGAGAAGTTGCAACCAAAACACAGCAAGAACAAGCGCATGATCTAAGTCCAGGAGAGTGGATCGTGGTGAAGAAACATGTAAGAAAGTCATGCTTGGAACCACGTTGGCATGGGCCATATCAAGTAATACTGGTGACGACTACAGCAGTAAAGTGTGGCGGTTCACCAAATTGGATTCATGCAAGCCACACAAGAAGAGTCCCAAGTCCACTCGAAACAACAGAAGCAGATGAAATAAATAAATAGCAGGCAAAAAATCTAAAAGAGTCTGAACAAAGTCGAATAAAGTGGGCACCAGCTACTGGGTTTCATGAGACTGTTGTTAATGTTGATGTAGAAGAGAGCTTGATTCAAGAACAAGTGCAGACAAGAAAAGAAGCAAACAAAAGAGGTTTCAAATCAAGTCTCGAATCTGGTGACTCTGTACAAGTGAAAAAGGCAAGAAAAGGAGACATATGGCCAAAGGGAGGGAAAAGACTGAAGTATACTCTGAATTAAAAAGTTCCAAATGCAATAATAGAACAATTGAGCCAAACAGAACAAAGTGATTCAGAAGAAGAGATAGTTTGGTAAACAAAAAGAGCAAGAGTTCCGAACAAAAAGTACAGGGCACCTGGAAGGACAAATGTGATGACTGAAGAAGTTCAACCTACAAATCATTCTGAGGAAAAGACAGATATTGAATCAAGCCACAGAAACAACTAGGAGCCACCCTAAATGAACTGTGATGAACTGTGTTGAAATTATGGGTGCAGAAGATTGAAAAGGCTATTCTTTAATGTGCAGAAAATATAGTTGGAACTCAGTTAAAGGTTGTTGAAAAAATAGGGGGAAGGCAAGAAGGCTTAAAGTGGTGCTTGGATACACTACATTTTTTAGTTTTTCATTTTTGTTTAGTTGTTGATTTTTCTGGAAAATGGCATGGGTAAACTTTCAAGAAACTGGATATCAAAATCGAAGTTTTAAACATAAATGTGTTAATGATTGCTTTATAAGTGTCTTACTAATAATGATTGTTTGGTTAACCCCTTCGCTGCGTTGTTAATTTTGCTGCGGTGCGAGGAGGGGTGTGGGTGCGGCGCCGCGGTGCTCATGACGGCTCCCGGCCATCATGAGTCACAGTAGGCGTGTGCTCATGACGGCCGGGAGCCGTCCGAACTCTGCTCACTGATTAATTTGCCCGTACAGGCGAGAATTCATTGCGCGTGTGCGGAGCGGCAACGTTCAGACGGCTCCCGGCCGTCATGAGCACACGACTCCCGTGACTCATGGCGGCCGGGAGCCGTCATGAGCACGGAACATGTTAATATTCATTTTTGTTGTGCCTTATTTTATGTATTCTACTAAGAATATTATTACTAATAATTTGGTGATTGAAAAGGTAGATATGGAAAATCTTAAATAAAATCCACAGACTAACATTGAGAAAGTAACAAGCGATAATAAATTACATCTAGATAATTCAATTAATGACTTTTTGTTGAATGTTATGTAGATACTAAGGATGCGAGAGATTGTTACGTGTGTATGCAACTACCTGCATCTGTGTCTGAGGGGGTGACTTATCATCACCTACCATTAACATATGGAGTTTTGTGTAGTGTACTAACAAGTTTGTTCTATGAGATAGGAGCTTGCAAAATCTTTATTCAAATTATGATTTAGTGTTATATGAAGTGCCTATTAGAAAGAATATGAATATGGTGAGTAGTGCAAAAAATGCAGAGTATTGTGGCAAATTCTTCCATACTACTGAAACAATAGATACTGTGTATGCACATCGTAATAACTTGACCTGTAGTTTGTGTTAGGATTAGATTGTATTTGTAAATCCAGTGGAAGATAGAAGACAGCGTTTTAAGGAAAAAACTACTGAGCAAAAGTCCAATGTACCTACTTTGGCTTTTAGAGAAGGTGATTACAGAAAGGGTGAAACATATGCTGGAATGACTCTGGATTGGCATCAGAGGGGAAAGCTTTGCTTACTTAGACAGAAAAATGAATATAACTATTATTTTATCGGTTCTAGTGAATGTAACCATAGTTTCCTAATTACTTAGGGGTTGGGGATTGAGAGGTGGTACAGGTCCTTTTTTCCCTGGTATATATTATGTGTGTGGTAGGAATGCCTACTATAGGTTGCCTACACATTGGTATGGGTGTTGTTATGTGGGAAATGTTGTTCCTACCACTTGGATAAAAGTCATGGAACCAATGAAAAGAAGATTGGACTAACTCTTAATAAAAGGGGAATTACTACTGCAGAGATTGTGGGTGATATTTTTGGAGCATTGATGCCTTCATTTGGAGTAATCTTGAATTCACATAAAATTAGAAAATTGTCCACAGTGGTTGATCGTCTATAAAAAGACAATGATGGAGGGTTCTTCATGATTGATACAGAAATGGTGGCTATAAAATCTATGGTTTTACAAAATAAACTTGCACTTGATGATGTATTGGCAAAAGAGGGCGGAGTCGGTAGCATGTTGAAAATTCAACAGTGTTGCACATATATCCCTGACAAAAGCAATAATCTAGAAGGATATACTACACATTTACTAGAATATTTACCTGAACTGAAGGTTGACTGTGCTTGGGAGAAACTTGGTAAGGGTTTCTCTTCAGTAGGCAACTGGTTTTCTACTTTCAGTGAAAGCTGGCTAGGAAAAATAAAAACGCCAATAGTTGCTGTTGCTGGTCTGAGAGGAACATGGCGGCGGGCTGAGAGCCGGTCGCGGCAACTCCAGGAGATACCCGATGGCTGATATCACCGAACGCTTCAGTGGGTTTGCGAGAGGCTGAACGTACCATATAGTAAGGGTAAGATACAGATGAGTACGGCGTAGTGGCAGCTCCTTTAAGACAATTAAACGCTCCCCTTTTCTTTTGCTCGAGACAACCGGCATCACAATCAGCGTTGACGGCGGCGGCGGCGCTAAGACCTGCGCATCGAGTGACTCGCATGATGCGCGAGGAGGTGTATGCACAGGGGAACCCGGGAGAACGCCGGCGGAGCCTCTGGATCAAGACACGTTTCGTGCTTGCACAGCAGCGGTTTAGAGGGCCAGTCTGCGAGGGAATCTGCTGCACCCTATTTAAAGAGCAGGATGAGTCAACTCAAGCGGTAAGGTGTGGTGTAGAGGGGCTAACATCAAGGCCAATTCCGAAGTCCATACCAAAGCGGGGTTTTATGGAGCTAGTATTGGTAGAGGCCCCGGTTAAAGTTGTCAGTGAGGGGGGGGCTTCAAAAACTGAGGAGAATCTCATAAAGTGCACCACAAAACAAAGGCAAACTGAGCTCTCTAAGCTAGCGGTGGAACTTGCTCCAGGTGGTTCAAGCCTGAAAACAGGATTTCCTAAAGCCAGACTTTCTCCCCCACTAGGTAGACGGAAAAATAGATATCAGCTGAGATCTCGGCAGGAGTTGAAAGCAGGAGGAGCTCTAGACTTTGAAGAGAGGGAGCGGCCCATGCCGTTAACCCCCTGTAAGGGGAAGAAAAAGGCGACTAGTGTAACAAAGCTTAAGGGGCCTAATATTGTACAGCTGTCAGTAAAGAATACTCCCTCCCTTAAAACTTTCTTTAAAATCATGGAGCAATCAACAAGTCCAGCTACACAGTTAGAGCATAGTGGCACTGTGTTCCCCTTAAAAAATCGATTTGATCCCCTCAAGCGTTTGTCTAATGCTGAGGGTGATAAATAGTCAGAACAGCCATACGCATTGACGGGAGGTGAAGAGGATGGGGTAATAGTGGCCCTGAGTTCTAGACAGGATTCGGAACCACAGCAGGTTCAGTCAAAGCACAAAAAGCAAACAAGCTCCAGCATACCCTCCTCCTCCTCCTCCCTCCCTCCTCCCCTTCCTTCTCATAGTATTCAGGCCCATGATAGAGCGTCTGGCCCACAAGATACTAGACCTAAGATACCCTTAGCAACAGTTGAGCCTCCCTCAAACAGCCTGACGGCTACTCAAGAAGAAAACGTAATTCGGGGCCAGCACCAGGATAAGGACCTGGAACAAGGCCAGAGTCTTACTGTGGTTTCAAGATCAAGACTAGGATCAGAAGAATTGGGCGAGCTGGACGGAGACAGGTTGGGATATCTTTTTCAGTCTTTAAGGGGGGACTTGATGACCAAATTCGAGATCTCAGAAGGCAATCAAAAGGCGATACATGATAGGTTTGACCTACTGGAGTCCAAGTTAGATGATGTCATTTGCCGCACTGGGACGCTGGAAACGGAAGTTGTAGCCTTAAATAAATCCATACGAGGAAACTCAAAGGACATTGATATTCTGAGAGCACAAAATAGATCCCTGGCTACTGACGTGGAGAGACTGGAAACCCAGGCTCGAAGAAATAACCTGAGAATTTTAAAGATACCAGAGGGCGAGGAACTGGAGGACATTAAGGGATTTGTCTGCAGGCTTCTAAGGGAAGGGGTCCTAAAAGACCGTTCAGACATAGACCTGGAGGCGGAGTAACAAAGAGTACACAGAGACCCTTTCAAGTTGCATGCAGACAGGAAAGCGCCAAGAAAGATATTGGTAAACTTTCAGACCTTCAGTGTCAAAGAGCTGATCCTGGGAAGATGTCTATCTAAGTCAGACCTCCATTATCGGGCAAACCCTTATCTTATTAGATCGGACTTAGGAGCTAGAACAGCACAGCGACAATGGGAGCTAGGCACTAGAATGCCAGAATTGAGATCGCTAGGAGCTCAAGTACAGATGAGATTCCCGCCCTGTTAAAGATTATGTGGAGAAATAAAATGTACAGCTTTACACAGTCCGAAGATGTGGATAATCTTCTAGCTCTGATGAGAGAGAATTAAGAGAAGATAGAGCTGTCGAGGTATGGGTTGGGCTAACATAATGAGTAGAGCACGTAATATAGAAGTGGTTTGAAGCACAGAGCGATATACAGCGCTATTTAGAGAAACAAAGGGCGCAAGTAGAAATAGAAAGAAGAAGCCAGAGGGAAAATATTTATATATAAAAAAAAAAATTAAAAATCAGAATTTGAGTCTTGTGTAGTAAGAACTTACCCTTAAGCGAGTTATGATAAATTACCCGCTGTTAAGGTCAGTTGAAATTTGCATTCAGCCAAAGGTATTTCTCCTGGGGTTCCAAAGGCGGTTTCATCGTCTGGTATGTTGGGGGGGTTCCTCTGGGAGGAGGGGGGGTTGGGGCACTGGGTGGAGGGTGTAGGGGGGGAAAAAGATAAAAAATCCTCATATATGGAAAAAGTTGTTTCATACAAGGTTCTGGATGGGCGGGAAATAAGAGCCAGGGTTAAACAACATTAAAACCCTCTCATGGAATGTGAATGGAATGGGGGAAAGAAGGAAGCAGTCCCGGGTCTGTGAGTTCTTAAGAAATTCAGAAGCGCACCTTATGTTGATCCAGGAAACTCATCTCGAGGCAAATGTCTGTAGTGCACTTTTTGGGAAACTGAGGTGGGTGCAGGAAATTGTATGCTCTAGACAGATGGGAACAACTAGTGGAGTCATAATAATTATTCGGGCGAATAGAGGGATAAGTTTGAAAAAATGTGAAACCGATCAGACAGGAAGATGGTTGGTCGCAGTTATATCCATTTATAACATCTCTTATACGTATGCAGTGTACTATGGTCCTAATGATGATAACCCTGATCCGTTACTTAAGTTAGCGGCAGCTTTACTTGGGACCACGGGCCCAGTGATCTTGGGGGGTGATTTTAACCTGGTTTTGGATCATATTTTAGATAGAACCTCCAACGCCAAGTATCATGCTTCTACCAAGTCACTCTCTGATTTAGGTTGAAAGATGAAAGACTTTAACTTGTTAGATGTATGGAGGACTAAATATGGTTCTACCAGGGCATTTACATTTTACAGTAAAAAGTACAAACATTATTCGAGGATAGACCACTTTTTAGTCGATCAACACCTTCTTTCAGACATTAGCTCCGTCTCATTTATACCTGTTGGGATATCAGACCACGCTGTTGTGGAATTGGTCCTCCTATTAAGTTCAAGTCCCTTAAACATCAGATGGACATTGGAGAGGACATTGTTACTTGGTGACCAGGTCAAAAGAGAAGTGAGAGAAAAGACCAATGAATTTTTCACAATTAATATCGGCTCCTCTACCCCTCAGGGTGTCTGGGAAACTTACAAGGCTTTTTTGAGAGGAGCCCTGAGTTCTTTGATGGCTCATAAAAGGAAGACTATAAAAAACAAAAGGCGGGAAGAATTAGAGGCTATAATTAGAAAAGACTCTGAGTTACAAAGAGCTATTTCTTCAAATACAGAGAGGATCCCGGTGCAAGAGAAGGAGCTTTCGGATCTACAACTTCAACTTAAAATTAGCGATGAGAAAATCATAAAAGAAAAATGGGAGACCAGCAAATTAAAGAACTTTGAATACGGAGAAAAATGCGGGGCTCTTCTAGCGTGAAAATCCAGAGAGGAAAGAAATAGGAACAACATTAAAGTTCTAATTCAGAGAGAGACAGGGGTCTTAATTGTGGAGGATGGAGGGATCCAAGAGGAAGCCAGGAGGTTTATGCAAAGTCTTTATACAGAGGATAAGAATCCAGAGTTAGAGGAGGTCCAGACTTGGCTGACCCAGAGAAATTTACCCCAAATTTCTGACATAGATAGGAGGTATTTAGAAAGTGAGATTATGGAGGGGGAAGTAATAAATCAATTGAAGAAAATGAAGCGGGGTAAAGCCGCGGGTTCGGACGGGCTACCGATCGAGGTTTACTTAGATTACACAGAACAACTGGTGCCCGTCCTCACTACACTTTTTAACTGTTTATTGATCCATGGTTATAGTATCCCCCCACATGGGCTGAAGCCACAATAGCTCTTATTGCAAAACCCAACAAAGACCTTAAGAAAATTGAATCTTACAGGCCAATTTCCCTCCTGAACTCAGACATGAAGTTATATTCTGGGATTTTAGCCACTAGACTTGCCAAAATAATAAAATCCATAATTCATTCAGATCAAAGGGGTTTTATCCCGGGAAGGCAATTGAACGAATTAACCTTTCAGGTGATTGGAGCCATAGACTACGCTGAGGATAAAGGCCTTCCGTTAGCCTTGGTTGCGATAGACGCGGCCAAGGCTTTCGATCAGGTAAATTGGAAATATTTATGGGCCACTATGATTGGGTTTGGGTTCCCTCCAGTTTTTTTAGAGGGTATTAAATCATTCTATCAAAACCCACGAGCAAAAGTCTTGGTCAACGGGGCTCTATCTGATTGGTTTAACATATCCCGAGGAACACGGCAGGGTTGCCCCCTGTCCCCCCTTTTGTTTGACATTTATATGGAACCTTTTGTTTGTGGTATTAGAGAAGACAATGTAATTCAACCCTTTAGAATAGCAAATATGGAGCTAAAACTGCCCTATACGCAGATGATCTTCTTTTATACACTTCCAATCATATAGAAGCTATACCTAGGCTATTCTTTTTAGCTGAGGAATTCGGAAGTTTGTCTGGCTACCAGATCAATAGGGAGAAGACAGAGATAATGGGGTGGAACAACAATATTCCTATTCGGGGTGTAAAACAAAAAATGAGATATTTGGGAATATATTTAACTCAAGAACTAAAGAATATCCGAAAATTAGTTGGCAGACTGTAGTGAAAACCATCATTAAAACACTAACAAGATGGGGCAGTCTGCCATTAAACATATATGGACGAGTTAACCTTATTAAAATGTCCATACTTCCTAAGTTGACTTTTCTATATAATTCCATCCCTTTATCTTTTCCGCTGAAAGAAATTGCGAACCTTCAGGGCAAGATTGGTTCTTTTATTTGGGCCTGTAAATCTCCCAGAATAGCCTGGAAAAAACTAAGGAGGGGTTTAAAGATTGGGGATCTGGCCTTACCAGACCTATTATTGTACTGCCACGCCTTCCATTTTAAAAATGTCAGGCTACTTGCTAACGTATTAGACTCATCTTCACAGAACCGTTTATTTCAGGCTTTATTACATGATTTACTATATGACCAAGAGTTTTTCTTATTTAAGTTTGGCGACCAGAAATTTTTAAAGAAAGTCCGTCTTAAGATTCTGCAGACCGCACTTAGGAATTGGGGGTTTATCCGGAAGGCCTTGGGAATTCCATACTACCATACCTATACTCCAATCTGGGATTCTCCGGGCACACCAGTGTGTCTTCAGGACCACTTATCCCTGCCTCTGAGAACAGCTGGAGTCCAGAAATGGGGTGATCTATGGGTGGATTCAGGTCTTATGGATTGGAACTCTCTGATGTCACTTACAAATGGGTCATTGACAAGTTTTAAATTTTATCAACTATCCGCATGGTGGTCAAGCCAGGCATTTCAGCGGGAAAAAGACACTGGAATCCTTGACTCAATTTGCAGGGGGGGAGCTGGAATCGAGAAGTATCATTGTGGTACAAACTGCCCACAGAGGCAAAAGGAATGCTAGATCATGAGTTGGTAAGCCTCTGGGGTAACACCATAGCTGACTATCCCGAAGAAACCAGTAAGATATGGACAGACTCTTTCTCCTTGTCCCAGAGATTAATAAAACCGGCCAACTTAAGGAGGAATCATCTGTTTACGGCCTATCGGGTGTATTGGACTCCGGCTAAATTGTACAAGATAACACAGGAGAACTATTGTTGCCCCCGCTGTAAATTCCTAGCAGCAAATTACATGCATATATTCCTAGAGTGCCCTGAAATCCAGGAGTATTGGAGGGCGATTGTCGACTTTCTGGGCGAGGTTTTATCAACAACTACTTCCTGTTCTCCTAGGCTAGTATTCTTTGGTCTACTATGTGGGTATAATATTAACAATTTTTCCTCACAATTCATATTTTACGTGGTAGTTATAGCTAGGAGGGAGATATGTAAAGAGTGGAAGTCAGTGGCTCCTCCCAGATTCGTAGACTGTTTAAAAAACATTATGGAAGTTTGTAAGATGGACATGGCTGGTCGAGCTGAAAGCTCAGAGAACGTATGGTCGAAACTAGAGGCCTGGTTAAAAAAAGTAAACGGTCCGATGATTATGCCAGAGGTTTGTGTCGGTCCTGTCCTCCCTTAGTCTGAGGTATTCCATCAAGAGGCAGGGGAGTTGGATAAGGAAACAACCCACCTCTGGGAGATCTCTGGTAGCTGTATACTGACCCCGGGGCCGCATCACGAATGTCAGTATGGAAGGCATCAGAGAGACCCATCTAGAGCATATAACATCTGGTGGCATATATGATGACAAAAAAAAAATTGTTGCTGTTGCTACAGGGATATTAATGTTGGTACTAATATATAAGTGTTGTAAGTGCAAGAAACCAGCAGTAGAGATTAAGCGAAGGGCGAGAAAGGGAAAGGGAGAAGAAATAGAGTTGGAAGACAGAAGAGGAAATGACTATGAAATAGTAAACTACATAGATGGAGTTATGTTGAAACAAAAGTAAACTACTGCTTTTTGAGTAATATAGCATGACGACAATCACATTTTTTTAATTTTATGATGGCTCAAGTCGCCAGCAAAGGCGGGATTGATGGAGCAGGGTTTTGCGAAATAAAAACTGCTCAGATCAAACTTCTCATTGTATGAATCATTAACAAAATGGTGTGAAAATTAACAGTGCAAAACTAAAAAGGGATGATAAAAACTGTGCAAGCGCAAATGCGTGCTGGCATCGTATGCTGATAAATGTGAATGTATAATGCAGACATAACAGCAATAGAAAAAAATCATCTTTTAAAACATACATAACGTATAGGATAATTGCGCGAATAAGTAGAATTTTGTAAAATAACACCTATAATCACACATGTATTTGTTTTTCCTAGAGCACATTTCACTGCTTTGCAGAGAAGGCCTCAAGAGACTCTTTTTGGTTTAATTTGTTTTCTAAAATGTAGGCCTCCAAAAGGAAAGAATGTTATTTGTTCTTCGAGAGATCCTGATGATGGCCAAGGCTGTGTGAAGGAAATAATGGACATTATGAATGGAATCTATCTCCTTCCGAGAGGAGTATGTGGACACTTGTACGAGTTTGATACATAAGCGAGCTGGAGAAATGTACAAACCACGGAAAAAAATGTATCTGAGTTTCCTCTGCTGAAGGTCAATGACGGAAGCTGTCTAAAGACAAAGGAACTGTTGAAAAGTTAGATGTAATGAATGTAGAGTGACCAGACACCCTTTGGTTTTGACCAATAGGGTAAGAGGATTTTTCATGTGATGAAACATGGGGGGGTTGGATCTTTATTGAATTAGGGTATAACTATTAGTGATAGTTTTTCATAGTTTGGCAGACTAGGAAAGACTGCGAGAGGAGAAAGCCACGTTGCTATTTCCTAATTTATTTGGCTTACTTTTGTTCTGCTAATCCTGACTCTTTGACTTTGCTCCTCAATCTTTGAGGGTGCCCCAGCTTACTCTCTTGTCCAGAGGGTAGCTTTCCTGACTTTTAGCAATTTATGCTATAGTTATTTTATTGGTGCGTATATTCTGAATTTACATATTTTTATTTGCAAATGTCTTTGTTTTGTCTCTTTAACTATCCACTCTCTCGTGTCACTCATATTTGAGATGTGTTTCTGAGAATTACTGTATTGATGTTTCTCTTGTATGTTAATCCATGATTTGAGCTGTATTGAACCTGATGATCATTCATATTAATTTAGTAAAGGCATATTGATAAGAAAGTAGAGTATGTCTTTATTAATGTTCAAAGGTTATATTGAATGATTATTTTCTTTATTCAGGTCCTTATTTACTAGTATTCTGTTTGTCTTTTTCTGATCCCTAACAACTATCTAAGATTCATTGCGAGAGGAGAAAGGACCAAAATAGGCAAGGAAAATGGTATCATGTTTTAAACTTATGCAGCGTGAAAGGGGCAGTTAGGTATTAAATTGGTTCCAGATGGGATACATAGCAAAAAACCCTTCCGCTGCATCTTGGGTAAGCTTCAATCTGTTTTTTTTTGCATACAAACCCTTCTAGTCATACTAAGCACTTACCTGTTCCTGCTGCATTACACTCAACGGGGTGGAATGGGTTCTGAAGCATGGTTGCCAATAATAGGGATGTTATATTCCACTGTGTATCTAAGCTTAGTGGCCCTGTCCACACAAGCCTGTTACGTTGACCTAGCGGTTTATTTCTGTTAACAATTTACATATGTTCTTTTATAGGTGAATGCCAGAAGATCCCCTTTCCCCTATCTTCACATTATTCCAATATTGTTTTGAGCACAACTAGAAGCAGAAGCAATACCACTACATATCATGATCAATGCCGCAATACCGCTTTTGAGGGTTATATGCTGAAACTTATTGACCTATCCTGGTGACACATCTGAGCAGGATCTAATCCTTCCTGCTGTGTCCTATGTTTTAAATCCTGGCCCAGAGATGCATCAATAAAGGTATTTGTTAGACCTGGTACCATTGGCGTGAGTCTCCCTTCCATTTTTCACTGATTGCCTCCTCTGTTTTTTGTATGTTTTTGCAGGTTAGATGCTTTGGGCACTGTGCCACTGCTATTCAGTGCCACAGTGCAAGTGCTCCCTATGTTAAATGTATGTATTGATTAGTGACTCCATCATTGTCTTATTTGATTTACTTAGTACAGTGCACCACGTGTGCCCAGGGCCTGTGAATCAAATGCTGCTGGTGGGCTTGCAGCACTGGTTGTGCCACCCACAGAGGCAGCTTGTAAAGTGTGTCTCAGGCCTGCCATTGCAGAGCCTGTGTGCAGTCTGTGACTGCCATGTCAACTTGGCAAGTGCACCCACTTGCCAGTCCCTAAACCTTCCCTTTTCTACATATCAGACACCCCTAAGGTAGGCCCTATGGCAGGGTGCATTGTATGTAAAAGGTAGCTCATGCCCTGATGTGTGTGGCATGACCTGATAGTGAATTACAGCCTATTTCGTTTTTCACTATTGCAAGGCTACCTGACCCCATAGACCAGAGCGGGCAGTTTTATTATAACATCTTATAATCATAACTGACCCAGGGAACATGGTAGAAATTCGGGTTTAGTATGTCTGAACTCGGAATTATAAAATACATCTTTTAGTGAAGTTGATTTTAACATTCTGTGTTTGAAAATACCACTTTTAGAAGGTAGGTATTTTCTTGCCTAACCACCTAGCCTGCCTCTGCTAGCTTGTGTATTGTAAGTCTATTTTTGTGAGTGACAGGGGCTGGGGGGCTTCAGGAGACAGGGTGAGTCAACACAGGGCTGAATAGACCTGTCTACATGTAGAGTGGTGAGAAGAGTAGCACCTGGGCCTGAATAGGACTGTGCCTGCCTTCCACAATGCTGGCTCCACCTCTTGTGGAGCGTCTGATGACTCTGGCCCACACTGACAAAGGAAGAAGGTGTGCACTGGCAGAATGCACGTAGAACTGGTTTGGACTAGGTACAGGACCCTCTGCCTTCAGAGAGCAAAGAGAATCGTAGCATAAATATGGGGGCCCAGACCCCAAGACTTAAGATCACTTCTGGGAAATCAAGACAAACTTTTGCCAAGGAGAAGAACCAAGGAAGCTGCAGGAGTTTGGACTGCCCCTCAGCCAGTGTGCTGTTTGCTGGGTTGGCCTGCAGTGGTTTCTTTATTGCCAAGGAAAGAGAAGGAACTTTTAAGGAACTTTCATCATCTTGCAGAATATTTCTCCAAGGGCTTGAATTTGAGCTTGCCTCCTGTCTGAAGTCTCAGGGATACAAAAGACTTCACTGCTTCTGTTTGCCTGCATCTGGAACTTGCTTTTCTAGTTGCTACAGAAGGAAACTGCAACACCGATACTGGCGAGGGAGGCCATACTCTGCATCGAAGCCATGAGCGCTACTCCGACTTACAACATAGACCCGCCGCCGTGCCACATCGACGCCAGCAAGCGACATCGTAACCTAGCGTGAGAACTGCTTTAACTTGCGACGTAGGTCCGACGCCTGCTGCTGTGCCACATCGACTCCGAAGCCGCCATCATCGCGGAGCCGATCCTCGACGTGGGTGGTCAAGAATCCATCGACATCGTGACATCGTACAGAACCGTGGTTTCGGCGCCATCGTGACGTCACCTCCTCTCCGGGAAAGAACCGACGCCTCCCATGCTTTACACAAGCATCGAGGACCTGACGCATCGCCCCTCGAAGCAAGGAACCAATGCCGCACAGCGCCAACGACACTGCATCTCCCCGATGCTGTGAGCTGTCCTCAGTGACGGCGCCGTACTTTGGGATTCCTTTGACCTTGACGTCGTGATAACTTCAGTTGGGGTTATCTGTTGCTAAAGACTGCTTTTGAGTGAATACCAGCCCCCCTCCTTTAGTGATTTCTCGGTCTGCTGACTTGTCTCCCTGCCGTAGTGATGTGATACGAATTTGACATGCCCCATTTCTTTGTCAGGGTGAGCTGCGATCATGAGCAACAGTGGGAAGCAAAAAGATGGTGGCAGATGTCCTCACAGAAAATGGAGCCCCATGGGCATCACACCCAACTCCTGCCTGACGATCAGCTAAGGCACAGGCTGGGAAAAGGAAAACAACTTGGAAAAAGAAAAAAGTTAAAGTGAAGTAAAGAGGAGCGAGCAGGAATACTCTGTGAGTATGGACAGTGCAAGGACCAGACAAACAGCAAAGCGACATACATGAAACGTGCTAAAGATAAATATATACAGACAATAAAAATGTATACAACTATACTACAATATAGACTTATATCCAAATCAAATATCAGAACATGAAATTTCAATAGTGATACGCAGTAATCCAAATTATACAAATGAATAGGGATTCCTTTATATGGCTGCTGAGCAAGAAAGAAAGAGGTCACAATGGCCAAATGGACTTATGGACCGAACTAAAGGTTACCATTGGTACCTAGTCATTTTATGGGTTCTATCGTGTTTAACTTTGACTTATGGCACATACAGCCTCAAAGTTATGATGTTTGTAACTTAGCTGCTATGTAGTAAAATTAGATAAGTACAACTCAATACATGCCTTTTCTAGGATTGTGGTCCTCAACTCCCAGTTCCTCCTTCTGATGACTTTGGAGCAGGCGGGTATTGATCCCGAGCTGGTGGATCTGATCAAACAAATGAATTGGGACTCCACAATGAGTGTGCGCTTTACACTGAATAGGGTTTGTACAGCCCCAATAAAGGTAATTTGGGATGAGACAGGGTTGCATATTGGCGCCTTTTCTTTTTTTATTATACATCGATTCCCGAGACACTGCTTTAAGGGCTTGCAGTGATGATGTCCCTAGGATTGGCATGCAGAAATGCTCTCTATGCGGATGACGCCGTTCTCTTAGATCTGACCGCAAATGCCCTCCATAAGCTTCTGAAGGAGTTTAACGATTTTATGCGGAGATTAAAACTTGAGGTAAATCGGTCAAAATCTTATTATGACGTGTGGTCCAAAATACACCAAGCAAAAAACATTTTATATTGGGGAGGAACAAATTGAAAAAGTTCCTTTTTTAATTACCTTGGCATTTCATTGGAAGCAAATTGATTGTGCGGCAGGCCACTTACTCAAAAAGCACAAAAGATGCATGCAGCAGAAGATGCAAAATTTAGATGTGCAAAAAAGCTAGGCCACAAGCCGGTCCACAAAATGGTCCAACATTTTAAAAGCAAGTGCGTATCAGTGGGCACTTACGGAGCTGGAGTCTGGGGCAGTATTGCCTGCACGAAACTTCAAGTAGTTGAGAATAGGTTATTGTGCAGGCTTCTGGTTATTCCTAAATCCTCTTCAAGCATTATTGCATATCCGGAATTGGGTATTGGGTTCATGGAGGACCGGATCTCCAAGGCACCTCTTTTATTATGGATGAAGCTATGGAGGAGCCCCCTGAATGCACACTTCTTGAGGAAGGTATTACTCAATTGACTAAAATTAGATAAAATGACTGCTATCCCATAGCATATGTGCAAAAACACCTTTCATAGCCTAGGGTACAGTCATCTTTTTGGGTCGCCGCAAAGTATAACTTCTGATCTTAAAATGGAAGTCAAAGGGAGCTATGAAACTTACAAAGAGGGAATTAGACTAGAAAAAATCCTTGATATGCCTACAGTTACAAGATATGTGCAGATAGCCACATCATCTGATATGGAGCCATATCTGAATTGGATACCAAATTCAGAGTATAGATTTTATCTCACTAGATTTAGACTACACACAGTTCATTTCCTTGTGGCTTTCCCACCAGCGGGTTCCTGGTTTCCCTTCCTCCCAGGTTGCCCCTGTGACTGTGTTCCTTCCCAATCCACTGTACATTTTATGTTCTTTTGTAGTTTATATGACTCTTTTAGATTGCACTTTTTCCGCCCAGCCCTTTTGCGTAAGCACCGTAATTCTTATGAGAAGCTGATCTATCTGCAAAGCATAGAATTGTGTGATGCTTACACTGCTGTTCTAAGCTAGATCATTGCCATCAATTTGAGAAGAACCTATGCACTTTAATTACTGTTTTTATGCTTTTAAAGTGTAATTTATATTTCTGAAGATGTAAATGTTGTATTCTGTGCTTTTATGGTCCTACAATGAACGAATAAAGATGCTTTTAATTTGCTAATTGTCTTAAATGTGGGTGGGTAGGTAACTTTCATTATCCCTTTTTGGGACAGTTTGTCCACACAGAACATGAGAAGACATTTGCTGAGAAGCAGGATAATTATGAGTTCCTCGACTCATTTTTTAATTTATTTCATAACCTACTCCTTTAAATCGGGCTTTTTAATAGTTATCACTCTGCAAGTTATTGAGCTTATTGAGTCTGAGTACTGTATATTAATGTATTTGAGTTCAAACAGCTTACCACCTCCGAGAGTTAGCCTTGACTGCCAGCTAATGGCAACTTTGGAAAGTAGTTTTCAAAATGAAAAACTGAATCATCCAATAAAACTAAATAGTCTTAAAACCTGAAACACCAATGGTAAATACGGATTCCACCAAGGATACTGCTTAGTGAGCACCTAGTGCCCCAGACCATAAAGATAAGGTCTCACTATCTACTTCTGTCTTTTTCCTGGCTTTACCACTTTACCTAAATGTGCTTGAAACAAACACAATTAATAATATGGGCAAAGCCAACAATCTAGTGTTATTTCCCTGGAAAGGTTGTCTCTTGCTGTTTCCATTAGAACCACTACAAAGCCAGTTGTGTTCCCGTAGGGTAGTGTATCTAATCCCAGTTTCTCCATTTGGCTAAATTATGTGCTCTTGGGCAACCACCTTTTGAATGTATTCTTCTGTCTGCATCTCTTGTCGAAAACTGGGAGGATTTAGAATCAATCTAAAAAATGTTAGTAAGCTTGTGATTAAAAAAACAAAACAAACTTGGACTGATATTAACTTGGGGTGGGCGGGCAGTGTAATCACCAAAATGTAAAATAGTGATAAAGTAATAACTTTTGGAGCAAGCATTCCCTGGTCAAAAAGGAAGATCATCCTGGAGCCATCGGATGACTTCAGCTGAGCTATTCTTGTAATTATCTGGGGACGTCATCCCATACCATCCTGAAGTATGCCTGTAGGGGAAAATATTTAAATGGGATGACTCTTTACTGTAATCACAAAAACTACTCTAGGATGGTGTTCTGATGACTTCTACTGGCAGGGAGAGATTACCTTTTACAACTCCACGAATACTAATTGACAACTTCAGGATGAGTGAGAATTATTTCTGGATGGGCTCTAGACAATTTAAGGATGATTATGGATTATTCCTGGATGATCCTATTGCCGCTTTAGGATGGAAGTTGATTACTCTGGAATGATCCCATGATAATTTCAGGATGAGTGTGGATTACTCCAGGATGATGTAATGATAACTCAAAAATGAGCATATATTATTTAGGATTATATTAGGACAACTACAGAATGACCGTGGATTACTAGACAATGACTACATAAGATCTTTAAGATGGTTATGAAATACTCCTGCAGGATGTTATGCCAACGGCATGCCAAGTGTAGATAGCTCCCAGGTGATTAAATGAATAAATTAGAGTGGTTGTGGATCACTAATAAATCATTACGGGCTGGATTACACCTTAAAAATTCCATGTTACAAGCACATTAGCCGACTGCCAGTATTCCCTTGCAGGGTCCCACTATTGCTTTAGGAATATGGATTTGCTGGTAGGGAAATATTTAGAGGATTACCTCCTCAATGAATCTTACTGTCAAAAGCAGGCCTCTTGGATGCAATATGCCTTCTTTAAACAATACCATGAATCATTTTCAATGCCATGAGTTCTAAAGTAAGACCTAGATTTACAAAAGTGTCACTGAACGCAGGGCAACACCCAAATATGCTGCGTTGCATCACAGGATGAGAGCAGGAAAGTGCCATGTCTACGCCTCTCCCTTGCACCACTGCACCATTAGGCAGTAAGCACCATGGACACACATTTGCACTATGGTGAAAAGGTGTCTGCAAGTGCCTAGCTTAGGTTTTGTACTGTAATGGCCCCCTTGCAGTGCAAAAAATACTATGCCTAGAAAACCCTGAGAACATTTCCCATTGTGGATGAGTATTGCAACAAATACCAATTTGTTCTGGTTTATAAATCCTGAAAAGATTTTTCATCAAGTCCGCATTATAAAACTTAAGAAAAACAAAACCAAAACTTCCATGAATCTGGTTCCAATTATAAGATCAATATTCTCCTAGTCTGGAAAGATTACTTTTTAAACTCTACTGTGAGATGCAGGCCACCTCCTCGATGTACCTTCCTGTCGAAAACAGACCACTTGGTTCTAATACGCCTTTTTTACACAATACCAAGAATTTTTTTGCAAAGCCAAGAATTGTAAAGCAAGGCCCAGATTTGCCAAACTGTCACTGAATGCAGTACAGCACCCTCATTGGCTATGTTGCATAACAGGGAGAGAGAAGGGAAGTGTCATGCCTATCCCTCTCTCTAGCATCAACAGCACTATAATGCAATGTTGTCTGTGAGAGTCTAGTCTAGGTTTTGTACTGGAAGGGCACCCTTCCGGTACCCAAAAAATACTATGTCTAGACAAACATAAAACCTTTCCCATTTTGGATGAGTGTTATTCCAAATACCAATTTGCTCAGATTTGTAAATCCTGAAAAGGATTTTGATTCAGGTCTGCATTATAAAACTTAAGCAAACCAAACACAAAGCGTCTCTAAATCTGGTCCTAATAATCAGATTAATATTCTCCTGCTTTGGAAAGATTACTTTTTAAATTCTACAGTGAGAGGTAGACACCTGTATAAAATAAATCTGAGAAATGCTATTTTTTGGCTAGCTTTGTGCTATAGAAATACCACAAGCACCTTCATACAAAAGAAGTGGTCAGCAACAATATTATACTTCGTTTTCAGATAAGCTTAACAACGTGTGCTGCTACTCCCATACTCCTGACTCACTGGGACTTGCCTTATTTTGAGATACAGAGCATTATCTGAAGCTGTTTGACATGATGACCAGCGGCAAAAGACTAAACAAAACAGTGGTTAAAGGAAAAATGTTGTGTCAACATGTAATTTTATTTATGTACAGCACATAGTCGGCCCCATAGGGGCCAGGATACCAAACAAGAGAAAAAAATCCAGGGAAAAAAAGGAGGGCAAAAAGGCAAGACTCCTGCAACCAGAACAAATGGCTTAACGAACACCAGCAGCTTCATTGTTTGATTCTGGAGTCGGAGTTTTCTTTAATCCTCTTCTTGCATTGCAAATCTTTATAGCCAGCTTCCTTCTCATACTTCTGTAGTCCAGTAATGGCCAGCCGTTGGTACTGCCTCCGACCTCAAACTCTAGAAAAACACAATAACATACATCAGTATCATGTTACCACCGCTATTTTTGGATTTTAATAGGTCTTAACTTTTGTGGAATGGGACCCCCGCTGATAAATAGTTGTGTTCCCTCCAAAACTTGAGATAAAACTTAGGGCAGCAGGAGTGGGCATGGCTCACAGCAGGGGTACTTTTCTGCAGCTCAAAATCTGCACTAAATGTGATGATTATAAAAGAGCAAACGTGACTGCCAACAGAAATTGAATACAAAGCACCACCACATAACTGGTGTTTAGCCCCTGGTCTCCAATGACCATTCTAGCCCCAAGTAGCAGTCTATCTTCTCGGCCTCTTTTGCCCTTTTGAAATGCTGTGCTGCACCTGTTGGCCTCTGGGACATTCCAACCAACAACTGCCAGAGTCGGAGGAGTCTCAGAGCCAGCCCTATCCAAGTTCCTCACACCTGTCCTGGATGCATTTTGAAATGCTGGACTGTGCTGTGGCTGGGGCACTTGGAAGAAAGACTGTACTGATATTAGGAATTGAAACAAACATGTGCCATAGTCATGTTCACTAGACGCGGTCAAGTAATCAGTGGCAGATTTCTTTACACAACCATCATGGAGGCAGCCACGACGAGTCAGAACTCTACTTGCAATGTTCATATTTGGAAAACAGTCTAAGAAACTAGCATAGTGACCAGAAATCATAATTGGAGCTTACAACAAAGTGCTTGGAATAGGACCAACTGACCTAATTATTAGAGAGTTGATAAGGTCTAAATAAAAGCTGCAAGCACAATATTTAATAAGTTCAGTTTGCTATCACCCATTCATCCAGTTTGAGTACCTCACCTGGACCCACAGATTTAGAAATAAATTCCCAACTCAAAGCTTTGTGCCAGATTTGCATGCCATTTGTAGCACAAACCGTTAAGAAATTACAAGTCACCCCCATTGCTCTTCTTGCTCTTTTGCAGCTGTTAAGTAATGATGAAGTCATCGTACAATTATCTGATACAAGACCAAATGTGCAAACCTTTTTGTAACCCAATGTACAATAATGAATTTTTACAATCCAAGATCGACTGAATGTTATTTTAACATTTGTAATATCTTACCAAATAATGCATCAACCTTCTCCTCATCAAGGACAGCTGTTCCAGAACGAGCCTTCGTTACACCTTTTGCAGATGCAAGTTCTTTTGGAGAAAATAGTATTTCGCTGATACCATTGAGAAGATAACCTGCACTGTCCAGAGCTGCCTTGGCTTCCTCCAAGAGTTTGTGCAATTTTCTCTTTGGAATGAGAACATCTCTGAACCGTGAAGGATCATTTGAGTCCTTCACCAACTGCTGCATATCAGTCTGCAAAATAACACAACTATTAACTATCTGCCTTCATGTTAGGTTACATACTAAAATATATATATAGGAAAAGAGTGTTTTTTTATTTTGATTTGGATTCTATACATGGCTAACAATGTAATATTTGCTATGTTCGCTCAGGGAGTAGAAAGCAGCCATATTTCAAAACATTGCATGCAGAATGTTTTCTAAGTCCTCCTGCAGGAAATGTACAAGGTTTGTCCTATATAAACTTTAACTGTGCTATAGAGTGTTGCAAACAAAACAAGTATCTTTTGTATAGTGAATGATCAACTGCATATTTTAGATGCTGCTGTATCTGTTAAGTCCCTAGAATTGGTCAAAGCAGACAGTGCACCTTGCAAATACTGTATGCCCAACTCCCTATTGCAAGTGCCTTGCGACTGTGCTATAATCAAATAAATACAGTTGTTAAAGGCAGCAGATAATACAATATTCACATAACATTCATACTTTTTGGCAATGCATGTGTTTGGGTGGCAAAAAGGATTATTAATGAGAATTTGTAGCAGTTTATGTGGAAAGGTAGAATATCAAGCACGCACCTTTTAAGTGTTCATTTTCAGCTTTTAACCGTACACACTCCTCATGCAGACAGGAACCAGGGCCAACAGAATAGTTTTCATTTTGAATAATTATGGCCAAGGAGTTATATACCATTTCCTTAGAGAGAAAGAAAATCATAATTAGGCCATACAAGTGGGATGCAATTTCCTAAGTACTTAAAAAAAAAAAACATTACCCCAGTGTTGAATGATGGACTTTCCTCTGTCATCAAAGGAAATGAGTCTTCATTTTACTGAGGGGGGGGGGGGGATGGGGGAGAAACCATGAGGCCTTCATTTATACTGATCATGTCAGTTTTCTATTTTTTCACCCGCTTTTTGCAGAGATAACAGGTCGAAGGTATGTGGTTTTGGCACCAAAAGGCATGTTACGTTAACCAAGGAAAAAAGGCTGGCATACAGGCTTAATATGCAAGGGTGTATAATGGCAGCACTCATTTAGCTCTGCTTACATCATGGTCAAAGCTTTTGTTGCTTGCAAACGGGTCATCATGGCAAGGGGTATGGTACCATCATTTTGGTATCTTGTCTGCAGTGTCTAGTAGATGTTACGGCATTGCTCGAAACAGCCAGCTCTTGCGTTGGAAATAGTTTTTGGGGTATTAACTGGTGACGTGGTGAACGTGAGGCATGTTTTTGTCCTTGATATTTGGATTTAAGTGGGGACTCCAAGACAAGTTCATTGTCACGTTGTACTGCGTCATATTTACTTGTGGATTTTTGATGAAGGACACTAGCCATCCCTGCTAAAAGGGCCAGGTTTTCAAGTTTCTGTAAATTAATCCGCGAACTCGCATCACCAGGATGAGAAGCTGTGCTTTCGGCATGAGCTTGGTTACCAACTCTTATATAATCCAGCCCACTCTGCTTGGCTTTTTTGTCCTTGCATCTTTTCTCTGCAATTTCTTCCTCTTGGAGTTCACGTAACACCCTCTTAAGTCTTACTGCGCTTCCCCGATTGTCACAGTCCATCATCAATAGCTTTTCTTCCTGTGCCCTTTGAAGCAAAACCTGTTTTAGACCCTCTGTTGTGCCCAAATAGCTTGCAATCAAGTCTTCGAAAATATTCTGAATCATAAGGCACTGTTTCTTCACTAAAAACGAGAAACAAAATATATATTTATACATAAACTTCAAAACAGAGATAAGAACACATTGATCACTTGCAATATATCTCCACCCGCTAGCCAGAATATATGAATACACAGGTATTGATAAAGGACAAATGTACAATCTATCCATAACAAAGTAAGTAACTTTTCATTAATAGACAGTACACATTGTAAGCCTGAACTTGAACCTCCTGAAAAAAATGTGCCTACATAACATAGTTTATCCACAAATGGCTGCGTTATAGTAGTGCCACAAGCTAAACGTTTCAGCCCTTTTCATAAGTGTTACATTTGTCTATGGAGAGCTATGCAAGGCATATGTGAGGACATGCATGTTCATTTTAACTGACCATTATTGGATTAATTTATTCCCAAATGTAGATTTTTACTGAATCCGGTTGGTAATTTGTACCATTATCCTGCAGTTGCAATCCTAATATAAAGGTGTCCTTATTGTGCTTACCAGATGATTGGAAAATAATTCTAGCTTTAAAATCTCTCTCTTTGGTGATTGACCGACCAGTTTCATCTATATTTTCGACCAGCTATTTGCAAAGAACTTCACCGGGATTGTCCAAAAGCAGAAATTCTCCATCTTTTCGCACACACACACAACGATCGCAAGTGAAAAATAGGACGTTGAATGAAACCATGATTATGTCCTGCTAGATATAAAAATCAGGAATTAGTTTGTGTCTTGTTTAAGTTTTCAGAGGTATAATACAAAGTATATCAATCTGATTCACTGATTATTTAATTGGAGCAAAGCATCCCAAAAAGTACACTGACCTAGTGCAATTTAGATCTAATATGCCCCCCTTATGAAAGGGATTAAAAACAAACGGGCCCTTATTTGCTGAACAAAAATATCAGTGCTGCATGCAGTGAGTGCGCTAGCTGCCTCACTGGAATTCTGCTGCTCTGTCCATTAGTTTGGACATATAACTCAACATACACCAAGGCAGGACTATCAGCTTTGTCAATGGCTATTGGTTGCGGAAGAGAAATAAGCAGCAACCGGCACTTCGTTGAACACAACAGTGAACATTCTACACATATTTGTACGGGGAAGCTTTGGCCTCACGTTAAAGCATTCAACCATCAATGATAATACAGCAGGTTTGAGCCACCTGCGACACATGTTTTTCTCTTTTGTAAATTAATTGGATCTCGAATTTTAAGTGCTCCCAGTTGCATTTCTGAAAAACATAACAAAAGCTATCCCCTACATAACAGGCCTGTGCTGTGCTGAGGATCGGGCTTAATTGGCCCTGGCCTGCATGCACCCCCTTATGAAAGGGATTAAAAACAAACGGGCCCTTATTTGTTGAAAAAAAGATCAGTGCTGCATGCAGTGAGCGCGCTAGCTGCCCCACTGGAATTCTGCTGCTCTGTCCATTAGTTTGGACATATAACTCAACATACACCAAGGCAAGACTATCAGCTTTGTCAATGGTTATTGGTTGCTGAAGAGAAATACGCAGCAACCGGCACTTCGTTGAACACAACAGTGCACATTCTACACATATTTGTACGGGGAAGCTTTGCCCTAACGTTAAAGCATTCGACCATCAATGATAATACAGCAGGTTTGAGCCTCCTGTGACGCATGTAAATTAATTGGAGCTCGAATTTTAAGTGCTCCCTGGTTGAGAATGGAATGTTCTCATGTTGTCTAAAGTGTCAGACATGTTTGTAGTTTATATTTATTTCTATATGTATGTTTGGCGTGGCATTTTGGCTTCAATACTTCTTATTCCAGGTTTCCCAAAGAAATATAGCGATTACGTGTAGAATTGGTGCATTTTCGACCGACTATTCAGTTTTAGTCATGTTTTTATTAGTTTCCAAATGTGCAAGAGCCGCAGTTCACCCTGTAAAGAAGGTCAGAAGAGGGTCAGGGAATTAAAGACGTAACGGTAACAGAAAAAGCTCTGGACCCTGCTAAGTCTGAGGTAGTATCACTGTGAAACTTACTACCATGTAGGCAAGAGACTGAGCCATAGATAACCATCTAAGCAATAAATAACTAAGGGCCAGATGTAGGTAATCCAGATTTACCGATTCTAAAATACCAAATTTTACCGATTCGGTATTTTAGAATCGGTAAATTGGATGTAAGTTATCATTCGGTATTACCGATTCGGTAATTGCGATTCAATTGCGATTATGGGAGGCCCATAGGAATGAATGGCAATTACCGAATCGGTAAATACCGATTCGGTAAAATGGGGGACACATTCAAGGGTGCCAGGGTGTCGCTTTGACACCCTGTTGCACCCCTGATTCGTGCTTGTGTGCAGATGTGGCACACATACATGCCCTATGTCTGCCACATGCCACAGTTGAAAATGCACTGATTTGCATTTTCAAAGGTATTCCTTATTTACCACCAACTTGTAGTTGGTGGTAAATAACGAATCCTAAAATGGGAAATGCACTTATTTGAGTGCTCCCTACATTGCAAATTCAGTAATTTGCCGATTCTGTATTTTAAGGAATCGGTAATTTACCGATTCTTTAAAATACCAAATCGGTAAATTACTGAATTTGCAATTTAGGCCACCTACATCCCAAATGCCCAATACCGGTCGGTAACGGCCGAAATTCGGTAATTTCGGGCGAAACCGACCAGTATTGGGCACCCTACATCTGGCCCTTAGACCTGCAAAAATATCAGTTTTCAAACAACTAGCCAATATAGTTTTCACAATACGGACCCCATTTCACTGTATTTCCTTAAACTTCTGATAAATATTCCAGATGATTTCTCCATATTTCTCTTTGTTGAAGGTCTATTCCAGTGCTTCGAGTGACTGCGATTTTGATAGTCCAGCCTGGATTTCACAAGAGCATTCAGTATATTTGTGTGTAGCTTTGGTTTGAGGAAAGAAACCCTAGCAGCACTATTATAAGACGGAAAAAAGCATCAGCTGGTAACGTTGGCCATGAAAGCATCCAGAAGAAATTTTTGGTGCAGAATAATGCAGAGGTTTCTCACTCCTTCAACAAGAGGTTGGTGCCCCAGAGCTGGTATTCAGTTCCTGGCAGTCCAAAAAGAATTAGACTAAGTGAGAAAAAACCTAGTCAAACTACGATTTAACTGTAAGAGTTTCACAGCCCCCCGCAACCACATCAGACACCAAATATACATTTCTAAAACAGATGCTAATGTGCACCAATTGTGGCTGCGTTTGTTATTTTTGAAAACCTAATAACATGTATTAATAACACACTTTTTGGATCAGCTGTTAAAATATTTTGAGGGTATAAAAATTTATACTTGCCTGTAATATATTCAGGAGATTTTACTTTACTCAACCCACATCCTTTTTAGGTCTCGGCTCTAGACGGCACGCATGCGCTGTCTCGAAAAGTGACCTCTTGTATGTACTTTGGGGGCTTCAGTCTGCTTATAGGCTTGCCATTTGCTGTCTCCATCGTCACTCTCCCAGTCTTTCGCCCCATTTGTTCATGGCATACATTTGTCATGCGTCTTCCACCTTTACTCCTCCCTGAGAGCAGGGACGAAGTACAAAATCCCTCTGCTATCCCTCATTTTATTAGCAATGTAATTACGTTTTTTTTCTTCGTTTACCAGCCCTCCTCAGGAGCGCTGGTGTTTTAATTTTCTTTAAGCCACATTCATTTATTTTATTTAATTAATTATCCTGTTCTGCTTTTCAGTCGCTCTGTCCATTATTGGCGGCACATGGGGAAGGGTGGGGTGGTTTTGCTGTGGGAGTGTGTCACACACATACAACAACTTTGTGCTGGCAGCGTAAGCTTGTTGTTTCATAGCGCACTGGGCGGCTGTGCTACCTTGAAGTCCAGTGGGGTGTTGCTTTCCAAGGTACCTTTTTTTTTCTTTTCGTTCTTTTCCCCATCATTATTGTTGTTGGTTGCTTTGTTGTCGTTGGTTCCCCTCTGCCGCATTTGTGCTGGTTTCCAAAGTAACTCTTTTTCTTTTCGTTCTTCCCCTGTCCGCATCCATGCCGCTCCCACATTATATAGCTTTCTCTGTCTCTCTGTCACAGTGTGCGCTGTGATCCCGGAAAGCAGCTTTGGGTTCAGTCAAATGCAGCCGCTTACTCCCACAACCATTGTTCGCTCCTTTCCATGGGGAGCTGTATCCCGGGGCTCCCTGCGACACGCTTCAGGCTGAGCAGCCTCTAACTGCGTCTCTTGTACACCCATGTCTCCCTTGTACTCAAATGGAAACAATTAAAGAGAATATGAAGCAGCTGAGCCAAATAATATATATGTGCTGTTTTTATTGAGTAACATGTATATAAATGTATTTAATTCCTTTCACGATATAACGCACATGTCTTTTTTGGCCTCCAGGAACACGGTCAGAGGACACAACCCGCCATTAAAGTTATGGTATTTATAAGGCTGATCAAGGTCTTCATTTCCTGGTGGCTTCTTATTTTCATCATTAGTTTTGACCTTTCGGCATCAGTTTTGACCTTTGGAACTTTACAGTTTCTTCTTTGGATTGGTGCTTACGTGCTGTGTATCTTGAAAGGAAGGAAACACATTTATATACAAGTTACTGGATGAAAAACAGCACATACACATTATTTAGTTCAGCTGCTTCATATTTTCTGCAATTGTTTTCATTTGAGTGACCTATATGATCCTGTTTGGTTCATAAGAAAACGTTGAACTCTATTCACACCACTTCATCTTTCATAGATTACTTTTGTATTTAGCTTGAGAAAGTCCCAAGAAGGGACGAAACACATGTCGGCTAAAATCATCTATGGCTGAAACCATCTATGAAGCATTTCTACCATAATTTCTGTACTTACCGTTGAAAACATTGTAATCACAGTTACAGCATTGTTGGCTACTTTGTAATACTGGGACCAAGTAAAAAATAGTCATGTCAACAATTGAAGCGCTGACAGATGTTCTTATATGTCAGTGCAGTATAATGGGGTACAAAAAAATAGTGTCTTTGTAACCTTTGGATGTAGTCATATCAGTTAGCTAGTGAGCAGTTTCTGTGTGTGGAAAATCTGAGCTTTTTTGAGGATTGGCCAGGGCAGGGCACATTGAGGTATATCATGCTTGGGTCACACAAGATAATAGAGTGCTACTGTTGTAGCATGTGGGACTTGGTAATGTGCCATCTTGGTGTATCTGATGTCAGATCACACTTCAGTGTAAACAAAAAAGACATAAGTAGCCATGAACTCAATAAGTCACATAAAAGTGCTCTAAGAATACAATTTCAATTTTCAGAACATCAGGTCCTGTACATTCATCTCAGGAATTAGGAGTGTATTAATGCCATGTAGAGGTAGGATTAACGGTGGCATAATTAAATATAGTGCCAGTAGCGAAATAATGCAAAGTCCAGAAAAATATCAACATTTGAAAAAGAAAGTGATAAAGCCATTTTTAAAACAAAAACGGAAAAAAAATACAAATGCAAAAAAGATAAAAGTTGGCCAAAACTTAGAATAAGATGACAATTGGTCAAAGGCAGGTACATACGCTTCTCTATCTTGGTCTACATCATGCAGTGGTACATTTCTGCATCTTTATTCAGCCATATGTGACGGATTAACTCTGATAATCCATTTGTTATCTGTTTTTGATAAAGTTTAAAATAGAGGTCACCTCCTTGATTTCTTTTGTATCTTCTTAATTTCATGCAGCGTAAAGTGTCTTTGATGGTCATGGCTGGTGTTTGTAATGTTTTACTAGAGGAAATTTGAAGTCTGATTTGCGAATGTTGCAGTCATGCTCCTGTTTCCCAATTTCCAAACGTTAGTTAATTACTCCTCGTGTATCCTTTTTCAGTGGAATGTTGCCATGTAAATAACAAACAAGTTATTGGAGTTCAGACATTGCTTAATGCTAAAGATGTCTACGTCTGCAGTGTTTTCGTTGAGTTCCACTGTTGCCAAATTTAAGTATAGAGCAGTTCTGGCACTGGGAGAAACCTATAGGTTTGTCAGAAGTTTGGGTTTTGCTTTGAATCTTGAATTGTGATAGACATAGTATGTGACTGAGGTCGAAGGTGCCAGTGAAACAGATTGATGAGTTTGTTTGCTTTCTGCCTACACTACTTGTACTGCAATTCTTTTACAAGACTAATAATATATGATAGTGTCCCTTTAGTTTCAGATATAATTTTATGTTGCTTTTTAGGTCATCCGTGATGGGCTTTTAGTGCCACCCCGTGTTGACTACCTTTTAAAAGAGAGCTTGTTTTGCACCTTTTGCGTTATTAGAAAGCGTATTCCTAAGACAGAAGGGCCGAGTTGGTTTATGGGGCCCCCAAGTGGATAGACTTCATTGTCTTCAGTGGTGAGGGCTGTCCAGTTGTCAATTGCTGGCTTCAGGTTGTCGGGGGTGGTTGGTGAGCGTTCAGTGTGTTGGTTGTCTTCATCAAAGTTGTCGTAGATGCTCTTGTTTTTGTGGTGGAAAAAGGTGCTGAGTTTGTCGCAGAGGTCTTGTGAGGGAGGTATGTTGGTGGACTCGCTGGTGTGTTGGGCGAAGTCCTTGATGTTGAAGAGTTCTTTGCTGTTGTGTGCGTGAGTGGAGATTCGGTCTTCAATCGCTTTTTTTCTCATTTTTCTAATGAGTTGGTTGCGGCTCTGAAATTGTTGTGGGCTTCTGTGGATTTGGTGTTCTTCCAGGCCTTTTTCGAGGCGGCAGCAAGTGTGTCTGGACTCTCGAAGTTTGGTGGACAGGACATATAATGATTAAGCACACATGTCTGAACTTTATTTACATGACACCCTGCTCCAAAGGGTTGCCTGGGGGGACTTATATGAAATAAAAGGGGATTTTGAGGCTTGACAAGTAGCTTTAAATGCCAAGTCGAAGTGGCAGTAAACTGCACACACAGGCTCTACAATGGCAGACCTGAGACAGGTTTGAAATGCTACTTATGTTGGCGTAATCAGTGCTAAAAGTTCACTGGTTACGTTTCAAGTACAGGGCCTGGGTATAAGATATACCACTTTACAAGGGACGTATCAGTAATTCATGAAAAACGTAAATCTTGAAAACGCCGCTACTAGAGCATTGTAGGTTTGTCAGGTATAAATACCTTTTAGCGGCCTTCCATCAGCCACGAAGATACTGAACGGAGATGTTTGGCATCATAAAATAATACCAAGTGAGGAAGTCAAAGTATTGTCTGTGCGAGAAATATCCACAGCTCAATCTCCATATTTAAAGTGTATTTCAATCTGTACTCCACGGTATGTACATCTGTTGAATGTGCAAATAATTACTCAAGACTATTGGAAGCAGAAAAAATTATGCCAGTGAATAAAGGAGGACAACTTGTAAAAGGAAAGAAACGTGGGCCATACAAACAATGGTTATTAGAGGTAAGCACACTTTATAAAACATTACACCAAATCTGTTCAGATGACACTTCAATCTAAAAACAATTTACTCACTCAGAAGGCACTCTTCTATAATGACAATTTTTATTAAAAAGTCTGCTTTCGAAACCAGGCACTTTCAACTGAACATTTGTGTCAGATTGCCTAGAGGTTTGTGTTTTGAGATTAGGAGGATATCAAGTGTCCAATTTACAGAGACACTAAGATGCAGTTAATAGTACTTCAGGTGGCTCTACTTTCTTTTTGAGACAAGAGTGTGAAAAAGGCTTCCTTGCAAAGAGTATGATCTGCTCTGCATGAGTTTCGTTTTACCCTGCTGTTTTCTTTTTTGTGATAGTTTAGTTAGGCAAGCCCTTAATAGAAGGAACATGTAAGCAATTAAATGATTGTTAGCTACGTACTTAATATATTACTGTAATCGTCTTCAAATGCATGTTCTGCTGAGACAAAGCATTGCGTTTTGGAATGAAATGGTGCAGCAAGTTTAACGTGATCACAAAGTTATACTGTCCAGTTTTGAGAATACATTATTAACATAATAAGTTACCAAACCAGCTTCTCTGATTTGCATGAAGCCAAATCAATACCACCACACTCAACCATCTTGAGGTTATTGTACCAAAACACTATTTGTTCATTCTCATGTACCATCCTAATAGCCATGCATATGTAGTGAATGCACACAAGACACAAAATACCTTATGCTGTGGGTACAATAATTGCTCGAAAAGTGGGGTACTTTTAGAAGTCGCAAAAAGTCCTGTGCTACACATTACCAAGTGCAGAATTGAATTAATTGGCCCTTTTTCTGCATGAGAGTAGACAGAACATTTCAATAAAGAAGCAGATGACAACATTCTATAATATGCAGCACCGAAGAAAGTAAAATAAGGATTCTTGCAAACTTCGACCACACAAGATGACATTCTCCCCATAGGTACAGTATGAAATTATAAACTCCTTTGTATACCGCAATTTGATGTATGAAAGTATATAGTTTGAAAGCACATCACTTACAAAAATGAAGGTCCTCATCAACCCACATAGAGTTTCTGCCACAGAAAATGTTATTTATTACTGACACATAATACATTTACAATCTAATTAAACATATTTTGCTTAGTAAATGCACAACATACTTTCTTTTGTTATAGTTCTTCATACATCACCTTCTGCAGAGCAGTGTACATTACATTCAGACAACAGTACAGCATTACCAGGTTATACCCCACCAGTAGATGACACAGATGAAGATCCAATTGACGCTGTTTGGGATACGCTTTTTAGCAGCTTAAATGGTTAAATGGATGTTCAGCTTAAAGATGATTTAATTAATTACTCGGATTCTGGTTTTGAACAACTTATGGAGCAAGTTGGATATACCATTCAAAATGAGTACGAAGAAATTCAAATTTGTTCTGATCAAACTAATACCACATATGAATCATCACCTATTTTTGAGGGCTGCAACAAATGCTTAGGGGTGGTCATACTATAGCTTTGTTGCTTTATTATTCATTTTCGCTTGAGTGATGAGGCAGCTGCAGGGATGAGGAATTTGTATCGCCCGACGCCCGAGACATTAAGATTTATTACCAGGGCAAGAGTTTCAAATGTCTGTTTTGTCCTAAGGACAAGCAGACTTGATAATAGTTAAAGCAGGGACATAACTGCTACCACCATCAGCTAACAGCTAATCAAGAAATCAGAGCAGATGTTCCATAACGAAAATGACCAAGGAAATACTGGCTAGCGCCAGTATGTAGGAACTTGGGCATAAGGGACCATTTACATTCATACAGAATATTGAAAACAAGTACCTTGCCCCACATAGTCTTTGCAGTTGCCACGTTTATAATGGCTATGTGGCAGATAAGGAGAAAACTACTAAAAGACTGAACATTGACATTGATATGAATTGTAATGTTAACTCCTACCCTTATCCAGATTCTCTCAGGAAATGGATTTTTATGAAATGCATATAGTGTCTTTTTATTGTACGCGGATGTTTTTATCCTGATGTTTTTTTTATTATATCTTTTATGGTCTAAATAGGCCGAAATAAAGAATTTTTGGATTGGATTGGAAAATGATTAAAGGCCTACTATTTGGATGCGCTCGGCTGCTGTTATTTGTGAAACTGATATTGTTGAAATGCAAAGTCGAGCGACTTTTACAGCAGACTTTAAATCACACGTCATGGAGCAGGATCGGACTGCCAAATAAAAGAATGGAGAGCAGGGGAGGAGAGGGATGTAGGCCCTCTCAGTTGTGCCCCTCGGTTTCCTGCTCGATTACGTTAGCTTTGCTCCCCCTCCTGCATTTCCTCAGGCCTTGTGTCTTGCGCCCTTGTGCCCTCTGGGCCTTGTAGAATCATCAAAGTCTGGAAGTCTGGCATACCTCTGGGATTTTGCTCTCTGGGCCTCTTGGAATCCACACACGTCTGCTCATAATGGGGATTTCCGTTATCTTTTCCTTTCCCTGACCGTCACATCTGAGCTGACGTCAGAGGCAAATGCTATGCTTCCCATTACCCTATTGTGCTTCCTACTTGCCTGCGTTTTATATACAGTGAGCGTAATAAGCATAAAATCAGGGTTTTGTGCAAACGAATTGTTCGGCAGTACTTCTCACTTTAGCAGCATCTATGAACCAAAGGTATGCTAAAGAAAACATGAAATGACAGTGCATACTTTTGAAGGTTTGCCTGTAGACAGTTTTCCGATTGTACATTTTCCAATAATGCCATGTATTCAATACATTGAGAGGCTTTGTAGAGTTTCATTGCAGTCCTGAGCATACCTTTGAGGAGGCAGGACAGCAACAAATAGCTGATGTCAATATAGGCGCCTCCCAATCCTCACAGGAACATAAGGTGGAAAACTTTAGGTCTCAGTAAGAAAACCATTTAAATAATGTTTTAAAAATGGTGGTGTTGTGTTCTCAAGTAGTTACGTACACTTATGTAAATGCCAAGCTGTTTGTCATAACAAATAGGCTATAGCCTTTAGGCTTTAGCCAAGTGCAAGCAGTTTTGACAGGCAAGGGAATAGAGTCTCAGTAGAATAGAACATTTGACCAAGATCACACATTGTAGTTAAGTGGGCAGCATTAGAAATTTAGTTCCCTCGTTTGAACGCTAATCTGTCAACTAGGATACATCTTAAGAAACATGATTTATTCTGTGCAATCAGAGAGCAAACACCTGGGCATTCATTATATCTCAGACATACCCCAAATGGAGCACTGTAAAATGCCCAACATTGCGTTAATGCAGCACAGAAAACGGAGTTTCTTTAAAATGGCCCTGGAGAACTGGCTTCTGTTGTCCAGGGAGCATGATGGGTCTGAAATGTCCAACTCAGTCTCTTGCTTGTAGTGGATATATTAACGAGGCCTAGGTGTTTTTTCACATCACTGAGGCTTAAAAGTGCCTTGCTGTCAGGCTGTGAACACTTCTGTATGTATAACAGCCTGTCCTTTGACTTGGCTTCTCTTCCCAGTGCTTTTAATGTGCTCTAACACCTACACCTTGCACTGGGTTTGACCTTAAAAAATTACCACAGAAGACACAGGCTTTAATCCCCAGACAGACAGCACTGACGCTATTGTGCTTAAAAAATATTGCACACAAATTAGGTAAATACAAGCAGAAGGTCCTGTTATGAGAATGTAACTAGTACAGAGGTCTTCAAACTGGGGGCGCCAGGCTCAAGCTGATAAAAGTGCTTTGTTTCAAGTTGAAAAGATGAGTATCAGTAAGCTACTCTGTGATGGGCCATCCCTAACACTTTTTGTCATTTATAGGTTGGCTCCTAGTAGGTGTCAAAAGGAAAGGGACTCCATATATTCCTTAAACCTCCCCCTCCACCCACTGCTGATAATCACACTGTGAATACTTTTACACTTTATTAAGGCCTGGCTAACTAGAATGGAATGTTTGGCAATCGTGTATTTGACTGCTTTTTTAAAAAGGATAGTATATCTTAACTGCAATATTCAAATGTTAGACATATAGAAATATTTAAACATTGCAAATTTATTAGAATAATTATTAAAAACTCTACGGGCCTGTTTTATTTATTTTAAAGTTTGAAGACCATTGATAAAGGAAGAACCAACATTTCAATGCTCAGTACAGGAATCTAATAAGAGAGTAGCCAGAAAACAAAATGGATGCATTTACGTAGTGTTCTTTACAGAGGCTACCAGGTTTGGTAAAAAAAAAAAACAACGAAGGCACCAAAACTAGCCCGTGCCCTGCCTGACACCTACACTATATCTATCCACGTCTAACACACCTATCTTCGTATGCACAATAGCAATTTTTTGACCATCTCTATCCACATATGACTCTTTCCAGTCTCTTGCACTCAATCAACCCTAACCTTTCTCCCATCTCTAGTTCCTTGTGAAACCCTTTCACCATGCCTTCGGTACTGAAACTCCCAACTCTTCTCTTTCTTCCTATCTAAAGCCTACTGCTATTGTTTAGTTTCCTGATAAGCGCCCCTCTCTTCTCTAACTCTATGCTAACCACTCAACCATTCCCCACTCTTCTCCTGCCACCAGCCTAACCCCATGTAACCACAAAGCCATCAATGGCTTCCCAGGGACCCTTAAGCCATTTTTAGCAGGGAATCCCTGGGCCACTACTGGCTCTCTTTATGAATCTTACGCTACCACAGGCTCCCAGTGTAACTCCATCAAGACATCCCTGGCTTCCTGTGTAACCCTGATGGTGGAGTGTGGCTCAATGGTTAGAGCGGAAGACCCTGATGCAGAGTTCTGGCCTGGGGCCAGGGTTCAATTCCCGCCTCGGCGGGTCTTGGTCTCAATTTCCTCGGACCTGACAATTCTCGCCTCGGTGCCTATTCTAATCAGGGGCCCCACGCTGCAACTCTGGGCAATAGCTTGCTTAACCTCCACACCGGCCCCAAAAGCGCTAGGAAGCCTGGCTTCACCCTGGGGGTGCCCAGGAGTGGACACTTCACAGGGAAAGCCAGGAAGGGTTCCACAGCGGTATGAGTAATAGCGCCAGGAAACCGCTTGGTGGCAGTGCGCTCTAGAAATACCTTGACATTTACATTTTCCAACCCTCAGTCCCGATTGGCTTCCCGTGGCTCCTTTACTCATCTATAGATCTCCTCAAAACTGCCTCTCTTGATTAATTGTGATGTGAATGTCTTGAAGTGTCTTTGGTTTTGTCATACATTTAATGACATGAGTGTCACATGATTGTCAATCAGGGCGTGCCAGGATCCTATGATGTATTGGGAGAACCCAATCACTTGCATTTACCCTCTCTACTTTAGTGCGCAGGATCTACAACACAATCTGTGATCTCTTGTGTAGGAGAGTAGGGTCTGCTATCCTATGGTCACTCCAAATGTTTACTTTTTGCTTCACTGGTTTATGACTTAATGTGGCTGTGGGCCTGCTAATCGGACCCACAGCCTGCTGTTCCCTCTCTAAATTAATGCCAATGCACATTAGGTGCATTACGAAATTGGAACTGGTTCACCTTATTGGCCCCTGTAACAGTGTACCCAGGTACCCAGGGCATAGATGCTTCCAAGGCCTATCAGGGGCTGCAGCACGTATTGTGCCACCCCTGGCCTGGCCTGGCCTCCATATTTGACACAACTGGCTGATCACTCAGCTGGGGTAAGTCGGTGTAATCACCCCTTACTTAGGTGTAGTATGCCTATGCCTAACCTAAAATGGACACATATGTTCCTATCAGCCACTCCTATGGAAGGCCTCATCAATCCTGGAGGCAGAGTGCTTGGAAATATGTGAGATGGTGCTCTGGCATGAGCTGAGCCTGTCTGCAGCTTTCGGAACCATGTCCTTTAGCTGTTTCATGATACTGCCATACCATATACTCTTAAGTGCATTATGAACCTCGCGGTCAAATGCTATCTTTGGTTTGGCTTTATCAAAACATGTCGAGTAAGGTGTCATACGAATTGGAATACTACCCCCTCGCCAGTTCTGGCGACGGGGGTAGCATTCCACCCTTCTAGAGGGATACGACATGTACCTAACCTGAACCCCGGTTAAAGTTAAACAGAGCCTCAGCATCACAAAATGGATGCTGCCACCACAGACACAAGTCTGACCTCCTGCTGCTGGGAGTCCTTCCAGCGAGGGCAGCTGGGACAAAGGGTTTCCTGCCTTGGGAGGTGCTAGCACCACCCCAGACAGGATTTTGTGTATTGGGTAGGACAGGGCTGAATAGAATCAGACATGCCTGGGGCACACAAGGTGTCCCTGTGCATATGCCAGTTCAAACTGGTGCTGGGGCTCTCCAGCCCAAGTCTTGGCGCGAAGCTGGACAAAGGAAAGGGGGTGTAACCACCCCCCTTCCTGGTCCCACCCAGAGGAGGGACCTAGCAGGTAATCCGGCCCCTAGATTTGGAATAAGATTAGGAGCTGTGTCCCAAGACTTCAGATCATCCTGAACTCGACTTGAAACTAAGAAGAAGACTGGACTTCGACATTCTGCTGCACAGAAGACTGAAGAGAATCTCCCTTGTGGCCAAGGAGTGACCACCCTGTGAATACAGGCACCAACCAGCAACTCGACGTCTGCTTAGCCGCCGCCTCCCACCGGACCCCGAGCCCAGAGCCTGACGAGACCCAGACTCCCAGACATCTCAGAGCCCGATCCACAGTCCCTGGAAAGAAGAGACCCGTGGAGGCACCGAGAGACGTGGGACCGGACATCTTGGAAGACCCCCGAAGAGCTGACTGCGCAGCACCCGAGGCACCCTCGACGCTGTGCTTTGGAGTTTGAGAAGCCCCAACACCGAGCAGCATTTGCACCGAAGATCAGCCCCCCAGCATCTCCACGATCTGCGTGGGGCCCTTTTGCACTTTGCCACTCGACGCGCCATCCTGGCCACTTGCCACGTGGCTAGCGGCCATCTTGGCGACGAAAACTACGACTTGCACTGCTGGTCTGGTTGCTCCAGACTGGCCCTTGCTCCCCTGAAAAGGAGCACTCGCTCTGACCTTGCTGGTCCGAGTGTTAAGCTTTTTCCACTTCCTGCGTGGCTTGCATTAGCCAAGGCCTGTTTGCTCCAATCAAGTTGCCGACACCGCCATCAGCTAGAGCCTTCGTGGGACAGCTCGTGATCGACTCCTGGACGTCCTTGACCTCTTCGTGTCCACGTGGCTGCGGAGACAAGCTGCACCTCTTCACCTGTTTGCACCCGACATTGCCTGGTTCCGTCCTGGTTCCACGGTAGTCACTGGCTAGTGACTTTGAACATTGTCCCCTCTGCTTTCAGGTCTTCACCTCTTCAGACCCACCCTTGGATCCACCGGAACTCTCCTCGACGACCCGCCTGCAGCATCTTCAGCTCCAAGCACCATCGACCTGCGTGACGAAACCCGACACTACTTCGCACCTGTGCACCCGCTTCCTGTGGGTGAGGTAACTCAGCAACGCCGGTGTTCCCACACTGGTATACACCTCTAGTGCCTGTGTCTAAAGTTTTATCCTTGTAGGTCCATCAGAAGGTTCCTTAAACACTAACTTTGTAACTTTTACGCACCATTGACTTAACATTGGTGCATGTGTGCACTTTAAGCACTGCACCCGAGTCCCGCGGGCCTTTCCCGACTTCATCACTGCTAGTCCCGAACAGCTCCAGCGATTCCCCAGGCCCTAGGCCTCTTTCCTTTCCCCATAGTGGTTCTTATACCACTATTTTAGTATATGGTTTAGGTGGCCCCTAGGGCTCATCCATATTGTGCAACTTTTGTATATTTAAACTGTGTTTTGTTTTAACGCATTTGCTTCTGTGCTCATAAAGAGTATAGGGGATATTTGTAGAAATAAATCTATATATATATTTCAATATATATCTGTGTGGTGTCCTTTCATTTGGTATTCAAGGGGATTGTGTATGGTAAAACAGCTTGCTTCACATGCCTTTACAGAGTTTAGCCTAAGACTGCTTAGTCCATGCTACCCCTAGGATAGCTTGTCTATAAGGTTGACTTACAACCATCATCATAAGGGTTGCTTGGCATGGTACAAGGTGATCACTAGAACTAGTGAGCATCATATACCAGGCCAACTTTTCACATTGGTGAGCAGCGGATTGGGATTTGAGCTTGCTGTTGTTTTACCATTACAATCTTTGAGAGTATCATTTGAAAGATCATACAGGTACCTGATAGGTACACTAAAACAAGACTAGTATACTTAAGTTCTACTGAACTTAGTTGTTGTAGAGGATAGGGAGTAGCACACCCTGACTACAACTACTAGATAGGTTGGGTAGGCAAACACCAGTGTAGGTAGATTGCAACATATCCACCCATACTAGAGCAATGTCTGGAGCAGAGGGATCCACTGGACCTATCTCTGTTGAGAGTGACCCTCCAAGGGCACCATCCAAATTTGCTATCTTTACTTTTAAAGAACTGAGGCAGCTGCGTTCCTTAAGAGGAATCAAAACGGGTCCTACCCCTACAGCAGATCACCTCAGGGAGCTTTTAGACCAGTCTGAAGCTCTAAAGACCTCCAAACCAGGCCCCTCAGGGAATGGAGATGGAGGCTCTCCCACTGAAGATGACAACACTGACACCCCTGCCCCTGTCATCCAGGTAGATGAGGAAGACCAGGTCACTGGAGCTACTCAGCCTGAGGATGAGGAAGAAGAGGAAGAGGATGAGGACAGTTGGTCTGATGATGAGAGAAATAGTCAGGTGTTAGTCAGCAGGCTTAAGCAGGCTAACTTAAGCACATTTGGGACTGAAAGTGGGTCCAACCCATTCAGACTCCCAAGTGGACTTAACCAGGAGCAAAGGAGGAGAAGGAATCACTCAGGTGAGTCCAATGCCTCCCAAGCTTCTAGAGGTTCTCATGGACACTCCAAAAGGGAGTTGTCTAGCCCTCAGAGAAGGGAACATGAGGCCAAAATGAGAGAGGCTGAACTTAGGATCCAGAAGCAAGAATTAGAAGTTACTCTGGCCAAAGAGAAACTTGCTAGAGCAAGGCAGCCTAGAGAGAGTGGATTAGGATCCACTGGTGGCAGCACTATCCAAAAGGATAAAGACAGGTCCTATGACAATAGAAACCTGAGTAAGATTGTGCCCCCCTACAAGAGTGGGGATGACATCCACAAATGGATGACTGCACTTGAGAGAGTCTGCAGAGTACAGCAGATCCTTCAGGAGCAGTGGGCAGCAATCTTGTGGCTCTCCTTTGAAGGTAGAGGCCGAGACAGACTCCTCACAGTTAGTGATGGGGATTCTAGAAACTACCTGGTCCTGAAGAGTGCTCTGATTGATGGGTTAGGCTTAACCACTGAACAGTACAGGTTAATGTTCAGAGACACCCAGAAGACACAGACTCAGGACTGGTCTGAATTTGTTGAATGTGCCACTAAGGCTCTGGAGGGCTGGTTGCTGGGAAGTAAGGTTACAGACTATGAAGGATTGTACAATTTACTGATGAGAGAACAGATTTTAAATAACTGTCAGAACCAGCAGTTGCATCAACATTTGGTTGACTCAGATCTAACCTCTCCCCAAGAATTGGGAAAGAGGGCAGACAAATGGGTTAGAACCAGAGTTAAGCAAAAGAACCAGAACCAGGGTGGTGACCAAAAGAAAACAGACCAGAAGGGTGGGGAGCAGAAAGCTAAAGACCAGAAGTCTTCAACAGGGCCCCAAACTAATACTGAGGGTGGGTCCCAAACTTCCAAGAAGAAGAAGAAAGAAGGTCAAAGAAAACCCTGGTGTAGTACATGTAAAAACACCTCTCACTGGACCAGTGAGTGTAAAAAGGGTGGAGCCCCCAACACTGCAGCCCCTAAGGCACCTGCACCCAATAGTACAGTTAGCAGTGTTTATCCACAGACTAAGGGGGTAGTTGGTATCACCTTGGGAACTGAGGGAGATTCTGGCCTAGTCAGAACCCCTACACAGGCTGTCCTGATCTGTGATGTGGAGATTGATGTGTCCACTACTGTCAGTCCCAGTAACCTGGGCAAGTACAGGCAGACGCCTTTGATTAATGACAAAGTGGCTCAAGCATACAGGGACACATGTGCCGGTATCACCATGGTGACACCTAGCTTTGTGGACCCTGGACAATACCTGCCATGTGACAATTACCTGGTGACCAATGCCAGCAATGTCACTACTACACATTGTGTGGCACTTGTTAACTTTTCCTGGGGAGGGGTAACTGGCCTAAAAAGAGTTGTGGTTAGTGCTGATCTCCCAGTAGAATGTTTGTTGGGCAATGACTTGGAGAACTCTCTATGGTCAGAAGTTGAGTACAGGACTCATGCAGAGATGTTAGGGATATCATCACATGTCCTTGGTCACATGCCAAAAAGTGCCTCTCTGAACCTCAGGTCTTGGATCCTGGAACAATGTACCTTCCAAGAAGAAGAACAGGAGGGTAAAGGCTGTGCCTTCCCAACTGCCTACAAGTGAGGATCAGCCTTCACAGGAAGATGATCTTGAGACCCCTGAAGGAACTGTCCCTGAAGAGCTTGAACCTGATCAGGTTGAGTTTCTGGGGACAGGGGGACCTTCTAGGGCAGACTTGGGGCAGGCTCAGTTAACCTGTCCTTCCCTTGAACCCCTCAGACAAAAGGCTGCTGCTGAGGCTGCTGGGAATGCTCAAGGTACCCATAAAGTATATTGGGATGATGGGCTCCTTTATTCAGAGGGTAGAGACCCCAAGCCTGGTACAACCAGGAGGTTGGTCATACCTCTGCAATTTAGGGGCTTCCTTCTTACCTTGGCCCATGATATTCCCTTAGCAGGACACCTAGGCCAGAATAAAACTTGGGACAGACTTGTCTGTCATTTTCACTGGCCTCACATGTCTGAAGATACCAAGGAGTTTTGTCGCTCCTGTGTGACCTGCCAAGCCAGTGGCAAAGCAGGTGGTACTACAAAGGCCCCCCTGATTCCACTACCTGTGGTGGGGGTGCCCTTTGAAAGAGTGGGGATTGACATTGTAGGACCAAAGGATCCCCCTACAGCATCTGGGCACAGATTCATACTGGTGGTGGTGGACCATGCCACCAGGTACCCAGAGGCAATTCCACTTAGGACCACAACAGCTCCTGTTGTGGCCAGGGCCTTACTTGGAGTTTTCTCCAGAGTGGGGTTTCCTAAGGAGGTAGTATCTGATAGAGGTGCCAACTTCATGTCAGGATACTTAACAGCTATGTGGAAGGAATGTGGTGTCAACTACAAGTTCGCCACTCCCTATCTCCACAATGCAATGGGCTTGTTGAAAGGTCCAACAAGACCCTAAAGGGCATGATCAAAGGATTACCTGAAAAGCTCAGGCGAAGATGGGACATCCTTCTGCCCTGCCTTCTGTTTGCTTACAGAGAGGTCCCACAAAAGGGGGTTGGCTTCAGCCCCTTTGAATTGTTGTTTGGGCACCCTGTAAGAGGACCCCTGTGTTTGGTGAGGGAAGGATGGGAGTTACCTCTCAAAAAGCCCAAGCAAGACATAGTGGACTATGTACTTGGTCTGCGCTCCAGGATGGCTGAGTATATGGAGAAGGCATCCAAAAACCTTGAGGCTAGCCAAGAATTACAAAAAGCTTGGCATGACCAAAGGGCTGTCTTGACTGAGTACCAGCCTGGACAGAAAGTATGGGTGTTGGAGCCAGTGGCCCCAGCAGCACTCCAAGACAAATGGTCTGGACCCCATACTATCATTGAAAAGAAGGGAGAGGTTACCTACTTGGTGGACCTAGGAACTCCCAGGAGCCCCCACGGGGTGCTCCATGTTAACAGGCTGAAAGCATATGTTGACAGGGCAGACATGGGCTTGCTCATGGCTACAGATGAGGGGCAGGAGGAAGAGAGTGACCCTCTCCCAGACCTGCTGACTCAGAACCCTGAGGATGGTTCAGTTGATGGTGTGGCCTTAGATGGCAGCCTCACTGAACATCAGCAAAATGACTGTAGACAAGTTTTGCAGGCATATCGACATATGTTCTCCCTGACACCCAGTCAGACTAACTGGTGTACCCATGTGGTGGAACTGGTGATAGTCTCCCTGTAAAGAACAAAATTTACAGGCAACCTGACCATGTCAGAGATTGTATCAAGACTGAGGTGCAAAAGATGCTGGAATTAGGTGTCATTGAGCCTTCAGAGAGCCCCTGGGCTAGCCCAGTGGTTCTGGTCCCCAAACCTCACACCAAAGATGGGAAGAGAGAGATGAGGTTCTGTGTGGATTACAGAGGACTCAATGCTGTCACCAGGACAGATGCACACCCTATTCCAAGGGCAGATGGGCTCATAGACAAATTGGCTTCTGCCAAGTATTTGAGCACATTTGACTTGACAGCTGGCTACTGGCAAATCAGGTTAGCTGAGGAGTCTAAAGCCAAGACCGCATTTTCTACCCCAGGTGGGCATTATCAATTTGTGGTGATGCCCTTTGGTTTGAAAAATGCACCTGCCACCTTCCAATGGTTGGTGAATCAAGTCCTTACTGGGTTGGATGACTTTTGCGCAGCATATCTGGATGATATTGCTGTCTTTAGTTCCACCTGGGAGGATCACTTGGTCCACCTGAAGGAAGTGCTAGAGGCTCTGCAAAAGGCAGGCCTCACTATCAAGGCAACCAAGTGCCAGATAGGGCAGAGTAAAGTTGTATACTTGGGCCACCTTGTAGGTGGAGGCCAGGTGCAACCACTGGAGAGTAAGATCCAGACCATAAAGGACTGGTCCCCTCCAACTACCCAGACTCAGGTCAGAGCTTTCTTGGGCCTGACTGGGTACTACAGGAAGTTTGTTACGAACTATGGGTCCATTGTGACTCCTCTTAATGATCTGACATCCAAGAAGATGCCCAAAAAGGTTCAGTGGACAGTAAACTGTCAAAAGGCATTTGATGACCTGAAGAAGGCCATGTGCTCTGCACCTATCCTGAAGAGTCCTGACTACTCAAGAGAGTTCATTGTCCAAACAGATGCTTCTGAGTTGGGAGTGGGAGCTGTGCTTTCACAACTTAATGTAGATGGTCAAGACCAGCCCATTGCTTTTATTAGCAGAAGGCTGACCCCCAGAGAGAAACGTTGGTCAGACATTGAGAGGGAGGCCTTTGCTGTGGTGTGGGCCCAGAAGAAGTTGAGACCATACTTGTTTGGCACTCACTTCAAGATTCAGACCGACCATAAGCCCCTCTTATGGTTGAATCAGATGAAGGGTGAAAACCCCAAACTGCTCAGGTGGTCCATTTCCCTACAGGGGATGGACTTTACAGTGGAGCACCGACCAGGGACTGACCATGGTAATGCAGATGGTCTCTCCAGGTACTTCCACTTAGAACATGAAGACACAACTGGTCAAGGTTAGTCTAATGTCCCTGTGTTTGGGGGGGTTGTGTAGGAGAGTAGGGTCTGCTATCCTATGGTCACCCCAAATTTTAGCTTTTTGCTTCACTGGTTTATGACTTAATGTGGCTGTGGGCCTGCTAATCAGACCCACAGCCTGCTGTTCTCTCTCTAAATTAATGGCAATGCACATTAGGTGCATTACGAAATTGGAACTGGTTCACCTTATTGGCCCCTGTAACAGTGTACCCAGGTACCCAGGGCATAGGTGCTTCCAAGGCCTACCAGGGGCTGCAGCACGTATTGTGCCACCCCTGGCCTGGCCTCCATATTTGACACAACTGGCTGATCACTCAGCTGGGGTAAGTCGGTGTAATCACCCCTTACTTAGGTGTAGTATGCCTATGCCTAACCTAAAATGGACACATATGTTCCTATCAGCCACTCCTATGGAAGGCCTCATCAATCCTGGAGGCAGAGTGCTTGGAAATATGTGAGATGGTGCTCTGGCATGAGCTGAGCCTGTCTGCAGCTTTCGGAACCATGCCCTTTAGCTGTTTCATGATACTGCCATACCATATACTCTTAAGTGCATTATGAACCTCGCGGTTAAATGCTATCTTTGGTTTGGCTTTATCAAAACATGTCGAGTAAGGTGTCATACGAATTGGAATACTACCCCCTCGCCAGTTCTGGCAACGGGGGTAGCATTCCACCCTTCTAGAGGGATACGACATGTACCTAACCTGAACCCCGGTTAAAGTTAAACAGAGCCTCAGCATCACAAAATGGATGCTGCCACCACAGACACAAGTCTGACCTCCTGCTGCTGGGAGTCCTTCCAGCGAGGGCATCTGGGACAAAGGGTTTCCTGCCTTGGGAGGTGCTAGCACCACCCCAGACAGGATTTTGTGTATTGGGTAGGACAGGGCTGAATAGAATCAGACATGCCTGGGGCACACAAGGTGTCCCTGTGCATATGCCAGTTCAAACTGGTGCTGGGGCTCTCCAGCCCAAGTCTTGGCGCGAAGCTGGACAAAGGAAAGGGGGTGTAACCACCCCCCTTCCTGGTCCCACCCAGAGGAGGGACCTAGCAGGTAATCCGGCCCCTAGATTTGGAATAAGATTAGGAGCTGTGTCCCAAGACTTCAGATCATCCTGAACTCGACTTGAAACTAAGAAGAAGACTGGACTTCGACATTCTGCTGCACAGAAGACTGAAGAGAATCTCCCTTGTGGCCAAGGAGTGACCACCCTGTGAATACAGGCACCAACCAGCAACTCGACGTCTGCTTAGCCGCCGCCTCCCACCGGACCCCGAGCCCAGAGCCTGACGAGACCCAGACTCCCAGACATCTCAGAGCCCGATCCACAGTCCCTGGAAAGAAGAGACCCGTGGAGGCACCGAGAGACGTGGGACCGGACATCTTGGAAGACCCCCGAAGAGCTGACTGCGCAGCACCCGAGGCACCCTCGACGCTGTGCTTTGGAGTTTGAGAAGCCCCAACACCGAGCAGCATTTGCACCGAAGATCAGCCCCCCAGCATCTCCACGATCTGCGTGGGGCCCTTTTGCACTTTGCCACTCGACGCGCCATCCTGGCCACTTGCCACGTGGCTAGCGGCCATCTTGGCGACGAAAACTACGACTTGCACTGCTGGTCTGGTTGCTCCAGACTGGCCCTTGCTCCCCTGAAAAGGAGCACTCGCTCTGACCTTGCTGGTCCGAGTGTTAAGCTTTTTCCACTTCCTGCGTGGCTTGCATTAGCCAAGGCCTGTTTGCTCCAATCAAGTTGCCGACACCGCCATCAGCTAGAGCCTTCGTGGGACAGCTCGTGATCGACTCCTGGACGTCCTTGACCTCTTCGTGTCCACGTGGCTGCGGAGACAAGCTGCACCTCTTCACCTGGTTGCACCCGACATTGCCTGGTTCCGTCCTGGTTCCACGGTAGTCACTGGCTAGTGACTTTGAACATTGTCCCCTCTGATTTCAGGTCTTCACCTCTTCAGATCCACCCTTGGATCCACCGGAACTCTCCTCGACGACCCGCCTGCAGCATCTTCAGCTCCAAGCACCATCGACCTGCGTGACGAAACTCGACACTACTTCGCACCTGTGCACCCGCTTCCTGTGGGTGAGGTAACTCAGCAACGCCGGTGTTCCCACACTGGTATACACCTCTAGTGCCTGTGTCTAAAGTTTTATCCTTGTAGGTCCATCGGAAGGTTCCTTAAACACTAACTTTGTAACTTTTCCTCACCATTGACTTAACATTGGTGCATGCGTGCACTTTAAGCACTGCACCCGAGTCCCGCGGGCCTTTCCCGACTTCATCACTGCTAGTCCCGAACAGCTCCAGCGATTCCCCAGGCCCTAGGCCTCTTTCCTTTCCCCATAGTGGTTCTTATACCACTATTTTAGTATATGGTTTAGGTGGCCCCTAGGGCTCATCCATATTGTGCAACTTTTGTATATTTAAACTGTGTTTTGTTTTAAAGCATTTGCTTCTGTGCTCATAAAGAGTATAGGGGATATTTGTAGAAATAAATCTATATATATATTTTCAATATATATCTCTGTGGTGTCCTTTCATTTGGTATTCAAGGGGATTGTGTATGGTAAAACAGCTTGCTTCACATGCCTTTACAGAGTTTAGCCTAAGACTGCTTAGTCCATGCTACCCCTAGGATAGCTTGTCTATAAGGTTGACTTACAACCATCATCATAAGGGTTGCTTGGCATGGTACAAGGTGATCACTAGAACTAGTGAGCATCATATACCAGGCCAACTTCTCACATCTTGTACTTATTCTTTAGCTGCTGTCCTCAGGAAGATACTGCCACAGTTTGGAAAGCTGAGGATGTAGTCAGATTTTTGAATGTTGGAAACTGGTGAAGTCTCCTCATAGAAACATAAGGACTACTGTATGTGGCAAATACTGTTACCTCCAACCCAGATACTTTCCTGTGAGTAACCCAGTCTCGTGGCATGCAAAGCTCAATGTAAACCTGATTCACAAGCCCATGTATGGCTGGTGTTTCCTTTCCCAACCCCAAATCCAGGGCCACAACATGCCCCAGCATCCTCTCAATTAACCTCCACTCAACAGCTGAGGAATGTTTCTAGGACATAGGTTTGTTTAAGCTTTATTGCTTAGAGGTTTCTCTGACCGGCCACCTTCTTCATGCTTCTTCCTGGGCTCCTGCTTAAACCATATTATATATGATTCTAGAAATCCCAGACTCTGGGTCAATTTCTTATTAACCTGCAGGTAAGTCAAGTGGTGTTTGGGTCAGATCACCATGCAGACATGATCCCTGTTGGATTCCTTGGAAAGTAGATCAGGAAACAATTTCTATTGTTCTCAGTCTTATGTCTGGCGAGGTTACACTGGACCAGGAGAAAGTAATCTGTATTTTCGTACCGGGCAGACTACCCTCACTGGAGAATAAAGGTTGTGGTAAATGCAGACCACTCCTGCAAGGAGCTTACTAAAAATGAAATTGAGTAGTCCATGCACACTCATTTTCAGCTCTACCTAATGTGGAATTTTTGTGTTAAATTTGCTGCAGAAGTTTATTATGCCACTGCACTGTGGTAACTATTGCTGGCGAAACCTCACAACTGCAACCACAGCTGTTTTGAAAGCGCTGGCATTTCTTCCGATATGTTGTCCATAGTTATAACAGGATTTATTCAGCAGTTCATCACGAGCATACCAAAGCATTTTCATAGAGGAGATTCCTTGTAGTTTGTATAATGGGATATTAAAATCTTGCCAGGACTTACAAGAGAAGGGTTTTAACATCCTTGGCCCTGATATCAGCTACTTGCATGGGTTTAGTCATTTCAGACTTTCATTGTTGCACAACCTGTTATTGTGTACATTTTACTTAGCTAACACAGGTAAGGTAAATGGTTTTTGAATCTACTGAATCCTTCCAAGACTTTCAATCAGCTGGTTCCTATGGGAAGACTTGGAAATCCTTTTTGTGAATCTGTAATACCAATTGGGCTTTGTTGAAGACCCTACTGACTCCTCACCAAGTTTAATGGTACACTGCCTGTCTTTGGGACTGCTGATAAGACTGGCGTACCTTAGGCATAGACCTGAGCCTCCCTCCATGGCAGCTTGCTCAACCATGGGCCCAGGTCCAAGAGTTCGCTTTATTACCATTATGTGTTGCAATGTCACAGTCACCCAAATGAAAATCTTTCACATCAGGTGAGATGATCCTTTGATGTTAATTTGACTGAAATCTGCAGAACTGTCTCCTAAGAAGAAAGGCATTTTGACTCCTGTCCTTCACTGATAAATTAGAAAAACTATCCTTTGCTCTACTGAAGAAAACATAGCTCTGGTTGAGGCATACTGAAGAATGACATTTCTATCCATCTATGACTTAGGGCTGGATCCCAGATGTTTTGTAGAGATCAGCTGGATTCTACAATGTTTGTTACTGTATCTCATTTGCCAATACCTAGTGCAAAATGTATATTGCAATATAGTTTTTTCTCTAGTACATACACATCAAGTACATTTATAACAGATACTGTTTTATCCAATCAAAAGTTAAAAGTGTCACAGTGTAAAGTTAATAGTGCCATAGTCTCTTCTACAAATAATAGGCACTTTCTTTGGAAGCTCATCTAACTGAATTAATCAATAGGCTGGGCAAGTTGGTTTCTTTACAGGGCAAGTAGATTTCTGTAGTATGTTGTCCCTTGGACAAGTACATTTTAAAAAATATTCCACATCCCTGGGCTGGCTATATGCTGAATCTCATCTATTTGCTCTTGCCACGTGATAATAGAATGTTCAGAACTATGTATCACCTTCACAAATATATAAAAAAAAAGTGTAAAGGCCCCAAATATTACTTACTATTGTGCTACTTGCTATACACATGTTGATAAAACCACTCAGACCTGTCCCAACCAACACTGTGTGAAAAATTTGATTCAAAGTGACTCTGTGTCTTATTTCATTCAGCATAGCATAATTGCACAGCTACAGACTATGTTTAGGTGAAAACATTTTACGGAAAAGGTGAGAAAACATCGATTTGATCACTTTATGGAGAATGAGAAACAATCAATGAAAGATGTATGTGATGGGGAAATGTATTTGGATTTATTCAAGAGTGGATTCGTGAAAAACCCTAACAGCCTTTCATTTGCAATGAACACAGATGGTGTTCCTGTATTTAAAAGTCATAAAATATCAATGTGGCCAGTGTACTTAATGGTAAACGAGCTGCCTGCATCCGCAAAAAGGCCAATAATGTGGTCTTTCTTAAAACCATTATATAACGAACTTGCACAGCTGGAAAGTGGAGTGTCATTTAAAGATCACAACAATTGTAGTTTTACTTGTCACGCTACACTTCTGACAATCACATGTGATTTACCAGCTTGTTGTCTTGTTTCAAACAGCACCCAGTTTAATGGGAAGATTGGGTGCTGACATTGTCTACAAGAGGGTGAAGTCACTGTTTCAGGAAAAGGTCACTGTAGAGTATTTCCTCATAATGCGGAAAACCCAAAAAGCCCACCAAGGACACTCAATACTATTAAATCTGATGTAAATAGTGCAATAGCTAATATAGAGAGTGGACTTTCTGATTACAGTGTAAGAGGGATCAAAGGTCCCATGTGGTTCATGTTTTTGAAACATTTTTGTGTAACCAGAAGATTTGTTATTGATTACATGCATGGTGTATGTAGTGGCATTATGAAATTGTTGATGACCATTGTTCACTAAAGAATATAAGCATCATTCATACTCTTTTTATGAAAAAGTCAAAGTAGTTAATGTCTATTTGAAACAGATAAAACCCACACTGGATGTTAGTAGAGTTCCAAGGTCTGTTGATGAACTACCATATTGGAAGGCCTCAGAGTTTCGAAACTTTCTTTTATTTTATGGAATGCCTATGTTAAAACATGTTTTAGATAGATCACGCTATTTACACTTTTGTGTACTTATGAAAGCAATTCATAAGCTATTAAGTGATGACATTAGCCAGGAAGATTTAAATATAGCAGAACAGTGTTTACTTTTGTTTGTGCAACTGTTTAATTATTTATATGAAAAAAGATTTTTGACAATGTTCATCCATTGGTCCACTTACTAGACAGTGTAAGAGCAGCAGGGCCTCTGTTTTACTGCTAATGGTTTTGTTTTTGAAGATCTTAATAGTTTCCTTTTACAACATGTGCATGGAACAGTAGGTGTAGAAACACAAATTCTGGATGCAGTAAATATGATACAAGTAATACCTGTGTTAATGGAAAATCATTTGCCTCCTAATAGTGTTGAGGCAGAATTTTACCAGAGTATGACGTGTCCATATAAGAGAAACAGACAACGATACTTACAAATAGAAAATTGCATTTACAGCGTTGGTTCTACCTACCCTTACAGCTTAACAGAGAATGAATATATAGCAGTGACTCAGATCACTCACATTTTATGCTTATAACAAAATATTTTTTAGAACAAAGCAATATTCTTGTTTACAGCTCAAATTACACTCGTATTCAGAGGAGAGACCAAAGTGTAATAAAATATGAAACAGAATCTGGAGTGTTTGCCTATGGCAGGGTCACTAGATTCATTCAGTGTAAGCAGGCAGACATGTATGTTAACCTAGCACTCATCGCTCCACTTAAGTGTGAATCCTATGACATCAGGGAACCAGTTAATCTGGTAGTCGTAGATAACAACATCAAAGCTATCAGGATATCAATGATTAAATATTTTTCTGGAAAACTGAAACCAAAGTGGTGGACGTGCTCTTTAAATAGACAAGTAATTCCTGGTAAAATCACCAGAAGCAAAAACATTTTATTGAAAACACAATAGTACCTTTGAAGTAATCAGATACTTATTTTAAAATCATCCCAAAGTCATCAGGAATAATGACACCTTCTGATGTCATCAGATACTTATTTTTAAGTCATCCTTAAATCATCAGATACTCATTTTCAACTCATCCTTAAATCATCACGAATAATGACACCTACTAAAGTCATCAGATGCTCATTTTCAAGTCATCCTCAAATCATGAGTGTTGTAACTTTACACACGGTGGACTTTCCCCTCACCCACCCCCTCCCTTCTTGGTACGGTCCGTGCTGCCTCTTCGAGTCAGCGTTAGAATGTTGGTGTTGAGTCTAAGCCGCCAAGCTGGGCGCACCTGTTTACTTAATGACTAAATAAATTGTTCCTGGAACCCTTATGTACAGTGATTTATTACTACATTTTGGCGACGAGGACGGGGAGCTGAGCCAGGGTCAGCGTGGTGTCTTCCCCCTGGAGCAACTTGATGCTTGAGCGGAGAAAAGTGTTGAAACTGATGACTCACCCAGTTGATGAAAGAAGATCACAGGAACAGCGGTGAATTAAGCTGTACTCATCGAGGTGTTCCCCTCGGGACGTGAGGTGCTCGCATCCGGAACGCAAAAGGAAGTCGGTGTGTGGCCTCGGTGAAGGGGAGCTTGTGCCGTGTGGAGGAGATGAATCTTGTCTCTCCGTTTGAAGTCTGACTGGCGTCGGTGGATCTTTTAATTGGAATCCCTTTGGAGTGCTCTTCCGTGTTGTTGGCAACAGATGAGGTGAAGCGGCAGCAAGTAGTGCCGGCGGAGTGGAGCATAGTGAGACCGTGGGAGAGCTGCCCTAAGAGCTGTGGCCGGATCCGTTACAACAGAGAGAGAAGACGCCGAGGGTGAGCGCGAGAGGAGGAACGGCTGTTGTGGCGTTTGTGGGGAGGAGCTGAGCCTGGATGTCGGTGTAGTGCCGGAGTGGCACACACTCTCCTCAGTCTACGTTGTGTTGAAGACGGGATCCGTCAGTAACAGTGTACCCCATTTCTCCCGACTTCATGACAAGTATTCGGGGAGTCTTCAACCAAACTGGTTGCCGATAGGGAGTAGGGGCTAAGTTGAGAAGCTGTCTGTGTGAACGTGACGCAGCAAACTACTCTGCCGGATATCTCACCACTGAAGAAATTTAAGGATGATATCGTGAGGTGAATTTTCACACAAGATGAACATATGAGTTGAGGAAAAGAGGAGCCTCAGTGAAGTCCGGCAAATGTTGAAATTTGAGTGAGTTAAATAACAAACTTCCTTGAACTATAAGCTGATTTAAGGTGACCAGTAATATTCTGCATAAATCTTGGGCGCACTCGTGATTTGAAATATTGGTGAAAAGTAGTACCCAAGAGGCAGTAGACGGGTATCTACGGGAGTTCAAGAGATGTTCACTTTAAGTTAACTTGAGGAGAAGTGAGCGAGGCAAAGGTTTAAGCGTTCTCTGCAACTGCAGTTAATAAATTAATGTGAATCGGCGCGCATTCAGTTTTCTAAAAGTCATTCTCCTCAGATCTCTGATTTTATCGAATAAACCTTCCACCACAGTACATAATTATAGCAGGCGTCGTAACGCACTGCCACCTTGTGGGCCATTTACCACTTGCCCTCATGAAAATATTCCGGAAGGGTAGGGATTAAGACTGTAACAATTTAAAAGCGAGTGTTAGTACAAAACGTGACATCAATCACAAATAATTATATTTTATTCAAGTGTGGAGAGATTTAGCCGCATAGGATAATTGGCGTGACTGTATGTGGCAATATCATCTGTAATTGGAGTCAACGTTCACTTAGTTGTGTTCATTTGGGACGTTTTGCAAGTAGGGTGAATTCTCCACAGCGTCGAGCTTGAATGTGAATAACTCCCGAGTATAAAGCAGCGCTCTACAAATTGCAAGCATTAAGGTGGAAGTGTGACGCATGTTAGCTGTGGCTTTCCTCGGATGTGTAGGCTGTTTGTATAATTGAATCTCGTCTCTCCTCATTGTTAGCGAAGAAACTGGACTACTCCTTACCAGTAAACCAGCATCTGCGAATTTCTAAGTAACGTGAGGTAGGCAAGCTGTCTACTCCTTAGGCACATAGCTAGCGCATCACTTTCCTCAGTTTTGGCGCGCAAGAGCGGTCTACGTCCTTCACTTGTGGCGCCACCTTCCGGTTGCATGTGAAAATTACATCTTCACGAGATTTCCTGGCAACAATTAAAACGTGCATCCAAAGAGCATTAAAACGTGAATCCAAGGAGCAATTTTTAGAACGATAGAAGCTGGAGTAACCCAAAGACTGTATCCTTATATTTTGAAAACGAGGGAATTTCGCAAATTTTTGAAATAAGAACACTTATAACAAAAAGAAGCAAATATACAGTGGAATTTGGGGTTAAAATTTATAGCGTACGTAACATGGAGTTGGGCCGAATGTTTAATTTACCGCCACCTGAGCCGTTTATGGAAGAGGATGGAAAAAATATTGCAGAATGGAGAGAGTGGAAAGAATATTTCGAGAATTATATATCAGTTTTTGATGAGGAGGAAAAACAATTAATACCTGAGGAAAAGGCTGAAATATTATTCCACAGTTTAGGAACCGGTGGACGTAAAGTGTACCATAAAATGGAAAAGGTAATCAATAAAGGAACTGACAGGAATATGTTTGAGAACATCTTGAATGTGTTAGATGAACATTATAAGCAAGTCTCGTTTGTTAAATCACGAAGGTGTGAAGTTTTCAAGGAAAAAATGGATAACAAAGAGGAGGTTTATACAAGTGAAATAAACACATTGTGTACCATCTTCATAGGCGCAGTAGAAATAGAATTAATCACAGATCCAGGATCACATTATAGTGTTGTAAGCAAGGGTGTATGGAATACAAAATTAGCTAAAAAACATGGAAATGAATTAAGAGAGGCCAACATATCCCTAAAAACGTACACAGGGGAGGACATGAACTTGATAGGATACAAAGTGCTGGATTTAAGTTACAAGAATAAAAGTACTAGGAGTACCATATATATAACAGAAAGTGGACCCTCCATGCTAGGGTGGAAGGATCAAAGGAAATTGAGAATATCACTAAATAAAAAAAGAAAAGAACACAGGATTGAGCTGGCACAGAACAAAAGTGTGCAAATAGTTAAGTGTGAACCGTTAAATGCTAGAACGCCACCATCAAAAGGTGTGGTAGTCAAGGAAGGAGCAGCAAGGAAAAAGAATTGGGAAAAAGAAGCAGCTAAGGACAAATTCTATGAAAAAAAAGAAACTTTCCAAGGTTGGGTGGACGAAATGAAAATAAGCAAGGTATACGAGAGAAAAGGCAGTGAAGGAAAAGTTGTAAAAAGTGGAGAATTTGAGAGTATGGGAGAGCGTATAGTTACAAAACCTAAAGATCGAGGAAAAAAAGAATGCAAGAGTAACCATTTAAATTGCAAGGTGGTTCGGCAAAGAAATGCATTGGTCGAGCTCAGGACCAAAACAAGGGAGGAGTATGCGGATGCTTATGAACAAGAAACAGAAGAGGGTCTAAGCCTCTTAGGGCCGAAGGGTGTAAATAAAGGAAAATATTTTCAATTGTTTTATAGTGATAAGTTGGAGAGTAAGAGTAAGGAAGCGCAGGAAATCCTAAAATGTCCCCTATTTAAAGTTGTGTCAGGGAAGAAGGGTTTGCTTAGTGATTACAGGAGAAAGCATGAGTTTTGCAGCCTAGAAAAGCCTCCGGAGTCTTCCTACGGTAGTCACTTGAGGGAACGGGAGGACAGACTTATTACTGATGAGGCTCGTTCTAACGAACTGGAACTGTTTGAAATGGAATTTATTAGTAGCTTTGATACTGTTCACGACCAAGGAAATGAAGCTAGAAAATGGTCAAGACCTGTCACCCAGGATGACATTGAAATGGAGACTTGTTGTATCAGAGGGAGTAGACGCAGTGTGGCCTGGCCCAGGAAACTGCCCAAGAAGAAAAACCTTAATGCTATGATCACTCTCCCGGATGGAGATGAAAATACTAGAACGAGGAGTGTGGAACAAGATAGTGAAATAGACTGCTGGGTATGTTCAGACTATGAGGATCCAGTGGTGGAAAGTGAAGTAGCACACAAGCCAGTTCAATACCTATGTCATGATGCAAACATAGGAGCTTACAGGATGCGTAATGGTGTTGAGGGAGAAGAGGAGTTCAAGGGATCAGAAGACTCTGCTACATCCACTTGCGATGGTCGCTCATCCAAGTAGGAGAAAGGTCAGGACATTCCGTTGGACCTTGCGGAACAAATGAACCTCCTATTCTTTAACTCCACCACTGGGTTCGATATTGAAGACTACTAAAAGGCTTTAGAAGTTATCTCTTAAGTTGTCTATTAGTAAGCACCTATCACCCGTTCCTACATGACTTTTTTGGACAGTCACTGTTGTTACTCTTTAGGGGGATTTTACTTTCTCTTTCAGGCTGTTCGATTTTTGAAATGTATATGGGGTCTTCTGCGTAAGACTCAATTCAAACTTGTTGCAGTATTTTTTTTCCTGTGTGGTAGTCACCCCTCCCCCAGCTCTTGTCCTTCCCTTTACCTTCTCTCTCTCTCTCTCTCTCTCGCTCTCTTTCTCCCATCCCCGCCTCTTCTCTCTCGCCTTCTTTCCCCCTCTCCTCTTCGTTTCTCTTCTGGTCAGCTTTCTTCCTTTTCTCCTTTGGGCCCAGTTTTCTTCCCTCTTTTCTGTTCTACCTAGGGGGAAAGGTGTGTTGTAACTTTACACACGGTGGACTTTCCCCTCACCCACCCCCTCCCTTCTCCCTCCTTGGTACGGTCCGTGCTGCCTCTTCGAGTCAGCGTTAGAATGTTGGTGTTGAGTCTAAGCCGCCAAGCTGGGAGCACCTGTTTACTTAATGACTAAATAAATTGTTCCTGGAACCCTTATGTACAGTGATTTATTACTACAATGAGGCTGAGCTTTTCTGCTTTGCTGATGACTTCAAGAGCTTGATGATGTCTGATGATGTGAAAATTACTTCTAATGTAGTTGGGTGATCATCAAATGACTCTAGGATGGCTTCTAAAGTAATCCTGTTTGACCTGGGAATATTACAATCTCAGGTCTCCAACTCTTACAAAATTGTTTGAAAACCGTAGTCTCCCTGCCGCTTGATATGACAACGTGTGCACTATGAACGAGGTTTCATGTAAGAAATAAATACTAAATTAAGATACCTAGACCAGCCCTCTCAAACTTTTTTGTTTTCATTCACACAATTTGGGATTGGAAAACCACGTCTCCACATTCCCTAATATCTTTAAAGGCGAACTTCTCCCCGGTTAATATATATTGGGCAGGCCCCTTCCTATGCTTTCAAGTCATAGTATAGATACCTCACTCACATCGGGCTGGCATAGTTAGAGAGGTGTACATTTAAACAAGCAAACGAACTGTCCACGTGGTAGCTAGTTTTGGGAAGCAAAAAGCGGGACATGTGGCCTCCCGCACCAGTCAGCGAGGGCAACAGGGGAGTCACGTAAGTACAAGACAAACCAGCAGAGCACAAATACGTGATGGTTGGCCACCCTAAAAAGTAATGGGCTGCTTACATTCCTTCAAAAATGTCCCGTAATCTCGTCTCTTATTCGTTCATTACGAATATATGATTATACCACGATTTCAATTACCACGCATGGCTTTACCACGCGAATTTTACATCGCAAGTGGCTTTACCACGCTGGTATTTACAACGTAGGATTTTACTACGCCTAGAAACGTCTTACCTGCACGTCTTTCTCTACGAGCCCTTACTTCCATCCTCCATTGAAACAAGCGTCAAAACACGTATACCAAAATAAAAAAAGGACTGCTTTTTTGACGTACACGGCACGTCTATGGGGGAGGCTCTTTCCTTTTTCTTTTAAATTTATGTTCGTTTTTTTTTTAAAGTAACCTGCTTGTTATTTTTGGGGGGGGAGACCCCCCCCAGCCCCCCTCCGAGCCCCCCCCCCTCTGCCCCCCAAGCCCACGCAGAACGACTTGAAGGAATACCACGTCTCCCCCCCAGCCCGTGGTAAAGACGTCGTGGAAGGCACCCTGCGTGGAAGGCACCCTGCGTGGTAAGTGTCACGTGGTAAACGTTAGTAGTGGTAATGCCTTCGTGGTAAATGATGTTTCCCACTTTCTAAAATAAAAAACATTTGAACTTCCTAGGCAGGCTACGGCAGGTGGGCTCGCTGAAAAGTAAACGTTGACACCTTGTTTCTATTTCTATGACATAAACCCTTTGATCAGAGACTCTATTGGCTCGCAGTTCCGGAAATATGAAGGCACCTGTCGTGCGGATGCGTGAACTGAACGTGAAAGCAGGAGCACGAGTTTAATTCGAAAATCAGGCGGCCATTTTGAAGGAATCGTTTTTCAAGGACCGTTCCCTCACGGGTACCTTACGTTACCAACACAAACGTTTAGAAATTGCGCCGTTTGATTCCAAGTTTCAGCAATTTTCCTTTTCTTAAATATAGTACAAAATACTAACTGACATAATAAAAGATTTTAAAATGTGTCACATTAGAAGCCTTCTATTATGTCATAATACCGTATCGATTCGTTTCTTTAATAAAAAAAAATATTCAACACGGTTTAAGAAAAATGTAGTGCTTAGTTCATAAAATAAAGTGTTGGCAGGTGGTCTCTCGCATTGTCAAAAGCTCCCTTCTCAGATGGCCGCCCGAGTATCTCATACACCCTGAAGATGCCGGCTGTCATTTCACTCCCTGCAGTGTCTCGACCAGCTCTTTTTCTGCTGTTGTTGTTCCGCCTTGTGACCGGTGCAGGAATTGTGAGAATCGAGACAGGGGAGTGACAGCTTAGAGCGGTTTCTAAGAACTCCAGTGGGCTACATAGGTGGATCAGCAGGATGGCTGCGCCAGCGCCCCCATTACCCCCGCAGTTCAAGAGTTTACAACATCACCTACGGACAGCGCAGGAACACGAGAAGCGCGACCCGGTGGTAGCCTATTACTGTGAGTATAGCTGGCAGTACAACCGCGTTGTACTGGATTTTGAGAGGGTGGCAGTTAAATAGCTATCACATTGTCAATAAATGCATGTAAACAGCTTGAAAAAGTACAATGGAAAGCTATCGGGATATCATGTTTACAAAGTGAGCAAAACTCCTAACTGCTTCCAAGTTCGGCCTAAGGGAGTAGATACTGTTGCGATTTTGCTGCATCTCCTTTTTTCTCTGACGTGCGAGTACTGATTCTTCATCAATAAATGGTTTCTATATCGTAGACAACAGTGGCCCGTAGTAACACTATTCTTAATGCTAAAACAAATGGTAATTTCAATTAATTCAAACAATCCAGGACAATTTTAAAACATAGTGGCGCAATTAATATTGGTGCTAGACAAACGTGCTCGGTGCTCCCTTTCGAGGTGGTACACTCAAGTGATTGCGTGTGATCAGTAAGTGTTTTCATAGTCAATGGTGTTTTGATCCCCGTATAAATTGCAGGATTATCATCATCAGAGAGACTTGACAGAAACTGTACGGTTTGTCTGCACCAGTATTCACTGGGCGGCTATGTGGAATATATGACGATACAACGCATTCCATTACAACGCGGTTTTTACGTCGCAAGTCGTTACAAGGACTTGCACTGGGACGCTGGACTTTAGAATCGTATTATTTACTATTCCAACTCCAGTCTGTGCGGACAGTAGAGAAGGTGTTGGAATATAACATCATACTATTCCTTAGTGTACAGCGCCATCTAGCGCAAGTCGTTGTAACGACTTGCGTTGTGAAAACCACGATGTAAAAGTATCGCGTTGTAAAGGATGCATAGTAAAGTATGTCTCCCGGCTATGTGGCTTTAAATTGTTTGCCTTTTAATTGCTTTGAATAAATTGAATTTTTCCATTAGATTTTTTGCATTAAGAATATGGGCCCTCATTTTGATGTCGGGAAGATCACCACCGACAGGCTGACTGTGGCGGTACGCCCGACATCCAGGCCATCGTCCGACCGCCGGATTATAATACCAGCGGCCGGAGCGATGATGTCGGGATGAGACCGCTGCTTCAGACAGGCTCCAGGAGCCCTTCGGGGCGGTGGTTGGACTCCTGTCCCTACCATGAGGATGTTGCCTGCCCATGCACCACCCAAGGGATTAGGATGTCCCTTTCTGATTGACTTTTCATGGCAGTCCCGGTGCCATGGAAAGGCAGCTGAAAAGCGACTTTGGGGGCCCCAGTCATGTCTCCTGTCCCCCATGGGCCACTACTAAGTGGCTAGGGGGGAACATATTTTGCCCCCACCCACATCCATGCACTGTGTACCAGGCACCACATGGTGCCTGGCACATGGTGCATGGTTCAATCAATCAATCAATCAATCACATGGCTGTGTGAAAAAAGCAGTTCTGACTACCTACACAGCGGTCTTATTAAAATATGGTGGGTGGGATCACTGACTGCTTGTCGGGTGGTGTCATTCCCATCGTAATTAGGCCCATTATTACTAGGGACCATTCATTTTTCTTCTATAGCTACCCCAGGTCTCCTGTGATCCATGGGTCTCTCTTGTCAGACTACTACTATCATATGTGATTCAGTATTCATCCTATGATGGCCTCTCCCCTCTTGTGTGAAGATCTTATCTTTTTAGCTTATGGGTTCAGAGGGACCAGGGCTCAGCATCTAATTACACCTATTCCTAGTGGGGTCATTTATGTTTCTATCTAACATGGAATGAGCCTTCACCTAACAAGCCTACATGTCTGGTTGAGCATCTAATTACACTTGCTCCTGGTTAGGTCATTCATGTATCTATTTAACTTGGAATAAACCATCTCCTAACATATCTATGTGTCTGCTTATTTCTACAAAGTGTCATGCATCACAACATATGGGCTACCAAGAGATCACCCAACCAGGATATCTAATGTCTGGCTGGATGGCAGGGCGGGAAATGTTTAGTTCAATAGCCTAACCAGATGCTCATCCCTGAACACCATTTTGCATCCACCATCTCGGTATGGTGAATTATAAGAAAGACAAATAGCGGCTGGATTTTGCTGGATGCCACCATTTGTGTCTTCAAGCTAAGAAGCCATCGCATCATGACGCGTACCATGCTTATGTCATTCTATTTATTTTTTTATTTTTGCCATTACCACCCAGAACCGACATCCTTTTCTTTTTGATGTTACTACACAGCAGTGATGACAATCATTAGAACAGTCACTAGGTTGCAAGGTGAGTCATATTTACTTAACCAGTGCTTATTTTAAGTTACAGTTGTTAATGAAGAAACCCCTTAAAAAGCAATAAGAATAGTAATTTGGATGGAAGATTGGAATAGAAACAAGCTAGAAATCATGATTTTTTCCCCCACACATACCATTCACTAGGATGAATGGCGTGTAGGTGAAATAAGTATAGAAACGTGGTTTGATGAAAAAGTATTGTCATAACTAGTTTAATTAGTTTTTTTTAAAATACACCTTTCCTCTTAACATAACTGTGGTGTACCCCTGTCATGGATGCTGGGCAAGATTTTTGCTTGCTTCTCTAATTTCCTGGGGCTGAAAAATCTAAAATGCGAAGTTACTTTGGGGAAGGATCCTAATGCTTGCTAAATTGCTTTTTGGAACATCGAGGCTTGACTTTTAATCTCAGTTTGCTCCCTTGATGCTTTACCTAATTGTGCCTGCTTCGGCAAGTCGATATATGTTCTAGTGTCACTGATCTCTTTTCTGGCAAAGTTGAGTGTATTTAATAGGGGTAATGAAGTGAGCTGTTGGGCAATTTAAAAGACTAATCCAGTTTATTCTACATCTCACTGGGGCCTCATGCAGTTGAGACATCCTTTCCCTCATTGGTGGAGAGGTGTGGTGCAGCGGCCAGGGCAACTGATTTCGGAGCACAGGGTTCACGGTGTTGTGTTGTTGGCTCTAGGCCCACATGCTGCAAAAGGACAGACACAGACACTGTGGTGATGGTTACTTTTCTGGCCACAAGCACGTGCACCCGGGCCTCTTTATTAGCCGGCTCACGCCACTCGTGACGCCGGTGGCGGATGGGTGTGGGGTGTAGTGTGTCCACTCCCATAGGGGGAGTGGCTACTAGACCAGTGCCTGTCGAGGCACTAGAACGTGTCTCGCAGGACACTACACACGGTTCGATCCCCCGCTCCGGTGGCAGCAGCTCAGCTCAGCACCATGTGACTCTGGGCAATAGCTCACTTAATTTCCACAACGGCCCCCAGCGCCTTGAGACCCCTAAGGGTGAGTAGTTTGCGCTTTTCAAATACGGATTTACATTGAAGACAACATTCAGCATAGTGCTAATAATAATGGGAAGCTGTTTCCGGTTGGGTGCTTTGGCTGTAATGACAGAGACTTACTGAAGTTTCCCAAAGCCTAGCACTTTGCAGAAAACGTATTCAAGATGAGGTTCTGTACAGACAGCGCAGTATGGTATAGGGTCCCGTTGTCACTCAGTCACAGAAATCAGTTAGTGAAGGTTAAAGGGAGGTGTGAAGGTATAATTCTCAGCTAAACAGCAACCACAACACAACAGACCGATTGTACTGGGTAAGCAGTATACAGAACTGGAAAAGTGATGTATACAACAATCTGCTAGCTATGGGGTTGATGTGAAGAAACGGAATGTACAATGAATTGTGATATTTATATCAGATGCGTGTCCTATTTAAGCATTGCATTTACGTCTGGCTTTTGATGCTTTCTGCTGCCTCTAGTCTCCATTTACAAAACCGAAGCAAACATGTAAGCCGGACAACTAAACATTGATTTGTAGAGTCAATAGGTCAGCTTTAATGTTCGAACATGTGAATATACAGACCTGTACAAATGAGTAGGCTGTTTTGATGTGTTGTGCAACCTGCCTTTTTCACGGCCTTTTATATATGTGCCCTGTAATTTATTGTCTAAACTTGCAACCCAACAAGGCACAAACATAGGACTTTACAATGTAAAACCCCTTCCTATTGTATTTGTCAGAGCGTTCATATCGTAAACATCTTCCTATTGCTTTTGTCATAGAGTTCACAATGTGCAATCCCTTTCTTAGTGTATTAATCAGAGATCACAATGTAAAACTTCATCCTAATGTGTTTGTTAAAGGTGCCATGCACAGCTATTTCCTAATGTATTTGACACAGGGTCTGCATTAACCACATCTCCATCAGTTATTAACAATGGAACTATTTGGCATACGGCGAATCACATCTGCGGTCCAATGAAATTCCTGTAAAAAGGATCAACAAAGGGGCCGTTTAAATCTGGTATTTTTTTGTAATAAAATGAGCTGAAATATTAAGCCTGTGTTTAGCGAGACCTAAAATTGAAGGACCCATTTTAAAGAATATTTTTTCTCCGAATAGCGTGCCCCAGTCCTTAAGGTTCAGCCAGGCTCTAGGAAACTACCTGTGTTGACTGTGCAATTTGTAATCTCAATAATATATCATATCATAGATGTGTATTTGCTGCACTAGGAAACTAGGGCATATTATTTGTCCACAATTCAGTTTTGAACTGACCTTCGTTTTCATGTTGGTTATAAAATGTCATTTAAAAATGTTTTTATCTGCCCACTTGACCATCTGTGCCTCCATGCATAGTATATTCTGTATATTTTAAACATTTTCTCGGAGGATTATATCAACCTGGAAATATTATCTATAAACGCGGAGCCCTTTGTAATTAAAGACTTGGTTAATGTATTGGGTCTGGTATTTACATCATCTTCTTCTTCAGCTTCTTAGTAACCAGAGTACTCTGCTTATAGAATTCCCACCCACAGAAACATTAACTCTAAATGAAGATCTTAAAGCTATAAAATCCGGTCAGATCTGTAAAACATTGGCCTGTTATATTTTGGTTGTAAGAAACGCAATGTTAAATGGCATCCCTCTATCCATTTCCTGCAAGTGTGCTGAAATAGTGTCTATGCAACAAAAGAATGGTTGCACAAAAGATCCGGCAAGTTGCAGTCTGATCAGCTTATTAGGTAATGCAAGAACTATTTTCTCAACTGTTTTGTTAAATGGACTGGAATTCTGGGTCAAGGACAACCAAATTCTCTCAACGTGACAGATCGGGTTCAGGAAAAAACACAGCACTGTGGATTTGGTGTCTAGGTTTTATTCGCTTTTAGAGAACCACTTAACACTAAGGAAAGTACCCCTGTGTGTGGTTTTTGTTGAGATGCGGTCCGCCGTTGAAACTCTTCCTGGACCTCTTATGTGTGGCTTGCTATGTATTCTGGAAATTCCACAAGCCCTTCTGGGTGTCATGAAAAGATTGCAGAATGGACAGTTCTGCCACTAGCAGTGATTCTGATCAGAGAAAACACAAGGTAATTTTAGGTCAATAAAGAAGTGTGTGAGGGGTGTTCACCTGCTCTATTGCCCATCTCCCTGTAAATCAATCAGGTTGTGAATTTTTCAAGCACCAGCTTCAATGATGCCCCCGTTTAGATGCTTCTAAACTGTCAGGTCTCCTGTTTGAAGACAATTCTTTGTTAGTCTCAAAGACTCCTGAGGTCTTCAGAATCTCTTAGATAAACAATCATGTGAGGTCTGACAATTATCTCTTCTAAAATTAAGCTGATGGCTTTTAGATCCTAGAAGGGTATTAAGAAGGCAGTCCTCTTTGACAATTTCTTCTGGGGCTAGTTAATGATTTAAGGTACATAGGAATACGCACATGAAACCTACAATGGAGAAATAACATTCTAAAATGTGAAGTCTCTTGGCACAGCACACATGTCTAACTGTGCATTTTGCTTAGAAGCATGGTGGATGGGTGGTCTATCCTGTTCTGGAAGTGTATTGCACATAGTGTCAAAAGATATTTTTTTTTGTGCGGAAATGTGGGGATTCGACAGTGTAACTTTGTTTTCTGTATGTGAGTTTGTTTCTTTTAATCGACTATTGCGACTACCATCTAGCACCCTAACTGTCCCTCTGTTGTTAGACCTTGGCATTGTGAGCATATATTTTCTAGAAAAGCTTACAGTGCACCTTTTATTGGGTACAGGGAATCTCCATGTTAAGCCATTACAGATCCTGTATGATTGATGTTTTAAGTTTGTAGGGGGGCAGCTCATTAGTCTTGATTTTTGACATGCCCACACAATGGTAAGTCTGAGAGGCATGCTGCGGTTGTGGACTTCTGCGTAAACCATTTCTATTGATGTGGCAGCCCTTGTTAAAGCCATGTTTAAGACATGGCTGCAGAGCACTCGGAAGGAGTTGAAAGGTTCCTCAAGGCTCTTTCCCCCATATATTCCTAAGGTGAAAGAACACCACTAAATATGAGACATTTCTGTATGTGGTCGAGCCTGTTATAGCTGAGGTCCTGTACCTCAAATGTAGATTAGGCACTTTACCTCTAAACAAGATTATAAATAAGTGGGGCTCTTCGCCCAGTGGGTACACATTCTATCTTCATAATACCAAATTAGTTGTGAAAGAAACACCTTTTCTGTTCCAGTGTTCACTGCACACTTTACCGATGGCGAAGTGGCTTAGGTGTTGGGAAATATGGACACTATTATTATGAATAGGCATTTAGAAATATGCAAAACAGACACATTTACCAAAGTTAGTTTTGCTGTGTCACGCTATTTGTGGGCAGTTTGTATAATTGAACCTTGTTATATTAAGTTTTGATTGCCATTTGCCTATGAATGAGCTGTTAATTTATGTAATTTTACTGAAATGTTTTTATCTTGTTTACAGGTTTTGTTGACCTTATATAAACTTACTTAGTTGTAATTTGATGCATTCAAGTAAGAAATCATCCATCTCTCCGTATACAAACAGTCTAAGGATCCAAGACATAAGCAGTGATTAAAAAGTATTAGTTACTGACCTGTGCTTTGTTGTGGCTTTATTTCTAGTTATTAAAGGTAACTTTGGAGCAGGAAAATATACTATGTACCCATTTCTCAGTCATGGTGTAGAAATAGAAAGACTGATGACGAGGATGGTAAGGAAGAAGCACATACAATGTTGAGTATAATGTGTGTAGCAGCTAGTGATCTACATAAAGCGGCTTGGTCTGGTAAAGCCAAGAAGATCAGTTTTTCAAGGATCGTGGTCTATAATAAACAGTTGGTAGGTTGTTACTGTGAAGAAAGTTCTTCTAATTCAATACATGATGCTGATGTCTCTTAGATGGTCGGTTTATCTTTAAATGTTCTTGTGTTATGGTTGGTTCATTTGGCATTAAATGTCCTTGTCTCATGGGTGGTATGTTTGTCTTTAGATGTGCTTGTCGTCTGATTCTATCTTTATTTGATCTGTAGTCATAATGGAGTGTGGCTGTAGTGGTTTAATATGTGAAAGGAGGTTCACAGTTTTTAGGTCTGGCCTACGCAGTGCGCATGCGCTGCATTGGCAAAAGACCTTATCAATCTCTTTGGCTTTTCAGCCAAAAACGTGCACGCGTTCCATTGCCTTCAGTGGCAACGTGTGCATGTTTGGCGATTCCCTTGCAGGAGCGAGCTTGACACCATATGTTTGTAATTAACTTACAAACACATGGTGACCCTGGCTCGCACCCGCAAGGGAAATGCTTTGTGTGCTCTCGCACTCCCCCCACCCCTCCCACTTTTAGCATGAGTCGCGCGCGCACTTGTTTCTTTTAAGAGAGCGTGAGAACGTTAGGCACTCTTGTATCTCGGTCTGTCTGTTGTCCAACTTACAGTGAAGTGACAAAGAGGCGTGCTGGTGATGGGTAAATGGTTTCCAGTCCCTCTAGACCTCTCTGTAGTGCTTAAGCTGTCGCTCAGTGGGGCACAGTGCGTGCGGGCATTATTGTGGCGCGTGCTGTACGTCCGAGACTTCGCACAATGCACTATAATGCAAGCTGGACGATTCACTTTAGAAGAAGCGCGGATTTAGTTCTGGAATACAAATGGCTGCCGGAATCGGCCTCAGGCCAGCTCCGCTGTAAGCATTACTGGATGTAAACTTTTAGACAACGTATTGCTCGACATGGTCTGCTTGTCTCATTCACGCAGAGCGACTTATGGCTGTTTTGCCCCTCATCGGATTGCTGTGCGACATGAGGCAGCCCTTCTGACTCCACTCGGTAAATCAATACTCCTCCAGAGCTCACAAGGACTACTTGGTAACAGTGATGCACGGGATTCAAGTTTTATAAGGTGCTGTACGTTTTCCGATTCACTGACTTGCCACACTGCTTACCTTTTGCTTTTTAATGAAAGACATGCACAGTGGTTAGAAATCAAAACAAACACACCTCAGGGAATGACTTATGTTGTGTCTGCACTTTTCACCCGGCTCTCTCTGGACCTCTTGCTGTCTCTCCCCCAGTGCCGGTCAGTAGCACCTTCTACCGCATATGCCGTCGGTCCCTCCCCTCCCACGCTGCCTGTAGTCGCCACCGCAGCCCTGTGCCCAGAGGGGCGGGCGGAGGAAGGGCTTAGGGTCTCCCCCAGTGCAGGGCGAGAGGTCTCCCGCTGACTCTCTCCTGCAGGGGACAATGTTGGTCACTGTGGTTCTTGCAGGGGAGAGGAAGTAAGCGCAGAGGAACTCTGCCCCCTGCCAGGCTGGGTGAAGGGGCAAGTGCCGAGGGTCTCTCGCTCTACCCTGGAAGGTGTGGCAGGCGAGGGGGAGGCCAGGAGCCTCCTGGCAGAGAACTGTTACTGTAACAAATGTGATACTGCATGTGCTGCCAATGGCGAGCCTACCCCTTCTCCCGCTGTAATCGAGGCGCACAAAGTAGTCCTGCTGCTGCTGGGTACCGGGTGCGGGCGCAGTTTTAGATACTGTCCCTGCTCCAAACATCACTGCCCTCTAAGCTTCCTTGCGCCCTATGACCGTACCACTCTCAGGCGCTTGCCACCTTCTCATTGCCCACATGCCTTAACAGTTAAACTCTCAACTTTTCCTCCCTGCTCTCAGTCACCTCAGTCAAATGTTTCCTGACTCTCGCTTCCCCAAAACCACAGTTTCTCTCCTTTTCCAGCCATCTCGCCTCTCTGCCTGCTCACTTCCTCCAGCACCACGCCAAGTCCCTTGCCCCCCTAATCCGCCAGCCTCGCTGCTCATGCATAGCTGGCAAGCAATCCCCTGATGTGTGGCACAGTCGGCCAGTCCTGGCTTTTTAACTAACCAGGCAGAACTACAAGTCCCATAATGTAACATGTTGGTGGGTAAAATCCATGATTGACACAAGTATGTGTTTGTATCTGTAACGTGTAAATATGTAAAATTCTCCTCATGTAACGTACTTGGTTCTATTGTGAAGTGCTCTGACACCTTTGGGTAAAGTCGGCGCTATATAACCATGCATTAAATAAAACAATAAATAACCAGCATTGGCATAGCCAATAGGTCTTGCCTTTGGGACCTTATAAGTAATTAAGTCAAGTCAAGTCAAGCAAGTTTTATTCGACGATTGTCATAAAAGCATGTTCCATATATATAAAAGTACATGTATAAAATTCAGTAGATAAAACCAGATTAAAATCCAGATTATAAAAATTCATAAGATACATAAATAAAATCATTCTATTTGCAATACAAATATGACAAATATTATTAATGCGATAATTAATAGGGGTACTTGGCCTACGAGGTTACCTAATATATTATGCTTTCAGCAGCCGGGCTCTAATCGTCCATGCCCAACCTAGGAATTTCGCCACCGCTATATACACAAACATATTGGGACTGGTGAAAATAATTCTAACTGCAATCATTCCTCTCCTCGTTCCCAATAACCTACACATTGGGCGTAGCCACTTTGACGCGGGCCGCATACATTGGGCACTCAAACAGAAGATGGCCAATGGTTTCAGGAACATCCGAGCAAGCCGGACAAGCCACCTTGCCCCCACTAGTCCATCTATTGGAGAATGCCCTTACCGGCAGGCTTCCCACTCTTAGCTGAAAGTAAAGCTTGCGGTCAAGGGGCTTCGTGATGACGTCCCAAAATTCCTCAAGTTTAGGGCAATCTTTGATTTCTAGAAATAAACCAGCCAAAGAGTGTGAAGGGGTGGTACTGAAGACCTTTGTAGCCACCAAGTTCCAGTACAAGTTCTTAAGTACCTTCTTTGGTGGGAACCTGGCGTGCAATGGATCTTCCCACAATTCCCCTAGACCTAAGTCATTTAAGAGATTTTGGATATGTCCCAGCCATTTAACTTTCCGGGAACCGTCACTTTTGACTACGTCCAGCAGCCCCCTGGTATATGTATCCAGTTCAGGAGTAGTCCAAATCCGCCGCCAGTATAGGATTGGGCGCAAGGATGCAATTAGAGCTATTGGTGTTATACCCAGGTCGTAAAATAGGGGATTCAGAGGGGTGCTCTGGGGTAACCTTATTAATTTTCTAAGAAATGTATTTTCAGAAACAGTCATCCCCTTTATTTTTTCATTTCCCCACATTTCCACACCATACAGAGTAGAAATAACTACCTTGCCATTATAGACCGATAACACCGGAGTTATTGGCCTAGTCAAAGACCTGGAGTGCTCTGAGCTCAATGCTCCTGAGAGCTGACGATGCTTCAGGGTGGCCAAATCAATCTGCTGTCTCCAGGATAAATCCTGTTGGATACAGGCACCCAGATAACTAAATGCCTGTACCCTCTCAAGTGGCCCGTTACTCATATATACAGTACCCCTATTAGCATTAGGCGCATTAAAAGACATGTACTTGGATTTAAGAACGTTAACTTCCAAGCCACGAGCGTCACAGAAGTCCTCGAAAATTAATAAAGCCTTCTGTAGCCCGCTCGGGGTTTTTGATACTATAAGACAATCGTCTGCAAACATTAATATAGGGATTTTTACACCAGCAAGAATGGGTGCATCAACATTAGAACCAATTAAAATTTTTGCAACATCATTTATATATAAAGAAAATAACGTTGGGGCCAGGACACAACCTTGGCGCATGCCTGTTTCAACTGGGAACTGAGATGTAACATTGCCAGGACTACCCCACCTAATCTGGGCAAAATTCTCCTGGTGGAGTTTTCTAATTAAAGACAACATTTCCCCTGGCATACCCATGTCAATAAGTACTTTCCACAACATTTGGCGCGGAACCAAGTCAAATGCTGCCCTTAAATCAATAAAAGCAGCATAAAGGCTGCCGTTACCAATTAGCACGGTCTTCCAGCATAGCATGGTAAAATGCATGACCTGATCGACCGTGCAAACGGAAGTTCTAAAACCAGCCTGCAAGTGAGACAAGATGCTGTTCTCCCTTTCCCAAACCTGAACCTTATTTAAAATAAGCCTACCAATGATCTTCTGGGTAGTGTTGATCAAACTAATTGGTCGATAATTTCCAGGCTGGGACTTATCCCCTTTCTTGTAAACTGGGATTATTTCGGCCCCTTTCCATGAATGGGGAATCGGTGCTCCCCTAGCAACCGCATTCGCCAATAATCATATATATGGGCCCCAAGAATCTTTGTCTTGTAAGAATAAATCAGCTGGAATACCATCAATTCCTGGCGCTCTACCAGGAACAACGACATCCAAAGCCAGCTGAACATCCCTCAAAGTAAATGGGTCCTCCAAGAATGGGGTAAGCGGCACTTCTATGAAAGAATCTTGGCCTTCTCCCATCGCAAACTGAGGTTTGAAATGGGATACCCATTTATACTGCGGGACCCAGTTCTGTGGTTTATCAGAATTGCTATCCACACCCCACTTATAGACACTCCAGAATTTCCTGGGATCTTTATGGCATCCTGCTTCTTGCAGGTCCATCCATCTCTGTTCGTCCCACAGACGCTTGGATTTGAAGACAGCGGATTTGTACGCCGCCCTAGATAAACGCACATTCACACTCAAGCCACTTTTAAGGGCTCTACCTAGTTCCAAGCGAGCCTGCCTACATTCTGCTGAGTACCAACGTGGAGGGTGGAAATTACATGGACCACTTTGTTGGGTGGGCTTAACAAACAGCTTTCGCAAGTCTTTAAAAAAAGCCTCATGAATCCTGGTTCCACTTTCAATACCAATAGTTGAGCACTCTTCATTCGCTACACCCTTCAAGTCACTTATCGCCTGAGTAAGCTTGCCAGCTATAAAATCAACGTTCTCCTGAATGGCTACGACTTTAGACCAGCGGACATTTTGCGTATCATTAGTAACGGCGACGTCCCCTGGAAAAATGGTATCAATCGCCCTTTCCAGAGCAACTGGTGGTTCCCAATATGATATTTTTGCCGATAGGGGATTATGGTCGCTCTCTACTCTATCTATGATTTGCATAGCCTGAAGATACCTCCACAGGCTCAGACTAACAAGAATGTAGTCTATTCTACTCTGCCGGGTGCCATTCGTGAATGTATTAGCCCCACTTTTATCACCTGGTGTTCTACCATTAGCGGATCTAACTCCTTTATTTAGGCAGAGAGAGTTAAGCTGTATTGCAATTTGCGTCCCCCTTTTAATAGGGACTAAATCCAATTTAGGAACCCCCCCATACCCTATCTTCTTCATCTGAAAGATTCCAGTTACCATTCAGGAGAGGCTCAAAAGTTACATTAGAATCTCCTCCTATAATAATATTAGAATGGAGAAGGTTACTGTCTAAATGTTCTTCCAGAAGTGTTAAAATTTCCGAGTTCTTTCCCCCGGTACTTCAGCATATACATTGTATAGATAAATAGGGTCTCGATTCACAAACTCCAATATAAGGGCCTGAAGATCCCTATGGTTAGTGGATATTGTCTTAACCATTACAGCAAGATCTTGTTTGATCCAGATCGTCAGGCCACCTGGCGGTTCACCTTTCCCTTTCTTTTCCGCCAGCATTCCATAGTTTAAATACCCCGGGAAATACAACTGCTCCAGAGCCCAGGTTTCCTGGAATAAGCAAATATCATGCCGGCTGATAAAAGAAGCCCATTCTGGGAAATCCATTTTTGTTCTCAGACCAGCAATGTTCCATGAAAGGACAGATCCGGTGAATACAGGAGAATCTATAGATTTGGGAATCTCCTGGGTGATAGCTAATGCTTTATTCTGTACAAGTAACATCCCTGGGGACAAAGGTTCTATAAAAGAAGTGGGGTCCATTGGAATGATTAATACGTGGTCTAGGACCTCATCACTACTTGTCTCCCTGGGTGCTACTTTTCCAGTCTGGGTGTGTAGACAGTCGTTGCTATCCAATCCAGAACAGACCATACCTGTACTCCTCTCAGTAATTTCTCTGGTTGATATCTTTCTCTGGTAGGGTTGTGATCTCATTTGAATCCGGGAGTTATCAGGGGAACAGGTTCTATAGTAGTTAATTATGCAGCACAATATCCTTGGTGCAACATAAACGGTTGCATGGCTAAACACTTATAATGTCCCAAAGGCGAGACCTATTCCTATGCCAGTGCTTGTTTCACGGAGGTGTTCGAAGCAATACATTTTGTGCTGTAAAATTACTGGCAGGGAAGTCTTTGTAAGAGCCTAGTGCTGGAGTAGGTGTCTTTAAATTCCCTTTGGATATAATTAGGAGGAAAGGAGAATGGAAGATAACGTTTGTGGAGCCAGCGTGATGAGTGACAAGCAAGGTATATTACTACCATTGATATGGTAGAACTAGGCCTGCAAAGTACAGCAGTTGTTAACGGTGGCAAGGAAAGGATTATTAGTCTTTCAGAGAAGACTCAGTTGGAGCAAGGCTTCCTGTGAAATTTTGCACATATTATAATTAAGGCTTCCGGTTTTCTGTTTTTATAGATTTTTACAGATAAATACAGACCGAAAACAATGTGTTTCCTGATTGTATTTATTTTTTAAAGTGGAAAAATACTGAAAATGGTGCTTGTTGTGAGAGACTCTCCATACCGTCTTTCATGAATTCTAGGCAACAGCTGAGCAGATTGACAGCATAGGGAGTTAAAAAACAGGATTAGATTTCCTTAAATAGGCATATGTTAACATATATTTGTGGTATAACGCTAATCTGTAGCTGTGAGTGTAGTGTTTTGTTACATGTGGTTGCTTAATTTGCTGAAATGCGACAGGCATCCATGTATGAGAGCACGTCCAAGCTTTAAATAAACGTGAAAATATACAATTTTACGGCTCCATTTATTCTCAAAACACAAAAGAAATATGGATAAATACCAATAAGATGGCCAAAAAAGAAATATGGATAAATACAGACCGCAATGCTAAAAAACAAAAAAAATACCATAAAACTGGGAGCCCTAATTATAATGCACTATACTAGATCTGACGAAGGAATTGTTGAGGTTACGTAACCAACCCAAAATGCAGGAAGCCTTGTAGTTAGTTTTCAGGGATTAACATTCAAGGCTTTAATACACTGAGCTATAGGGGAGGATGAAGGTCCTAGCAAGAGAGAGGAAGGCGGACCAGTAGCATCTGCCTTTAAGACCTTGCTTGAGAATTTGCACTGAAATGTTAAAAAGGAAGGTTATAGTAAGTGCTAGATAATTCCGTGAATATTATGACTGGGTACCTCCAACGTGCCCAAATATTCCTGTTATGCTGTAAATACGGATATCCCACAACGTAAAACAATCAAGGTTTCTAACGGTACGAACAGATTTAGATTTCCTGAACGTACAGTGTACAGCAGTGGGAATCCAATTGGGAAAGTTTTGTAAAAGGCACATGTCCAGCACACAAAGCATTGCAATAGTGTTAATCTTAGAGGTCTGCAGTTAATCAGTATTCCGTGGATCCCCGATTACCTAATATGACATTTCAGACAACAGAAATCTAGACATGAGGATTAAGAGAGCGGAGTCTTCCAAGAGAGCAGAGTATTCCAACTTTTAGAAGATTTGTCCCTAATTGCAGCCAGATTGCAGGAATCCAGGTACTCATCAGAGAGATAGTCAGGGTGCTAACAAAGTGCCCCAAGATCAGGAAAGGCCACCCAATGTCTTATTAAGGCACCCAGTGTAAGGCTAAGCACTGTTTGTAGTCCTCTTTCATTCAACTGAGCATCATACTATGCTTAGTAGTATTCTGAAAGTCGGGCACTCTCTCTCTCTGGTCAGGCAAAATGTCAGATTCTGGAGGAGTCTGTTTTTCTGCTCCCATCTCCCGGACCATCACCATCCTTTTCTGTGCCTTAATGCGAATGTCAGCCCTACACTAGAGATGAGGGCCAAAGCATGCTGTCCCACTGCAAGAAACCAAGTAAGTGGGCTGCATGTCACCCATCTGTTATGAAGAGTGGCCGTGATAAATAGTCTTTGAAAGACAGTATGGAGTCACTAAAGAATAGAAGCAAATATGATCTTAGGGTGTGTAGTGAGTTAGATCAATTTATTGCCTTGTTAGTCAAAAACATTGGGGTCTACGGTTCAGTTGCACCATTATAGCGGAGAATAAACCTTTGGCCTTAGTTGTATTCTATTTAGGGTAGAAGACATACCTCAATTTTTCTGAAGGATCAAGACATATTTTTGGCCATTGAATTTTGACATGGTACACCATGATGTCATTGACAAATGGTAAGGTTTTGATGGCTCAGTTGGAACACCAAGTGTTCAAGTGGAGATTAAATATAGCTTTGGGTAAGTGTTCATTCTGGGGCACCCCACATGCTCCTCAGGTGAGGAATGCAGAGAGTACTCCCTCCATCTGGGCAAATTGTTGTCTCAATATGAATAATACAAACCATTTGAGAAACTGTGATGTGTATGCCTATGTTTGAGGGGAAGGTGGTCAAGATGGCCTGCTAATACGGTTAGGGAGGACTACAATGCTTTTTTCTCTTTTAATTATTTAGTCTTTTGCTTAGGAGAACATGTTTTTGGTGCTGCACTATGAGGCTGAACCCTTATGGTGGAATTAAAGCTGTATTGCATTTATTACTTCCATTTAAAGAGTAGCTGCTTTTGCAAGGATTTTACTCTGGATGGAGATCGAGGGATGGAACGGAGTGTTTTGTGAGTTTGTTGGAGTTTGGTTGCTGCTAAGGAGTAAATTACAGTATTACTGAAGGCGGAACGTCTTGAGGAGAAGGAGGAGTTGATGGGGATGAAGGGTTGAGGGCGTCTGAAGAACGAGTTTCAATGAATGGGGCATTCCTCACAGGAGGTAGCTTTTGATAATATTTGCAAGTATGCCTTTGGTCATTGGGCTGAAAGAATGCTGATTCTGCATCTGTTAGTTGCGTTAATAGGTTGTTGGTTAGCTTGTTATTGAGGTCTGTGTTCTGTCTCTGCCCTGATCTTGTCCATTAAATACTGGTTTATGTTGGTACATTTTTGTGCTGGATGGGGATGGTAGAAAGGGGGTTAATGCAGTGTTTGATTACCTCTTAAATAGCCTTCTTCCCATTGGCTTGTATGAAGGGGCTCAACTAGTAATCTAACTTGGTTTTGATACTATCTTTAGTGTGCAAGGTTTATTTCACTGTGCTTGCTTCCATTGCTGTTTGTATATATGGTTCTCCAGTACTTGCAGAAGGGGCTCTAGAGTGGGCCGAGAGGTTGGGCTTGGCATTTTACTGGTGAGCAATGAATGAAGATCTGCTCTGAGGAGGAGGATGGGACTTGGAGTTTGCAGCACTGACTTTTTGTCTCACTATGAATGTAGATTGGTAGAGCCAAGTTGTGTCCCTGCAACTAATCAATAGGGATATGTTGAATGGTCTCATGGAGATTTCTTTGAGCTTGGGTTGGCCTCTGTGAGGTTCTGCAATGTGTGAGGTGCTGATTGGTGTGGCTTCATTATTCGGATATGCTTGGCAATTGACAGTGGGACAGTCATGGTATTGAAATGTTTAATATGTTCATATGTGAGCTCTTGAGTATAGGAAGATACAGGATGACTATGAATTTACCCAATTGTCACATAAGTTAACAGGTTACTTTCAGCTGCTGATTACTGTAATCAGCCATTTAAAGACTTAACGATGTTGATCAGATATTGTAAACTTCCCTGTTTGATGGATCTGTGGAATGGCACCTGCCAGCGGTAGGAAGAAAAATCTTAAATACTTAAAAGTAATCCAAGCAAGGTGAATGGAAATATTCCTTTTTCTTCTTGGTTTTCTTTTTTTTAATTCCACTGTAGACATATATTATATATTAATTTCACCATAGACATAATTTAAAAGTTTTTGTAACAGACCTCTTAGTGAGAAATAGTACATATGAAATATAGCATAATAATCCCTAGAGCTACTTTTTTTGTTAATGGAAACTGGTGCTGCGAATTTGCCTCTCCTTTTCATTGCGTCAGATTTGCTGTACTGTGAAAATTAAATGGTATTTGATGTTTGTACTGTAGTCATAAATGACTGCATTGATTAGTGCAGTTGCTCTAATTAACATGTTTTATTGGGCCACATTTATTTTCCCTGGCGTGGCATAACATTTCTGAGATAAAAATGTGTTTAGATGTTGTGATTTCATGAATGGTGTCGGCTGCTCGCTGTTTAAAATGCACGTTATTGCCTGCACTGTAATGACTGTTCTTAAAAGTTATAAAACCAATAAAATTGCTTTATTTTAAAAAAGTTGCCATTTCTTAGTTATATTTCATTACTAGCCCCAATTATGGATTTCATATGGAGTGATTCCACCCAGAAAATTTCTTGGCAGATTGTTAAGACTACGTTGGACACTTTTTAGATGTTTGACTCACCCGAACCTAATACCCTAGCTGTTATAGATTGCTTTATGTCACAGTTTTTTCTTTCCACAACCGAATTTCCCTCAGGATGGAATGGACTTGATTACCGCAATGCAACGCCCAAGCTGGCCATGACCTCCTTGTAAGCCCTAGAGCTAAAAGCAGGACCCTGGTCAGAATGTAGCGTGCCGATTGCGTATGTGCCGATAGTCTCGCAAATCTTTTATAACAGTTTGGGCGTCAGCCGAGCGCTGAGGCCACATCCAAATGAATCTTGTCCTAGTATTTGTGGGACCGCTTTTGTCCATGGGGTCATCTGAGCGTGGATAGTCTAATGCTATCTAACAATGGTGTCTGTACAGGGCTGGCTACACTGTAGTCAGGAAACTGGTGGTGCTCCAAGCTGTGATCTCTGTAGCAGACATCGCAATTAATACCAAATTCGTAAATGTGGGCGCTCATCCCTGGCCACCAGTACATCTCTTGCAATTCTAATAGAGATTTTGAGATCCCTTGATGTATCAGACCCTCTCCCATATGTGCTTCTTGAATCAAAACACCTCTCTGATTCCTGTTTGGGATTACTCTATCCCCCACTCCAGGGATTCAAGCAAAAGGAACGGAGTTTGCATCAATTATGTATGTATTTTCGAGTGGATAATTTGGTGGTAACGCAGCTCCGCTGCCTTTGCTTGTGGCATTGACAGCGAGCATGGTTTCTCCGTCTATTTTTGTTTTTGAACGAGTGATTGCAGCTACGTAAGCCGTTTGCACAGCTGCCTTCGCGGCTTCATCAGCCAATGAATTCCCTTCAACGTGAACGCCATCACGCTGATGACTCAGTGTATGGATCACATGAGTCTTTTTGTAGTTCCTTCTGTAAAAAAACTACTTGTTCCCAAAGCATTTTATGCTTGATTGTGCCACCTTTTGCGTCTTTAAAACCATTTTGAAGCCAGTTCTGCAAATATTCATTGTAAGATTGGACGCAGTAATACGAATTGCACACTATGAGTGTGGGGAATTCGCGATCAGTATTTTTTTTTTTTTCACAACAAAATTTTTATTGAGCAGGTAGGTAAAAAAGGAAGTACGTGGCTCCCCACAGTCTGGAGATCACCACCAAGCATCATGACACATTTTTATCTGTAATGCATATTTTACACAAGAAAAGCCGAATAACAGAACACCCCCCCCCTCCTCCACCCACAAACCCCAACCACCCAACCCCCCTACTACCCACCCCTTATCCCTCCCTAACCCCTAACACGTGAGTATACCAGAAAATCTGTATTCGGTCGCCTTGTGATAGGCATGACGCACCGCCTAGGCCCGTACCGCATCCTCTACCTGTATTTCGGCCTCTTGTTCCCTTGGGGGATCCAGTAGCAATCCCCTATACTCCGCCCATCGCTTCCAGATCTTAAAGTGCTTCCGGGGGCACCCTCTCGCCTCAAATACCGGGCGATCCAGTCCCATGAAGTAATCTAATCCAGCCTTCCACGCACACAGGGGGGGGGCTCGCTCTCCCTTCCATGCTCGCGCTAGGTCCCTTTTGGCAACCACAAGCCCCAACAACAATAAATGGCGTTTATATATATATTTCCACCGACTCCCTCCAATACATGGAGCAGCCCTAATCTAGGAGTGCGGGGAAGATCCCATCCTAATACCTCTGACAGGCAACTCCAAACGCCCCTCCAGAACCTGACCAATCCAGCACACGACCATACTGTATGCAATAGCGTACCTTTCTGAGCTCCGCAGCGCAGACACTCTGGTGACCCAATCAATCCCGCCTTCCACAGCCTCTCTCGGGTGTAGTACGCCCTGTGTAAGTACTTGAACTGAATGAGCCGAAGCCGTATGGCGATGGCGGCCCCACGCGGGGACTCCAGGGCCTCCCTCCAATCATCGTCATCCAGGAGACCAACATCTTCCTCCCAGGCCTCCTTGAGTGAGAGGAGGTTGGTTGAGCAGTGAGTAACCAGTGTTTGATAAATTCGGGACACTTTCTTATCTCCAAGGTCTCCCATGAATACCTTCGCTTCGAGTGGGCTGAATTTCGGGAGTGACTCCAGGTTCGTAAGGCTAGGCGTCAGCGCATGTCGAAATTGAAGGTATCGGAAGAATTGGGTCTTGGGCATGTGGAACTCTGCACTGAGCTCCTGGAACGACTTGAGGGTAACCCCTGTCATGACGTGGCCCAACGACGAGATCCCGATTGCATCCCAGCCATCAAAGCCCGTCAATGTAGCCAGTGCGGGCAGTTGCCCATTGTGCCATAGCGGAGTCTTCGCCGTTAATCGACTCCACCAGCCCATGCGACGCAGTGCCTGTCGCCACACCTCAAAGACAACTCGCGTAGCACACGGCAATGCCCGCCTTGGCCTAGCCGAGTATAAGATCGTATGGAGGGTGTTATTCCCCATCAGCAAACGCTCCAGGGCATACGCCGGATCTCCCCTGTCTCCATACCACCAGTCATTAAGTACCAGCAGCTGGGAGGCCTGATAGTAGGATAAGAGGTCCGACGTGGCTAAACCACCACAGTACGTAGACAGGAAGCATGTTCGCAGCGCTACCCTGGCCGCCCCCCCAGCCCAGAGGAAGCGGCCCAGAACTGAGTTGACCTGTCGAAACCACCGGGGGTTAATTGGATGTGGGTAGCTTTGCAGCTGATAGAGGAGGCGCGGAAGCGCCACCATCTTGAATATCGCCGACCTACCGAAAATGGTTAGGGGCATCCGCGACCATGTTTTCACATCCGTCTGGACCTTTTCCCATACTGGCACTATGTTCCGTTCCCATGCAATATCCACTGATTCAGAGAGGAACACTCCTAGGTATTTTAACCCCCCGGCCGCCACCTGCAATGTTGACGCCCAGGGACCTGCTGCAGCACCACCACCCAACACCCACAGAGTAGACTTGCGTGGGTTCAAATGTAGGCCCGATACCTCCCCAAAAATACGCATGATGTCCAAGACTCGGGGTCCCGACCTAGGGAGATCCGTAAGAAAGAATAGGACGTCGTCTGCGTATAGCGCGATTCTATCAGTAAGGTTCCCACCCCACTCAAAGCCCCGCTTCTGGGCGTCAATACGCACCCAAGAGGCCAGAGGCTCCATAGCTAGAGCAAAGAGGTATGGGGAGAGTGGACACCCCTGTCGGGTCCCCCGGCCAATTGGAAATTCTTTCGAGACCGCCCCGGAGACCCGCACCGAAGCAGTGATATCTGTATATAGTAATTTGACGTAGGAAACAAACACCGGGCCCAGGTTGAGACGGGGCAGAAGTGCAAATAAATACGCCCAGCTAACTGAGTCGAACGCTCTGTCAATGTCCGCCAGCAGCAACGCTGCCCGGTCACCCGTGGCACCCATAGCATCAACTGCCGCCTGTGCCCGCCTGATATTATGCCGCGTCGCCCTATGTGGCATGAAGCCGGCCTGGTCGGGGTGCACCAGATCCGTCACATACGGGAGCAGGCGGTTCGCCAACGCCTTGGCAAGTATTTTGGCCTCTATGTTGAGCAATGAGATCGGACGATAGGAGTCGTGACTGTCCGGAGGCCTGCCTGGTTTCTGAAAAACCACCACTTCTGCATGACGCCAGTCAGGGGGCAGCCTACCTCGTGTGCGCGCCGCTTCCAACGCATTTCGGAAATGGGACCCTAGTTGGAGGTGGAATTTCTTATAAAATTCGCTCGGGAAGCCACTTGGCCCAGGTGCCTTCCCAGTGTTGAGCTGCCCCAGCGCGTCGCCCAGCTCCTCCGCCGTAAGGGGAAGATCCAGTGCTACCTTGGTCTCATCCGAGACCGCCCTCGGCGGTAAGTCATCGATGAATTTGGCAACCTCCTCCGCAGTCAGACTATCCTGCGGTGCATATTGTACCTCAAAAAAGTGGGCAAGCTCGCCGCCAGCTCACCCGGGTCAGTAATCGCTGTCCCGTCTTCAGCACTGAGGCCCGGCAGTGCAAGTGGCTGGAAGGTACGCTGACACAGCCTATGAAGCATCGTGCAGGACTTATCTCCCCATTGATACACTCTGCTCCGCGTGGCCAGCCATGCCTGTCGAGCCTCGTCCAACAGCACCGACGCATAAGTCTGTTGTGCCTGCAGGAGCAATCTCACCGCTATTTCATCGCCCCCTCTCTGGCACCGCTGTTCCAAGGACACCACAAGCGTGGCCGCCTCAGCAATGGTTTCTCGGTGTCGTCTGCGGGCTGCCGCACACCACGCAATGTCAATGCCCTGTATGGTGGGCTTTATTGCCTCCCAAACCACCACCGCGTCTGTCATTCACGAGGTTTTCGTCCCAATAGTGGGCAATCGCACCACGTAGATGCTGGACGTAGTCCTGCTGCTGGAGGTGCCACGAGGACATCCTCCACCTGAAAGGCTGTCTTTTTTTAAGCATATCAACTCTGACCCCCACTGGGGAGTGGTCAGATAGCCCTCTCGGCAAAATGTCGGCCTCCCGCACTCTGTTCAGGTACACTCCGGGCACAAACACATAATCAAGCCTCGAGAAGGAGCCATGTACCGCGGAAACATACGTGTATTCTCGCACCTTAGGATGCATATGGCGCCACACATCCACCCAGCCCATCCCATCCACCATCGCAGTCAATCGGGAAGGGGGGGCAGTCACTATCGTCTCTCGCAGTCGCAGGCGATCCATGCTTACATCCATCACCTCGTTCCAATCACCTCCCACCACTGCCATGGACTCCGGAATATCGTCCCACACAGTAAACAGCCGCTCAGACAAGGACCACTGCATAGGGGGAGGGGCGTATACACTGCCAAAGACCACCGGTTCAGTGCCCACCATACCTTTGATAAAAATGTAACGACCCTGTGGATCCGCCCATTGTTTCTCGTGGACATAGGCCAACCTGCGGTGCACCAAGACGGCTACCCCCTAGACCCCCTGGCAAATCCGGCATGATACACTTGTTGGTAGCCAAACCGCTGTAAACTGAGCACTTTCGTCCCCATCATGTGCGTTTCTTGCAAAAATAGCACATCCACAGCTTCCCTCTTCCCCCATCGCAAAATCGCTCCACGTTTGATCTTATCGAGCATCCCCCTGACATTCCAAGTAACTACGCGCATGGACTCACTAGGGAGCCCTGAGGACGCTTCAGCCATAATCAAGGGGTACCACCCAATCAGGCCCCGTACGCCACACCCACACACCTAGCAACGACATCAACATACCAGAAAGACTCACGTGTTGTCCCCCCCACCTACCCCACGTCCCCCCCAACAGCAACAGACCCCCCACCCACAGTGACCCCACCCAACCCCAACTCTACCCCCCCTTCCTTCTCCATCTGCACCCCACACCCCCCTCCCCTATACCTCATAGAACTCTGAAGTACCTGTCGCGGCATGGGCAGCCTTGGGCCCAAAACAGAGGACCCAAGACCAACCATGCCAATGGATCCCAACTCCCCGGAAAACAGTAGAAACATCCCCCCCCCCCAAGACAACTCCCACACTAGTAGGAGAATGGCAGCCCCTAAGAAGCGGCCACCCGAACCCCCCCCACAATCCCACACATGTACAATAAGTCATTCTCCATCAACAACAGAGGCCTTGGTCATGCATCCAAACTATAGGACCCGGCCATGCAGCTCCCATTAAGAGGAGCTTGTATCAGCAACTGAGAAGCAGAGTACTCCCAAGGCCTTCAATGATCCTTTCCAGATTGGTCCGAGTCCACTGTCTTACTTTCTTGTGTCCCATTGACAGAAGCAGATCGCTTCCGTGATCTGGACCTCCGGTTCCTTCTGCTCCTGGCTGTCTGGTCCCCACGTTCCTGCGATGAACCTCTGGAAGAGCCGGAGTTGAGTCCCGGTTGGGCATTCGGCCTGAGTCTCACAGTTTCGTCCGTCCATTTAAACACATCCTCCGGGGTGTCAAAGAAGAGCGTTCGCGATTGAAAAACCACCCGCAGGCGGGCCGGATACAGCAGGGAATACTGGATTTTCAAGCCTCGCAGCTTTGCCTTGGCGGCAATGAAGGAATGGCGCTGTTGCTGCACAAGCCTAGTATAATCTGGAAAAATCATGATCTTTTGATTTTCATACAAAATGGAATCCCTGGTCCTCGCTTCTTTCAAAATGGCGTCCCGATCATGATAATTCAAAAGTCTAGCGATCACTGCCCTGGGCCGCTCACCCTCCGGTGGCCTCTGTGTTAGGGCTCAATGGGCACGCTCAATGACAAAACAGTTAGAGAGAACCCCCGGGGGCAGCCAGCTCTCCAGCCACTGTGAGAGAAACTGTTCCATATTCCCCTTCTCACACCTCTCCGGAAAGCCAATAAAGCGGAGGTTATTTCTGCGTGCGCGCCCTTCCGCATCTTCCACGCGGAGTGCCAGGCCCCTCTGAATATTTTCCATTGCCGCCATTTTCTTTTTCAGGGAACCGACATCGTCCTCCACCACCGATATTCTAGATTCCGCCTCTGTAATTCGTGCCACTGCGTTCCGTAAATCCTGACGCAACAAGGTGACATCTGCACCCACCGCACCAATTTTAGCATCGAGCATGTCTCTGGACTGGGTGATCGCTGCCATGAGCGCCGCATTATCCGCGCCATGTCCTCCTCCCGAGGGCCCGGGACCTCCACTGGGCCCTGTAAATTTATCGATGGTCCCCTGCTTGGAGGGACCCCCGCCTCCTCTGGTCATGGCTGCAGACCACAGACGGGCTGTGTAGGATAATGGTACCAACGCAGGCTCGTTACTTCGTCTGTAATGTCCAATATAAGCCTCACCCAGCGTTCCTTCCACCACGGGGTACAGTCGCCCTCACACCAGTACTGGCGTAGATCCCCGGCGAGGCTGTGGACTTGTGGCTGCCAGATCAGGCCCCAGGCCCCGCGGTCCCGCAGCCGCGTGGACCACCCGCTTCTGATCGATCTGTCCCTCGTCGCTGGGTGCCGCGGGCCCTAGTTGCTTCAGCAGCCCGACCCCCTGAACCCGCCACCAATAATTCCACCTTCTAGGTCCCAGGGGGGGGGGTCACTCACAGTTCGTGGTTCGCCGCAGGGCAGCGTCGGTAACGGGTCAGCTCGGCCACACTCCGGTCCGTCGCCCGTAGGAGTCCAGCAGTGGGGGCCCAGTCTCCCGGTCCGGGCCGCACCCCAGGGGTCTCAGCCTTCCAGGCTCTGCCGGATGCCGACTGGGGTCAAGAGCCGACGTCGATCTCGATGGGCGGGGACCACGAATCTCGAGGCCCCGGCCGCACTGGATCCCTTAGGCCGCTGCTTCTTTCTGGGCACGTTCTCTGCTCCAGGTACCTCTGCCCCCACCAGTGAGGCAACGGGGGGAACGCCTATCACCCCTCAGCCTCCAGGATAATTTAGGACCAGGAAGATCGGCGGGTCGTCCGGCCCTCTTAGAAGCCCTCCGGCCGGGAGGCGCCAAAATCGAGGCCCCGGCTTCGCCGCCCCGCTCCAGGCCTCACGTCTCTCCCGGCAACCCAGCCGCATCAAACAGTCCAGGAGCCACGCTGTTTATACCGGAGGACTCCCGATACCTTCAGCAACACTTGCCCCACATGTGGTGTGTAGTTTGGGCTCGGGGACCAGGATAATCGGCCGGATTAATATCGGGCCGGCGGGAGCTCTAGCAAGCTGCAACCGCCATCGTCGCCCGCGAAGCCACGCCCCCCGCGATCAGTATTTTTAAGGGCCATCTTGAAAGCCTGCAGTTCAGCTCACTGAGCTGTACAGACTCTGAGAGATTGAGTTTTTGTGACCATAGGTCTGAATTTACCAGCGTGCCAGCGACCTTTAACAATCGCGCACGCAGCACTATAAGCTTGTTTTCCCCCAATTGCGGATTGTGCTGATCCGTCTGTTTATATTATACAGCCCTAATGTTCTAGATGCATAATTTCAGTGGGCAGAGGACATTCTTGTTCGTATTGGAGAAATTCTTGTCTTCAAGTAAGAATCAAAAACTTATTCAACGTCTTGTCGCAGCAAGAGAATTAACCCATTGTATCCATCTTGGATGTAGAGCTTTTGCATTTGGAATGCTTGCCTTTGTTACTGCCTCTAAGGCAGGTACAGGAGTAACGACTTTTATGCGTTTACCCTGTGCGAGGGCTCTCTCTTTTGCTACCGCAGTTTGAACCGCTGTCAGAATTTTTTCTGTTGAAGTGAATTTCATTTCAGCTTGTGTGTACAAGTGCGATTTGTAAGCTATAGGTACCTTTTCACCTTCATTAAAGGATAGGTATGTGAATCTGCATCTCCCTGGGAGGATTTGGATTACAAGGTTGCGTTTGTTTACGCGTGTCTGTAAATGTGTTGTTGCTAACATGTCTGCACTGAACGCAAAATTTCTGTGTGTTTTGAGTCCAATTAGTTTGCTTGAAATCAGGTTTGATTAATTCGTCGAGAGGTTTAACCCTTTCTGTGGTAATTTAGAATGTAAGTTCTTCCGAAGTTCAGGAATCCTAAAACTGACTAAGTTTTTCAGCGTTTCTGTAGGTTGGAGCAGCGCACATTTTTCTAAAAAGTTTGCTGACAGGCTTTTGCCTTCACTTGAAAGTTTGTATCCCAAAAATAGGACGTTCAGGTGGGCAATCCTTGATTTTTTTTAAAGTTGAATTTATACCCTTCAGAGGCGAATCCAAGTATTATGGTGTTCACCCTGTTCAAGTGCCTGTCCAAATCATTGTCTGTAAGATAATGTCATCGACATAAGTTAATGCCTCATCATCGTACATTTGTAGTAACTCTATTACTCTGGCTGAAAAGAATCCAGGACTGTTCTTGAATCCCTGGGGGAGACGACAAAAGTGTTGGTGTGTCCCCATTATTGAGCAAGCAGTCAAGTACCTTCTTTCAGGTGCAATATTTTGACAGAAGAAACCGTTTGAAATATCTAATGTGGTTTTATATTTTTTGTGCACGATGTTATTCATCAGTGCTGCACTGTGTGCATTTTGTACTGCAAAGGTTTTGCAACAAGAATTTAAATATCTGTAGTCCAAAACTAGACAATATGTATTGTCTGGTTTGGAGACAGGAAACAAAGGTTTGTTCATGGACGAGCTGCATGTTTCAATCACCCCTTGGTATTCAAGTTGATCTAAGATCTTCCTGACCTGTTTTTTGAATTCTTGTTTAACCGGATATGCTTCTGAGCAGTTGGTTGATTTTTTAACTGGATCTTATGGTGAGGAGAATCCTCATCCCATCCCACATGATTTTTATATAATGCTGGAGCCTTGGCTACAGCCCATTTTCTGGCATAGGTGTATTTTTTATGAATAGGAATATGATTTGAGAAGGCTGGCATACTGATCTCTTCGCCATGTGGGCCCTCCCTGACAAATTCAGGTGGCCAGTCTTTTTCAGCCAGAAGAATGTCATAACCCTTAGATAGTTTTTACCCAAAAGAGTGCTTTTATTTTTCTAGTTATGTCCCCCTCTATACGGAGTGTTACTTCATATAACTTATGTGGTATACTAACCCTGGTATCTGCAGTTTCAACCTGAAAGCATTCATTCAGGTCCACTGTCTCCAGATGATCCTTCAGGATCTTGCGAGCTATTGTAACCTCTGCTGCGCTGTCCAGCATTGTCTGGGCCCACTCACCGTTCTTGAGTTGTGTCCTTAAGATTCTCTGCATGTCTGATTTTAAGACTTGCTACCTTCTTTTTGGTAAAGCGAGTTTTCTTATTTTTCGGACCGTGTTGATCGACTTTGGACTTCACACGTTCTTCCTTGTGTTCTGATCGACCTCTTCTTTCGGATTGCTGCGAGGAACTCTGAAAGGTACAAGAGGAACGTGCATCAGTATCTTGATATCTATCAGGTTTTCTCAAATTATCCCTGTTTCTGAGATTATATCTTTTTTCAGAGTGCTCCTTTTGAGGAGACCTACCTCTGGATTGAGAACGCTTCTCTTTAGGAAGTGTCTGTCTAGTATTTTCCCACTTTTTTTTTTAGGAGTGGTGAGGTTGTTTTTAATAAAAACTTTTTCAGGATTTTCTGTTAGATCGGGTTTTACTGGTTTCCCTCCCAAACTATCTCTTTCTAGTTCTTCATAGGATTTTTCAATTATTTTGGCAAGTTCATACGGTTGCTCAGTTACATCAAGTTCTTTTAGTTTTTGGCGGATTGCCACGGATGCTGCTTCACCCTTAATATTAGCTAATATTCCAGCTGAGACCTGTTTGAAATCTTTCAGTAACTTCATATCGAGATTTAAAGCAGGCTCTACTCCAGTGGTGTCAAACACAAGGCCCGCGGGCCGAATCCGGCCCGCCAGACCTCGTCCTGTGGCCCGTGTAGCCGCCGCCGGCCGCCAGCCTTCACCTTTTATTCTCGCTTTTATTCTCGCTTTTTTTTATTGAGACAAGAAAGCTGCCTCTTCAGCGCATGCGCGGCAGCCTACAAGCCAGAGAACGTCTGCCCTCTAGCGTTATTGACACAAGAAAGCCGCCTCTTCAGCGCATGCGCGGCAGCCTACAAGCCAGAGAACGTCTGCCCTCTAGCAGCGCCGGCTCTAGCAGCGCCGGCCGTTCTACACAGGAAGCCTCCACTTTCCATGCATTCAGGAAACCTGCACTTGTTGAGCGCATGCCATCCGGTGATCTGTGACAGATCCAACGGCTGCCTGAACCCTTCTCTCCTGTACTGTAAGTACACAGTCATATGATGTATGTGGGGGGGGGAGGGGGGTTCTGCTTATTATTCTGCTTCAGCTTAAAAGTCGAGCGGTAGACTTTGGATATACTGACCACTTCCATGTCACTTTACAGTGGTATAGGGACCATAAACTACAATCAAATAACCGAAAAATGTCCAAGAAAAGAAAAGTTGATGCAGAGGGAAGGCAATTTCAGGAGAGATGGGAAAGTGAATACATGTTTGTGATTAATGGAGACAAGCCGGTATGTCTTATTTGCTATGAGGCAGTGGCAGTGATGAAGGAATACAATTTACGCCGGCACTTTGAGACCAAACATGGAGCCAAATTTGCTAACCTTAGCCACCAGGAAAAGCAACAAAAGGCCCAAGAATTAAAAGGTAGCCTGCATTCTCAACGGAATATTTTTGCAAAAATGACAGCAAAAAATGATGCAGCAGTGAAAGCCAGCTATCTTGTGGCTGAAGAAATTGCGCGAGCTTCAAAGTGCTTTTCAGAAGGTGCATTTGTGAAGCAGTGTATGCTGAAGGTATGTGAACAGGTGTGCCCTGAGCAGAGACAGGCTTTTAACAATGTCAGCTTGTCAAGAAACACCATCACAGACCGAGTCAGGGACCTAGCCTGTAATCTTAAAACAAAGTTGGCTGAAGAGGCATGCAGTTATCTGGCATTTTCATTAGCTGTTGATGAAAGCACTGACAATACTAATACAGCTCATCTAGCTATTTTTGTAAGAGGTGTGAAGGAAGACTTGTCTGTCAGTGAGGAGCTCTTGGATGTGGTCGCCATGTATGGGACAACAACTGGGAGGGACATCTTCAACGCAGTGGAGGAATCCGTAAATAAAATGAAATTACCTTTGGAAAAGTTGGTGGGACTTACTACTGATGGCGCTCCAGCAATGTGTGGAGAGAGAAATGGCTTGGTTGGACTGTTAAAAGAGAAAATGAAAAACAGTAATTGCCACACGCCGCTGATAACTTATCACTGCATTATCCACCAAGAAGCTCTGTGTGGCAAGGTTCTGCAACTGGATAACATAATGTCCACAGTCACGAAAACAGTGAATTTTCTGCGTGCACGGGGTCTGAATCATCGTCAGTTCCAACAATTTTTGAAGGAGGTGGGCATGGAACATACAGATGTGCCATACCATACAGAAGTAAGGTGGCTGAGTAGGAGCACCGTTCTCAAGAGATTTTTTGAGCTTTTGGAAGAAATTACTCTTTTTATGCAAAGTAAAGGAAAGCCCTTGTCAGAACTGTCAGATCCAAACTGGCTGTGCGATTTTGCCATGTTGTGTGACATAACAGAGCATCTCGCCCATCTGAATCTGAGGCTGCAGGGCCGCAAACAAGTCATAACCTCAATGTATGAGGCAATAACAGCTTTCCAGGAGAAACTGCGCCTATGGAAGTCACAGCTTGAAAAAGACAGTCTTGCCCACTTTCCTGTCTGCCAGAGCATCTCAACTTCATTCCCAGGTACTTTTTCATGTGCTCGATTGGGTACCAAAGTGAATCGGCTGATTGATGAATTCAATCGACGCTTTTCTGACTTTAAACAACAACACTTAACCTTTACCAGCTTTGCCAATCCCTTCAACATCGATGTTGACAGTGCACCACATCACCTTCAAATGGAATTAATTGAACTTCAGTGCAACAGCAGCCTGAAAGCGAAGTTCCAGGATGCGACAGTCGACGACTTTTACCGTCTCCTCCCCCCTGCTTTGATGCCACAGCTCCGACTTCAAGCTGCACGTGTTCTGTCCATGTTTGGGAGCACCTATCTATGTGAACAGATGTTTTCAATCATGAATCTGAACAAGACCAAGCACAGATCACGCATCACTGATGATAACCTCCATGCTGTTTTGCGGATTGCTACAGCACAAGACCTAACGCCAGACATCGATGGACTGACCTCAGGAAAACGATGTCAGCCATCTACTCAGAAAAGTTAAAAAAAAGTTAATGCCTTGTGTTTGCCATATGTGTAATAAACAGTGTTTGGCAATATTTGTATGTTTAAAAAAAAAATTACTGTCTGTTACCAAAAATCATTTTTCAATAAATTGTACAATAATTGTACATTTGAATATCTACTTGCCATTATTCTGACTATGTTTCTGCTTTAAGAGCTAGTTATTATTACAAAAAACAGTAATAATTGAATGCAGTGACAATAATTTATGATAATAAAGAGTGGACACATAGTCCACAGATACAACCGGCCCTTTGAGGGTGACCAAACTGCTGATGCGGCCCCCGATGAATTTGAGTTTGACACCCCTGCTCTACTCCGTATTCATTTTGAATCTGTTTCAGGACGTCTGGTATTACCACCATGGACGGAACACCATGTGTTTTTGTGTAGATTGCAGCAAAGACTGTACCCCAAGTGTCACAGTCCTCCAGGTGTGGTGCGATCCCCATTGGTAAACAGATTGTAAGAATCCGGTGTTACTCATGAGGTGTACTATCGGGAAATACTGCTTCGATTTGAGTAATTTTAATTTTTTGAGCTAACCAGAATGGAATTTGTTCCCTTTTTGTGGGTAATTTAACAATGACTGATTGTATAGTCTGTGGTGTAATTTTGTTTGTGTTCCCCTTATGAGGGGTGTGCTGTGGAATTCTTATAGCAGGTTGGACTGTTAGAATCCGCATGACATATTGTACCAATTGTCTATGTATTTTAATTAAGTGTTTTAGCTGAGCTAATAGTTCTGGACCTGTCATTTGTTCATGGCAGGATGTGGTGTATAGCTAGCTAGTACCGGCCATGTCGCTCCTGGTCTCCCTAGTGGACCAAGCCTGGTAATGTGATTTTGATGGTGTAGGGCGCCTTTAAACCAGAGCTGGGTAAGTTAGTGGAATTTCAAAGTCCTCGAAAGGAACGTATTTCGCTGGATGTTCCTCTATCTTATAGAAGTGGAACACATGTGTTGTTGGATTTGCTTGTGGAAAGATAATCCATGAATAGAATACCTCTGTCTGCCGATATTCCTGTGCCTCTATGACAAAAATTACCCTACCACCTCTTGGTGATAGGCCATTTTCTGTGAGCTTTATAGCTATAGTTTTCCGCACATTTTCCGGGATGTTTATAGCATCTGGGTCGTCATGTCGGAAACCCGTGATGTCAAGACCTGGTTGGTTTGCATTTACTGCAGTTCCATTTACCCATGGATTATCCTCATCGGTATCCAACATTTTGTTTGAAAGTCATGCAGAACAAGTTTCAAGGTAATAAAGATAAGGTGCACAATATTTCGGAACACAGTATCCTTCAACGTTTAACAAAACCAAAACCCAAAAAAAATAGGATTTTCGTGCTACTCAGTTATGGCGGATATGTTATCTTTTAACCCACTCCAGACGTCTATTGGAGTATTTTACGGGATAAAGGTGTCTCTGTGAAAAGCCCGACTGAGTTACTCTAGTATCTAGCATTAAAATTAGTGCCTTACCAAACGTTGGGCGCCATGTAGTGTAGTTCCTATATTCCCAATAGGCTCTGCGCATTGGAATAATATATCCTATAGATGTGACGTAGGACTTATGTCTACTAGGTCTCTATCGAATATATTAGACTTAATTGTGAGTGCCAGCTAGCTCAGAGGTCTTTAGAAACGTTCTCGAGTTCCCAAGAAGAGATTTAGTTTCTGACAACTTTGTTTCCCCAAGATAAAACTGATCTTCAGAGTCGTTGAAACAATAGATAGATATTTTACTTAGTCATTCGTGCATGCTTAGTTTCACCAGAGTTTGCAGAGATTTAGATAGACCGGCGTTTTCAATAAAAGTATTTATTGAACAGTCTTCTTTCTCAAGCAAAAGAAATGAACTGCTACAATCTTAATACTGGTTGCAAAATATAATGCATACAGTAAAAAGAGTAGAATAAAATAATACTTTAAGAGCATTGTATGGTTCCTAGACCGTAGATAAATACATACATAAATAACAAAGGCTAAAAAGTACTCAACTGGTGCTTCTAAAGTACGCCTACCCCGATGTACCTAACCTAGGTCGAGTACGAGGGAAGAAGTAAGTGAGGTGTAGCATAAATTTAGTATTCTTTGCCAAGAATCTATCCAAGATTTCTCTAAGGGTCCAATCAGCTCTGTACCTTGGTTTTAGAATGAAGAAGGTCAGGCTCAGGACTCGATTTCCGAACAACCCGCAAGGGTAGCTTGGAAACACTGGAGCTTGATTTCTTGGCAAGAGAAAAGACAGCGTCTCTCTCAGTGCGTCTGCTGGAGGGTCGGCTTCCTTCGGCACTTGCTGTAGCAAGATGCGTCGAGCAAGTAGATAGTCGAACTGCTCCAAACCACCGTGTGTTTGCTATGGCAAGTATGAGCATATTTATACCTTAAAAGTGCCGAGTTTGACGTAAAGGTGGACATAATAACGTCATCAAAGAGTCTCAGTTCTTTGAAAACTCCATGAGTTCTTGGACAAGTCAGTATTCGAGCAAGGGGAGGACCCTAGCTGCTGAAGCAGAGTTTTCCAAGAAATCGTTGTGGATTTTCGGAACTAGTGGAAGTAGCCATGCCGTATTTGGACTGCATGAGCTATGTCTAAATAAGGTTATGATTTCTATGCCTATATAAGGATATGGTGATTTATACCTATATAAGGGCATAAAACAGGAAATGTACACTAGGTTCCTAAAATGCTATACAACAGTGAATTGAATGATTCCTTCTTCTTGGTTTTCTTTTTTTTTATTCCACTGTAGACATATATTATATATTAATTTCACCATAGACATAATTTAAAAGTTTATGTAACAGACACCTTTGTCACGGTGCAGTTATTTCATCAGGACTCATATTTTATAAAAATCACAAATATGTTCAATCTCTTTTTAACGACCTGTCCTGAATGGTTAAGTACCTCTTAGTGAGAAATAGTACATATGAAATATAGCATATTAATCTGTAGAGCTACTTTTTTTTAATGGAAACCGGTGCTGCGAATTTGCCTCTTCTTTTCATTGAATCAGATTTGCTGTACTGTGAAAATTAAATAGTATTTGATCTTTGTACTGTAGTCATAAATGACTGCATTGATTAGTGCAGTTGCTCTAATTAACATGTTTTATTGGGCCACGTTTATTTTCCTTGGCGTGGCATAACATTTCTGAGATAAAAATGTGTTTAGATGTTGTGATTTCATGAATTGTGTTGGCTGCTCGCTGTTTAAAATGCACGTTATTGCCTGCACTGTAATGACTGTTCTTAAAAGTTGTAAAACCAATAAAATTGCTTTATTTAAAAAAAAGTTGCCATTTCTTAGTTCTATTTCATTACTAGCCCCAAATATGTCACACATCCATGTACACTGTCAGTTTTATTTAAGTGTATATTGTTTTCCTCATGAGTGGTTGTGCATTCCTTTTAAGGGATCGCTATTTCACACGAGGAAGGAGTGCCCGGCTGGCACTGCCTACACTTAAAACTAGGATGCCATCTTAATGCCTGCTAAGTTGTCACTGATTGCACTTTTAGATGACTTGTATGTTCTTGCAAAAATATCACTTTTTTGGGCACAGCTGGAGTTTTCACTCGAGTGTGTAACAGAAAACAGACGATATTCCTAATCACTTACTTATGGCGGCCTCAAGGCCTTTTCTTTGTTAAGGAATTAAATCCGAGAATTAAAGGACAAACCGAAGTTGTGGGGGTGAACGTGTCTACTATCGAACACAATATTTTTAGATGTAATGATTCCAAACCACAATTCAGAATAATATAAGAAAAATCTGGACTTTGGCATCCAAATATGAACATCTGTCAACAATGTCCAATCTCTTCTGACAAATGTGTATGTCAAACATTTGCATGAAAAACATCAAGGCCTAGAATTAGACCTTTCTCTGTGACTTGGTACCTATCTACTGCTTCATCTCAGGGTTAAGCCTCCCTTTACATTAAAAAGAAGCACATGTCCACAACTGGTCAATAACTCATTAAACCTCATTTAAATGGAAAACGTTTGCTATTCTGTAAGCTGTTTAGTTTGTAAGTTTTGTTACTTTAATGCAGCCTACATCTGTTCAATTCTTTTTGCAACTGATCCAGTCTCAGATTTAAAGCGCTCCCTTTTCTATTGTTAAGTATTTCCTAATAGGTTCAGGGGTTGCTTTCATCTTTTTAGAAGTCTATTATAAGGAATTTAGGGCCATGTACTAGGAATGCTTTTGGTAAAATGGGTTGTTATTTGCACACTAACATTATTAGAACATTGGAATGTTGGAAGCTCCATTGTAGACTATGGATTGCTCCATACTTCTACAGGCCGGTAAAGGCCCGAAGAGCAACATTCCAATGTTTTACGAAGGCCTCTCGGAGCTCGAGGGGATTTAAATCCCCTCGAGCTTCGAGAGGCCTTTGTTTTATTAGTTAGAACATTCTGCCCTCTAGTGGCAGAATGTTCTAATAGTCTTATAGCCCTTCGTAGCAGGGCTATACCTGCTATTAATGTCCCAGTCCCTTGTTAAAGTCCCTCCCCTTCGGCTCAGTTCTTTAATGCAGGAGTGTGCCTTTAATAGCCATTATAGCCTGCTACGGCGGGCTATAAGGCTATTTTTTTGTGAACCAACCTATTAGTGCATACCGAGTAGATCGCAGTTCGACCTACCTCACGAATGTTCATGAGGTGTGTCTCAAATTGCAACCCACTACAATGCATTGCCAACAGAGATGGTGGCCTGCTTGGGTCAGCAGACATCGGTGTGTGATTGCTCTTAAATAAATTATCATTAGGTCGAGCCTAGACGTGCAATCAATGCGAAGCATTGATTGCTGTCTGCTCGACGACTATTGTCATCCGTTTCTGGGAATGTAGACACGAGTTGGACGCGCGCTTTTCCAGTCTCAGTTTTGACCGCGGGAGCGCGCTGCTGGCTGCTTGCTGTGTGTGCGGTGTCAGTTTCCCTTTCGCCGTGGAGCCTGGGCTTTCGCTGTCGAGCTTGAGGCGTGCTCTTGTTTTCGTCTTGTAACGTACCATTTGCTACCTCTTGTATTTTGTTTGCTCTTGATACCTGCACAATTGCCTGTATCCCTCTCACCTCTGGCTCAAGCTCTCGTCCTTCCTCCCTGTATCCCCCTCCGTCCCTCTCACCTCCGGCTCAAGCTCTCGTCTTTCTTCCCTGTGTCCAGACTCCACAACCTGCTCCGTTGTTCTCCGTCCCTTCCAGGCAGTTCGTGTGTTTCACGCCTCTCCTTTCTACCGCCCGGAAATCCGATTTGCGTGTCAGGCCTCGCTCTCGCTGTTCTAAGTGGCGTGTGTGGCATAGTCAGGGTTCCTTTTGCGTGCCACGCCTTGCTCTCGCTGTCCCCTGCTGTTCTTAGTGGAGCGTGCGGCATGTTTAAAGTTAGTTTTGCGTTCCACGCCTCGCTCTGGCTGTCCATTGCTGTTCTCAGTGGAGTGTGCTACATGTTTAGGGTTAGTTTTGCTGGAGGGCCTGGTCTGCTCCGGTTTCAGGGACTCTGGTGTTGGCCTCTAACGCAGCCTGTGTATGTGCTGTTTACATTTGCTATTTCCTATGTATGTAAGAAGTGTTTGCACAGTTATGGGTGTGGTATTGTTCTTAAACTTCACACAGGCTGAGGGAGCGCGCGACCCTGAGGGCAGGCGACCTGCCCCCCAGGCAGCCCCGGAGCAGGGTTCAAGACACCTCCTGCTGCTCCCTGTCATCAAACGTCGGGGATAACCTTCCTGGCAGTTAATTGAAATAAAAGTGCTTCGTTTTGTATGCTAGGACAGCTCTACTGGTCAGGCACAATAATCTGCAAAAAAGTGCTTTGTTTTGTATGCTAGGACAGCTCTACTGGTCAGGCACAATAATCGGCAAAATAGCGGTGTTTGCAGATGCTAAATTGGATGATCCTGACAGCAATGTACGTCGGAAGAAAAAGTGTTTGAAGTGTGCGCACCCAGGCACGAAGTTGGGGCGGAGGAGGCTGCAAACTTGTCAGTGTGGACATTACCGGAGGCTACGATGCAGCGCAACATGGCGGGGACCCGGGATCTGCTCGGCAGTTAAGAACCGGGAGTGCTGTGTTAGCAACGGTCACTGCAGTAAACTTCTACAGGCAGTGCGTGCCCGCTCTGGCTGTTGTACTAACTGCGCGGCTGGTAGTGCGCGGTGAGTGGAGAGGGAGAACTTCACTACATGGGCCCCCGGTGCTATGATGTGGTAAGCCTCTGTAAAATGGCGGCGCTTTGAAGTGTACCGGCATCGGTCCTCTGTAAAACGATGCGCTAGTAAGCGTGCAGCTTGTACCACTGGTGACCTCGCAGAGACAACAGACTTTTATATTTGATTTCTATGCCAGGCGGCTGTGAGGTGTCGCTGTGTGAAATATTGGTGGCAGTGTTTCGTGTGCATTCTGGAATATTGGCGCGAAAGTGCAACCCTTGACTTGACTTGTGACTGGGTGGTTTTAGGTCTTCTAACATTGTGACATATTCGCCTCATCTCCCGCGTTCATTCTTTCCAAGGAGAGCCAGTCACTTTCTTTCTCTGGTTTCCGCTCGATTTTCTTCTACATACTGGATGCTCCATTTCCTTCTCCATCATGGGTGTAGGATGACCATTGCCAGGCACTATTATTAATTGATATGTACAATGATGTAGTGGAGATTGTTCTATGACCCTCACACCCCTTCACCCTTACCCTCACCCCCCCTCACTCACCCTCACCCCCCTCACCCTCACACCCCCACACCCCCTCACTCACCCACACACCCCCTCACTCACTCACCCACACACCCTCACTCACCCACACACCCTCACTCACCCACACACCCTCACTCACCCACACACCCTCACTCACCCTCACACCCTCACACACCCCACTCTCACACACCCTCACCCTCACACACCCTCACCCTCACACACCCTCACCCTCACACACCCTCACCCTCACACACCCTCCCCCTCACACACCCTCCCCCTCAACCTCACACCCCCTCAACCTCACACCCCCTCAACCTCACACCCCCTCACCCTCACACACCCTCACACCCCCTCACACACCCCCTCACCCTCCCCCTCACCCTCCCTCACCTTTACCCTCACACCCCCCACCCTCACACACCCTCACTCACCCTCACATACCCTCACTCACCCTCCCACCCCCTCAGCACCACCACATTATCACTCAGCACCACCACATTATCAATCAGCACCACCACAGCACCACTCAGCACCACCACAGCATCACTCAGCAGCACCACCACAGCATCACTCAGCAGCAGCACCACCACAGCATCACTCAGCAGCATCACTCAGCAGCATCACTCAGCAGCACCACTCAGCACCACCACAGCACCACCACAGCACCACCACAGCACCACCACAGCACCACCACAGCACCACCACAGCACCACCACAGCACCACTCAGCACCATCCCAGTATCACTCAGCAGCACCACTCAGCATCACCACAGCACCACTCAGCACCACCACAGCACCCCTCCGCGCCACCCCAGCATCAATCTGCGCAACCATTCAACAACAACTGGTTCAAATATGTTCTCTCAATGTTTCAAGCTTTATTACAAATGTCACAAAAAGATGTTAATATTTCACTTCTGTTCTTGGATTTTCGTCACAATAAAATACACTGAACATAATCTTCACAAAAGTTATTTACAAAAGTTTAAGCTATTGCCATTATAAATTAAAATCACTTTTATTTAAGTATTAATTATTTAAAAAAAAATTAAAAGCCATTGTAATTTGTAATATCAATACATCTAAGTCACGTAAATACAAAACCTGTTGCATTACAAATGCTATAGGTGTCACATTTGCGAAAGTTAAAACTATTGGCATTGTAAATGACAAAGCTATTAATTTAGCTATTTTCAAAACCAACACATACATAAAAAAATTGTCATTTACAAGACCAATAGCTCAAACTTTCATATTGCTAGAACTATTGCATTGCAAATGCTTGTTTTTTTAATGTACCTCTTTTTTCTTATAGGAAAACGGGATGCGTTTAGAAGAAAAATGTGAAAGGTTTCACAAACATTTTTTTAGAGTACTCCTAAAAAATTAGTTTCCACCTTTCACAAAAGAGAAGGAGTTCCTTTGAGGTACTGGTAAAATACAAAGTTTAGCGACTGGATTTTGGTTGCAAAACATTCATTCATGCCACAAAGAATTAGTCTTTGCAAGGGATTTTTAAACCCGCTTCTTCCAAATACTCGTTTGGTTTTGTTTCTTAATCCCATTCAATGATTCAGAAAACCATTTCTAAGTCATTAAATGGGCTTAGTACATTTGGAAAGACGTTTTAGCATCCGCAAAACCTTTGATTTAATGGATCAGAGGATCTGCAAACGCTAAAACCCTGTGGCTGTTCAATCTTGTTTGAGGGTATTGATGAGCTGTAATTTAAACTTAGTAACTAGTGTTCTGCACAACATGTCCATTTAATATACAAGAGATAGAATTTTGTCTTTGATATTCCATGCACTGTTATCAACCCAAGCAAAATTACCTTGTTAATCTGAGGTAGCCAGTAGGTTGGGTGTATTATTCCATTGTCTTCATTCTTTCATAATGAGCAAGGACCTCTTGGAGGGTATAAGAAGAGATTTTTTTTTCTTAAAGAAACCAAATGCTTGAACTTCATAAAAGGGTGTATTGGCTTGGTGGCAAGGCCAGTGGCTAAAATTAAAAAGCAGTCTACAGATCATTTAATTTATTCTGGAATTTTGCTTACATCTAATTTGCCTATGTTGTGCAAAATTGCTTTTCCTTGGGCTGGCACTTTCATAAGGCTTGGTGTGGCACCAGTCTTATAATCCTGTTAAGTATCAACGCCAAATTATGTCAAAATTAATGAAATGGGTGATCTTTGGTGTATGTGAAGCCCTACCGGTGGCTAGACTTTCTTTAGCCTGCAGCTGTGAAAGTCCTGAATCTGTTTTCCTTTTAAAGATGTACCTGCGGGCACAGTCATGACAAGCAGACCTTTTCAAAATTCCAAGTATAAAGACGTTGTCTGAAAGCAGTGTTAACTAACCACTTTCCAGCTTTCTTTCCTTCTTTCCATGGAGAATAGTAGAATTCTTCATATGGCAAGCAATTTGAACGCCATCCATTGGGCGCCATCTTGAGTCTCTGCCCTCCCCCGGGCCGAGGGCGCCCTATTTTCACTGTCGTCTCTCTTTTACACCTTATGATATCTCCTCCATTGGCCCCCTCCACTGTCCTCACTACCAGCACTCCACAAATTCTGCTTGTATTCCACAGGTCCTCTTCCCAGCACCTGTTGTCACCGCAGAAAATAATGGCAGCATTTTTGTGATATTAGCATCTCCCACTCCTGTGGACAACTTCTTCTTTTTTTTGTGGTAGGAGGATGCTAAGGCTTGAATCTCTCAATCTGTCTTGCTCCTATGTAAGGTGCTTCACAGACGGACTGACCGACCGACTGACAGACTGTCTGACGGACGGTCCGAACTGACCGACATACCGACCGACCCCCCCCCCCGCCTTTCTTTCACTTACAACTCCTAATTTGTTAAAGAATAGTTTTGCATAGAAGACCGTATCCGGAGCTATTGTTCCCCGGGTGGCCAATTACCAGCCCTGCATGATGTTGCTTCCATCTCTGCTCTTTCATGTCACTCTTGCAGGTTCCTGTTGTCTCCGTTTGTCATCTTTCTCTTTCTCCTTCTTTCCTCTTTCGTGTTTTCCACTCTCTTGATCTGGGTCGAAGCCTGGTAAGTGCTGGTCTTCAAAAATGAGAGCCCACCTGTTTAAATTAAGTACTGAGTTCTTGATTTCCCAAGGCTAAGCCTCGTTCTAGGGAGGGTTTGACCCATTAATAGACCTACAGATATTAAGAACTTATAGTTTCCAACTCCGCAATACAATAATTTAAGCGGCACAACCGATCAGCTGCAGCCCAATTTTACTTTTTACTTTTATTTTCCAGACACACATCACCTGACTGTACTCCTCGATGCAATTATCGCCGAAAGCAATGCAATCTCAGTCGACCACATCCTCCGCATAGACTGGTCCGATCACCACTTAGTTTTGTTTCATATTAACCAAGTGGGTCAAACTCACCACCCCAAGCGAGACCACCCCAAATGGACCAGAAACACAGCCCAGATTCCCCGAGCTGACCTTGAAGAACAAATCAGCTCGCTCCTCCCTAACTCCACCGATCACCTCTCAACCACTGAACTCACCTCTCTTTACCACTCCAATCTGTCACTCACCTTGGACCACCTTGCCCTATTGAAACAAAAAAAAAAGGGTTACTCCTTCAAGATCTTGGTTCACTTCCGACATCAATGAAGAAAGAAGACTTTTAAGAACTGCAGAAAGAACCTGGAGATACAATCCCTCCACCCTCTATCGTGATCAACTCCTAGAAGCCCGCAGGTCTTACAAAAAACACATTAAAACCAAAAAGACAGCTTTCTCCGCTCGGCTCTAGACCACGCGAAAAACCGACCCAAAGAGCTTTTCATTATCATCAGGAACCAAACCTCAAAAGCAATGACATCCTCAACACTAGCATCCAAAGAACGCTGCGTCAACTTCGCCAACTTCTTCAATAAGAAAATTGCCAAGATAGATCTCTCGCTTGGCGCAAAGCTCTCCCCCTCCATAGTGAACTTAGCGTCTAAAAACCATAAGAGCGAATCCTTGATGCCCACAAAATACTAGTCCTCCTTCATCCCCATCCAGGAAGCAGAGATAGTTAAATTAATCTCCAATGCTAAACCCTCATCACACGCCCTCGATCAGCTTCCCACGCACCTGGCCAAAGACCTCAAGCTTGTCCTAGCCCCACTATGGTGCAAGAACATTAACAGCTCTCTGAGCTCTGGAAGCGTTCCAGACTGCCTCAAAGTAGGCCAAGTCACTCCTCTGCTGAAAAAGCCAGGGCTAGACACCAAGGACCTGAACAACTTCAGACCAGTTTCGAATCTACCCCTCCTTTCCAAAATCCTGGAAAGATGTGTACTCCCTCAGCTGACCCAACTCCTCGACAATATCAATCTCCTTGATCCTCATCAATCAGGCTTCAAAAAAGGCTGCAGTACCGAATCCGCAATACTCAATGTCATAGATGACATCCTCAAATCACTGGACTTGGATCATTGCTGTCTCCTCATCCATCTAGACCTATCGGCCGCGTTTAATACAAATGACTATAATTTGCTCATCAAGGCTCTGCAAGAAAGGGCTGGCCTTCAGGAGACGGTCCTACACTGGTTCTCTTCCTTCCTCCAAAACCGTTCACAAAAAATCAAAATTAAAAACTTTGAGTCCGACCTCCACCCCGTCATCAGAGGTGTCCCCCAAGGATCTGTGCTTTCACCTCAGCTTTTCAACATCTACATGGAACCACTCAACTCTACTCAGGAAATCCAACATCCCTTTTCACTTATATGCGGACGACACGCAACTTTATCTCAAAACTACTTCCATTGATGACATCCAGAGACTTAACAACACGCTCAAGGAGGTGCAACTTTGGCTCACAAATAATCACATGAAACTCAACCAAGAGAAAATGGAAGTGCTCCTCATCTCCAACAATAACGACAACCCCCAAATTGAAGAATGGCTCAAAGCCATTGATGCCCTCAACGGCAACCTCGCCCTGGCGGATTCAGTAAAATCTCTTGGCATCACCCTAGACCCGAAACTGGAAATGAAACATATTTCAAGATCGGCCAAAAGTGCCTTTCTCAATCTGAAACTACTTTACAAAATCAAATCCTTCCTCCCTCCCAAGGACCTTCAACAAGTCACCCAAGCAATGGTACTCTTTAAAATTGACTATGGGATTGCAACTCTAACCGGTATCACACCTCGCCCCCCCTGAAGACAACCTTCAACGCAGCAGTGAGGATGGTCACTGGAACCAGGAAATTCAAACACATTACTCCCGCCATCAGAGAACTTAAATGGCTCCCAATTGAGCTGCGAGCCATCTTCAGAACAGCCTGCCTCACACACAAAGCCCTGCACACAGGCAAACCTGAATACTTAGCCGCCAAACTCAAAAGGGCCGGCCAGTCCAGAAGCCTCAGGAGCTTCAACACCATGCTACTCATCCCGCTGAAAACACTTAAGAAAAAAGCAGCAGCCAAAACATTTGCTGGAAACGCCCCAAAAATCTGGAACTCCATTCTCTCCCCGCATCAGGACGACCCCCGCGTTTCCAAAATTCAAAATCCTACTCAAAGCCCTCTTCCTCGAACGAGCACAAGGGAACAGATAACAGATGACACCGTCCCGAACCAAGAAACCCCCCCCCCCTTTTTTTTTTGGACTCCCGTCATGACTGAACATTGAATCCGCTCAGAGACTCGTTTGAGTTGTTCTACACCTTCCCTCTTCCCCTTCCCTTCTATGTGCGTTCGTTACCCAGCCAAAACCCTCATGTTATATCAAGTATCTGTACCTCATTTTGCTCTTAAATGTACATGTTGTGAAGCGCTCTGATACCCTTGGGTCCAGCTAGCGCTATATAAAACTCCTAAAATAAAAGGTGCTACTGTATGCAGCGTGTGATGTTCAGGGCGATGGTGTGGTTGTCTTTGTGGAGGGCTCCCTCTGGCTTCTGTTCACGTGGATAAGGGTGTGTGTAGAGTGTCCTTGTGTGATATGGTGGCTGGGGGAAATCTGTATGGGTCACTCTGTTGCTGTTCCTGCTGTACTAGATATCTACACGAGGATGCTCCATGTTAGCCACTGTCACAGTACATAACGCTCAATTATTGCTTAACATCGGCCACATGTACACTGAAGGAGTTTCCTCTGAAGCAAACATTCAGGCCAGGTGACATTCCCAGTGACTAAGTATTCAGTAACCGCATCGCTTCTTGTACCGCTGGGAGGGGCCCAGCCACAGTAGTTATGAATGTACAATTTGTGGGTATCATTTCAGTGACAGCAGGAATGTCTTTGCACAACTGACAGCCGTTTGAAGGTGTAGCTTTTAACAAATATACTTCTATAAGCGCTTTCAAGAGGTAGAACGACTGGCGTCATATTCAAGGCTGAGTCAGGCGGCAGGAAATGACGCAGCAAGCAGCATAACAAGCCCGCCTTCACCTTAATTTCAAGTTCTGTCAAATAGCTGGTGCACGCACTCCCACCACCTTTTCTGGTGTCTTTTCCACATTTTTAATCAATAAACTTTGCATGTTAGCAATGCTTAGGAAAACATGACTGCAGCTTTATGCTCGATTGTAAAACCATAAAGTAGATAACTGAAGGAATTGGTCACGCCCTCCCCTGATGTGAGACTTTTCATTTAATTAGTCCTTAAGACTGTGTTCGTGAAACACCGATGCTATCTTTAGTCTTTTCGGCGGAATAGCCATATTTTGACTGGCTTGTATCAAATATTTGATTCGATGCTGCCGTGTGTGATAAGCTGGCCGATGTTCAACTTTCCAAGGCGTAAATGGGTTTAGATTGTGGTCAATGCTGTAGGGGGGAGTGGGGGGCGTCGAGGTTGCCAGTGTTCATTTTTGAGACCGCAACATCTCAAATCTTGACGCTAAGGTTAGATATGGGAGCGGGGTGAATGTACTAAACCCTTTAAATTAAGGTTGGGGAGTTTTCCAGGCTTGTGTTATGACTAAAGTTCTTTTTTTCTGTATATCTTTCTGCTTAAAAAAGGCCCCAGTGGTCTATGGTTAGGACATGCCACAAATAGACTCCTACTCTGTCCCCTGCCTTACTTTACACTGACAGTGCTGTACTTATGGCTTCGTCAATAATGCATTAACAAAAAGAAATAACATTTTTAAAACGTGAAGGGCTCCTTTTGTATCATTTATGGACCAACTAGATAGTGGCACCAGCTTTATCGATCTTGAGTACAAACAAAGACCGTTAAAGCACAAACAGTAATAACAAGAATAAAATTCATCAATTATTCCATAAATACCTTAAAATTGGAGATATGTCTCAATATTTTTAAAATTAGTTAAAAAGCTTTCTTTTTGCAGGCCCAGAGGAAATTTGCCACTGCGTAACTAATAAAAGGATTGGCAAGGTTTTTAAGATAACTAAGAGCCACTCTACATTGCCTAAAATTATGCTGTCTCAGAACCGGTAATAAGTATCTTGCTCGTTCCTCTTTATTCAGTTCACAGAATAAAATGATGTGAGGTCTGATTGTTCTGAGATTCCATCACATGGGCAAACAGAAAGGTCACTAAGCTTATATTTTCCCGCTGGAAACCCTACCAACAATTGAAACGGATTCCTACGGAATCTTACTAGAATGAATCTATGCTTAAGATTTGGAATTTCCACTAGGTAGTGATAGTCGGTGTCTAGTAAGGGTGGGAGACTCGTATATATCCTGACTGATGACCAAGCTTTTTTGCACTCATGAGCCATGTTAGCTAAATACTTTTCTTTTAAAAATGTCTTTGATATTTGGAAGCAATTGCTTGGGTTTTTGTACAGGTCAACCATGCCCTATCTGCTCAGGGTCGATCTTACGTAACCCATCCATCTTACTTTGTGCACATTATAATGTGATGTATTAGGGGGGGAGCGTGTTCTTCCTTCAGATCGAGTGTCCTAACACTAGAGGGGCTAGTCTTAACCGGTCGCTAATATACGGAAAGTCTAATTCCGAATGACAGTTAAAATTGGAGCATTATATCGGTAGGGCAATTAGCCGTTTCAAGAAATGTATCCTCCATAGTCTGCACATGGGCGGTATTAGAGATACCCCTCACCCCTGCTCCATAGGTAGTTAGAGATGCTGTCTTTGCACTATAAATGCTCTTTATGATTCTTATGGGCTTAGAGACCAATTTTTTTTGTAAATCTAATAATGGCTGCCACACTTTTTCCGTTACTAGCCCCCTTTTTTTAATCATAGCTGCCCAAGTATGATGCTTATCAAATATGACACCCAAATAGGGGAAGGAATCTACTATCTCTAGTTTGCGGGCCCCTAAATGAAAGGATGGTGTTTTGCCTCGCCCCGTTGTTGTTACTATTAAGATAAATGATTTTGAGGGAAGTCATGAATGAGGTATAAGCCATTAACGTGTTGCCGCGCCCTCGCAATTCTGGCCACTAAGACAGTATCGTCTGCATATGCAAGCAGAGGCAGGGATAGTGACCGAACTTTGGGATGTCCAGGGCTGTACCCACCAGTCCTGCTTCTACGCCATTTGGGTATAAGGAGAATAGGAAAGGGGCAAGAACGCACCCTTTCCTAACTCCTCGAAGAATCTTGAAAGAACGGGTACAAGCCCCGTCCTTACCATACCGCACCAAGGCGGAGTATGGGAGAAGAGCTGTCTGATGAACGAGAGTATTGGCGGGTCCTCCCCCATGGCATCCATTATCTCCCACAGCCTACTATGGTTTATGCAATCTAATGCGGCTGAGAGATCCATGAAGGCCATATAGATTGTTTCACCTTTGGCCCTAGTGTATTTTTCGATTATAAGGCTTAAATTCAAGCACTGGCCCCTTCCCTGTTGGAATCCATATTGGGATGGGATCAGTATGTTTTTGTCATTTGCCAACTCTTCCATCCGATGTAATAATATACGTGAATCAATCAAATTACTTTATTCGGTCTAAGTAGATCATAAAAGAATAAAAACATGAATGCAAAATATCAGTTAATCCATAAGCCTCATGTAACCATGTAAAATGGGCACGGCATCAAATAGCAAATAAAACACAAGAATAAATTAACAAAAGCATAGAGAACCATGCGGCTTGCTAAAAAATATATAAAAATGTTACATAAACACAGTGCCCTCCTGCTTTCTAGCACATTGGATGTAGTCCACAGTCAAAAAAATGTATCTTTATACTGGGCAATGTTTGCAAATAGCTAAAGACCGTTCTACAGTAATGTATTTTCGCCTATTTGACCCTTAGATCTGCGCTGGACATGAACTTGCAAAGGCTGTCCAACAATCATTGCAGACCGTTCGCAGTTCTGCCCATTGGGACTGTGTCCTCAGCATAGATTAGTGTAAGGATACTAATATCACCTATATGGGGACCATCCGCCCAGTTCTACTAGCTGGCCCTGCAGGCCATTTTCATTTAGAGAAAAGAATAACGAAATCAGGACACAGCTCTGGCGTACACCCATGGAGAGACTGAAGACTGAAGGCAACTCACACATACTCAGAATATAAGCTCATGAGTGTACTCTTTACAACCCTGTCTGCGTTTCTTTCCTTACTTCTTTTTCTTTCTTTCCTCATTGCGTGCTTTCTTTACTTTATTGCTTTTTCCTTTCAATGTTTCATTCTTTCTATCCCTTTGGCTTTCCTCTCTTTTTGCTTTCCTTCTTTTCTCTTTTTCTTTTTCCTTCTTTCTTATATCGTTTTTTCCATCCTTCTTTTCTTGCCTCTTTTTTGCTTTCTTGTTTTTTTCCTTCTTTTTTTAGTTCCTTTTTTCTTTGTTGGTTGTTTCCTTCCTTCCTTCCTTCCTCGTTTTTCCTTCCTTTTTGCCTTCCTTTTTCCTTTTTGAGTAGTTACTTATTTCATTCCCTTTTCCTCTTTGAGTTCCTTCTTTCATTCCCTTTTCCTCTTTGAGTTCCTTCTTGCTTTATTCTTTTTTTCTTGCTTTCCGTTTTCCTTTTTGAGTTACTTTTTGAGGGGATTGCTCACCTGTTGCTCATTTTATTTTACTCGCTGAAGGCGTCCTGGACTGCGAGCGCGAAGGACTCGCTCTTCCTGGTGCTGTTGCGTTTTAGACTTGCTTTCAGCCTTCACTCCTCGCGGAACCCGCTCCGCGGGTCCCGCATCGTCAGCGGTCTTCTTGAACGGCGCTATAAAGCATTGGCGCTTGAGCTTCTGAGGCGGTGGTGAAAGCAGGGCTGCGAGCGAGGGGAGGCGCAGGACTACCTGTCCCAGGAGCGCCTTACCCTCGGCATCTACACCAGCTGACCCGCTCTCCCTGCTGGCTCCTCCCCCACCTCAGCGCAGCTAAAGGCCAGCGCTTCAGTTCCCCCGGCGGATTGCTCACCTGTTGCTCATTTTATTTTACTCGCTGAAGGCGTCCTGGACTGCGAGCGCGAAGGACTCGCTCTTCCTGGTGCTGTTGCGTTTTAGACTTGCTTTCAGCTTTCAGCCTTCACTTCTCGCGGAACCCGCTCCGCGGGTCCCGCATCGTCAGCGGTCTTCTTGAACGGCGCTATAAAGCATTGGCGCTTGAGCTTCTGAGGCGGTGGTGAAAGCAGGGCTGCGAGCGAGGGGAGGCGCAGGACTACCTGTCCCAGGAGCGCCTTACCCTCGGCATCTACACCAGCTGACCCGCTCTCCCTGCTGGCTCCTCCCCCACCTCAGCGCAGCTATATATCTCCCACTCGGTACCGCAACGCGGGAGCGTGCGGGAGCGCGCCGGGAGAAGCCCGGGACAAGGGCGGGACCGTCTGAGGCCGTCAGAGGCTGAAGTAGGCTGGGCTGGGCCCCCTCCCTTTGATTTTTGTTATTAATCTGTTTGTTATTCATTTACTGGCTTGTTGTATATTCTAGAGAGCTTGATTAATTGTATTTTATTTATTCCGTTCCCATGACGGCTAAAAAACTCCGTTCTGGCCGTGTTTTAGTAGGGAAATCCGGGTCTAAAACGAAATCTAACCCTTTACGCAACAAAATTACGTCCTCAATGCAACTTAAAGGCCAGTGTCAGCTTTTTAATTTATGGGATAAAGGGAAAGACAAGTCGTTAGAGTCACAGACCCTAAGCGAGGCACCAGATTTGAATGCTCCGGAGTCTGTTAATATGGTTATTAATGTGTCTTCTACCTTGAGTGTGGCTCCTAGTCCATCTTTATTAATACCTTCTAGCCCCACATTAATAAGGGGTTTGTCTTTGATTTCACATGACTTGCAATTAAGTCCGAATGCTACTTCAGAATCATTGGGTAATAAGGCTTTGAAAACCGATAGTACTGTTTTTTCTCAAGCGCCCATTATGGAAATTCCTAAAGTTATAGTGAACCCTAGTCCTTCGTTAGTTTTACCAGTTAATCCGCCCATTTTAGAAAGGGATTTTACTCTACCTGACATCGATTTAACAGCACACAAGGATAGGATGTTAGCTTTTCAGGGGAAATCTAGGGGTATCCCAAATTCAAATGAAATTATATCCATTTCAAGTGCGGGCCCATTAAGTAGTACACCCTCTAATAAATTAGATTTTTCCCTTGCTCAACTAAACTTTACCTCTTGTTCTGGACCTATTTTGAATAATTTAGCTGAGGGGTCCCCAAGTAATGATGGGAAGTTAATCTCTAACTCATTATTTTCTTTGGAAACAATTTTATCTTCGATTCTGAGCCTACTTGAAAAATTTGTGGGAGGCTCTGAGTGTATGTTTGACACGGTAACTCAAATCTTGCATGTTCTTTTGCAAAATAAGAATGGAGCAGTGTCTGATTGCCCGCCAACGCTTGTTTCTTCGTTGGAGATCCCTAAAATAAGTTCTCCAAGTGCTCAAATAGCACGGGATTCTGCCCAAACTCCTCTCTTTGTGGATAGTCAAAAAATAATGAACCCAGCAGTACTTCCAGCTGATCTTAAAATTGTTAAAGCAGTTTCATCTGGTGCTAATTGCGTAGCTTCCAATAGTGATAAGATAGAGGAAGTTTCTATGTCCCCAGTCAACCATAAGACGGAAACACCCTCTCTCTTCCCTATATTTTCCGTACAATCAAAAAATGAGGAGATTTGTATAGTAAATACTGGAATAGCTGACAATTTGCTCCCTCCAAAACAAAAAAAGAACAGATTAAAAAAGAGAAAACCTATTCGAAGAATCTCTATAAAAAGACAGAGAAAACTGCTATTTGATAAAAGTTTGGAACCGATTTCGGAAGTTCTCCCTCAGGCTGAGCAGTCTTTTGTTTCTCAGGAAAATATGATTGTTCCCCCTAAGGTGGAACTTGCGTGTACAGGACCAGGTCCCACATCTTCTACTAATCCTTTTCTTTTTAAGGCCACTTCTCCGTCCTTTAATCCTTTCTCTTCCCATTTGAACCCTTCAGCAAGGTCTCTCCAAGATGTATCTAAGGTCCCTTCTCCTTCTGTTAATCCTTCCTTTTTCCCTCTTAATCCTTTAGCAAGGCCTTTCCAAGAAGTTCCCTCAATTGTAACCATTCCTCCTAAAGAAAAAATAAATGTAGATACTTTGTTTCTTGATTTTTTTCCCTTATTTGAAACGGACTTGATCCTAAATAGATCTGCCTTACTTATTTGTTTCAAAGAGATTGATAGTTTAAAATTAGTTCAAACATCTGATTTGGATGTAGTATATCTTCTTAACTCTTTGATAGGGAGATCTACAAGGGTGAAATTTCAATCTAAAATAGTGTCTAATCTTATTTTACAGTGGGCGGAGGAATTGCAAATTAGAGGAATAGATGTTGTGCCTTTCTTTGGGGAAAAAAGAAATCAAAGTGCTGTGGCCAATCTGTTATCTTCCCCCAATACAGGTTTGTTATCATCTGATTGTTCTAGTACTAGATCGGAGGATTTAAAAATATGCATATCTAGGAATGAAAGGCGAGTGTTATATAAAAATCCTCCTCTTAAACAAACTGTGAATGATGATCAGTCTAAGTGGAGTTGGTTACCTGGAGTTTTAGCAAGTACATCTGGTTCCTGCCCCAAACTGCATTCAAATTTTTAACAAAGAGTTGAAGCTTATGTCGTGGAATACTGCAGGCTTTAAAGACCATAAGGAGAAATTAGGCTTTTTATATTCCCATAAGGCAGATATAATCTGTTTACAAGAAACATGGGTGGAAGGTAGATTAGCGTTGAAAAAGATTATTTTGTGTTGGAAAACGGTGCAATTGCTTCTAGAAGAGGCCATGCAAAGGGAGGAATAGCATGTTTGTTAACAAATAGAATAAAATGGAACTATTCACACTATCTCGATCCAGGGAAGTTGTTCCAGGCAGTAACCTTAAAAGATGTATTTAAGGATTCCCCTAATTCATCGTTGGTAGTAATAAACATCTATATTCCCCCAAATTGTTGCTATAATGATAGTCTAAAAACACTGTTCTCCTTTTTAACTAAAACTATGGATGCTTCTCCACCTCCTCATGTATTAATGTTTGGGGATTTGAATTGTAACATATCCAATTGTGGGTTGGATTTATTCAGAAACAATCTCAGGGAGGAGTCTTTGAATATACCATCGGCCCAGTTTCCAGTCAAAGTTAAAACCAACAAAAGAGGTAAACTTGTCCTAGAAGGTCTACATAAAGTTGACTGTTTAATAGTAAATGGGAGGCTCCCTTCTGACACCCCAGCTGCCTTCACGCATAAATCAAACATGGGAAAATCTATTATAGATTATGTTATGGCAGATTATGCCTTATTTTCCCGGTTGAAAAATATGAAGGTCATAGAGTCTAATCTTAGTGACCATAATGCGTTGATGCTTTTAGTCTCTGTCAGTCTTCCGAAAGTAGATTCTTGGAGTATGGATACGGACCTGGTGAATTTTGACTCCAATTCTGGGAAATGTTTCTGGAATTTCCGCACCTTTGAAAGTTTGGAGTCTCTGTTGAACCAAACGGTCAAGAGTTTACCTCTTTGGGAAGGGAGAGAGCTGTTGGGTTTTGCTAATTTTTTAGAATCGATAATTTCCATAGCGAAAAAGAAACCCTATGTGAAAAAAATTTCTACAGTCCCTTATCCCTTGCGGGCTTTAAACATAGAAATAAATAAAGTAATAAGGGGGCAATATTTATCATTTTCCCAAGAAGCCAAGCAAAGGTTGTTAATTTTAAAAAGAAGAAGAGTTAGGCTTAAAGCCCGTTTAAAGCGTAATAAGGAAGATTCTCTCTGGATACAACTGAGAGAAGCGTCTTATAATGGCCAAGCCAAGACTTTCTGGTCTTTAATTGGCAAGGGATGTGGGACTAGAGCCAGTGCCACCCCTATTGCCATTGAGGAACAGATTTGGGTCCAATATATTGAGAATTTGTACAGTAATAATAATTCTCAATTTTCTACTATGGAATTTAATCATGTCTCCCATATATTTGATTGCCCATCGGTAAAGGATATTGAACTTGCTATTATGAACATGCGCTCCTCTGGTGCGATGGGTCCAGATAAAGTCCCCATCTCTGTTTTAAAACACCAGAGTGAACTTTGGAGCAAAATTCTCTTTCCTGTATTTAAATTTTGCTTTTCGAATGGAATAGTCCCCCCCTCCTGGAAAGGAAGTATCATTGTTCCGTTATATAAAAAAGGGGCAAGAGATCTCCCTCAAAATTATTGTCAAATCGCTTTGCTTGACGCCCTTGGTAAAGTTTTCGCAAAATGTATTCTTATTTTAATGAACCAATGGGTAACTGAGTTTAAAATCCTGCCTGTTGAACAAACAGGCTTCAGACAAAGTCACGGAACCTTAGACAACCTGACCGCTCTTCATGTTATTACGGAAAAATATGTGAAAGTCCGTGGTGGTCAGGTTTACGGCGCCTTTATCGACTTCTCCACCGCTTTTGATAAAGTGGATAGAATATTGCTCTGGAGAAAGTTATTTGATTTAGGTATGCCCCCTTTTCTTATTAAATTAATTCGTGCACTTTACTCAGATACCTGGTGTAGAGTTTTACTGGGAGGTGAACGTGGTTTATCCAAAATAATTTTTACTTCTAACGGGTTAAAGCAAGGTTGCCTGCTGGCTCCTTTGCTGTTTTCCCTTTATACAGTTGATTTACCTGCGGCCCTCTCAGCATGCGCTGGTATTGCCCCGTCTTTGGGTGGAGTTCCGATTGCATGCCTTATGTATGCAGATGATATCTTGATTTTGGATCTTACCCCGAAGGGCTTGAATAATCGTTTGCAAGCGCTGTCTGAATACGCTAAAAACCATTACCTATTGATAAATACGGCAAAAAGTAAAGTGATGTGTTTCTCCGGTAAGAAGAAACCTAAATTTCTTAATTTTCCTTGGATGGTGGGGGAGCAAACATTGGAAATTGTGAAAGTTTATACCTTTCTGGGCAAAATTGTCACAAATAATCTAAGTGACAAAGCACATATGGATAATAATTCCCGGAAGGCTATTTCACAGGGAAAGAGCTTAGTATCACTATATAAAGCAACAGGTAGAAGGCATTTTTCTATTCTTCTCGATGTTTTTAGAGCAAAAGTTCCTGCTTCCCTATTATATGGTATAGAGTTAACAGATTTAAAAAAGTGGAGTTTCTTAAACTCCGCAGAAGGGAAAATTCTGCGTAGTTTATTATCTGTTAGCACAGCAAATTCTACTGTTTCCCTGAGACAGGAATTGGGTTTACGCAGCAGTTGGGTACAAGGTTTGGCCAGTGTTATACGTTGGGTAGTAGGTATAGCAAAAAGTGAGTCTAACACCTTAAGAGAGCTTATAAAAAATGAATTGCTGGGAAACTTTAATGACTACTCTTTACTTGTAAAAAAACTTCAGATTCGCAGTGGTACAATTGAAATTGGATGAAGAGACATTGTTTTCTTTATCATCTTATCAATTAAAAACTATCCTGAAATCTACCACATGGGAACTGGGGTTTCGTCAGGATAGAGATTCCCGGTTGTTAAAAAAAGGTGGTACTCCTGTTATAGAGTCCTGTATTTTGCGGAAAGCTCAACCTTATATGTACTGGAACATCTCTCATGGCGTTCGTCGCTTAGTGTACTTATTAAGACAAAATCTGCTTCCGTTGAAAGATCTTTGTGCTAGATGGTATGGACATTCAGCACTCTGTGATCTTTGTCAGATGTATGACCAGGACTTAAATCATGTTGTTTTTGTTTGTCCTGCCCTGATGCCTTTTAGGCGTAGATGGTTACGACCAATTTGCCTTCAACTCAACATTCTTTCAGCTTCATCATTGCAGGCGGCCTTGATTAACCCACCGAATGAAATGTTTTGTTTTAAACTATACGGTTTTTTTAAATGTTTTTTGGACCTGTATTAAGATGTTTATATTGTTTTTCTTGTATGTAGTGTTGATAAGATATTTTATGTGCTTTTGCTTGGTATGTATATTTTGGTTCTTATGTGGACCTCCAAGGAGTTCCTTTATCATAATAAATAAACTGAAACTGAGTTACTTCTTGTTTTTTTCTTTCTTCCTCTATAATTTTCTTTTGGCTTCTTTCTAACTTGTTCCTTCTTTCTATGTCTCTTTTCATCTTTCTTAGTTATTTTTACATTCCTTCTGTCTTTCTTTTACTTCCTTCTTTCTCACTTTTCTTTGTTTCCTTCTTTCCCCTTTTCTTACTTTCTTTTGTGCATTCCTTCCTTTCATTCTTTCTAAAAAGGCAAAAGGCTGGCAGCCAATGCCAGACCAATTGGTTTTATTAGGTGTGTGTTAGCCAAGACCTTTTTGATTTACAAAATGTATGTGTATAACAGAGAGCCCAGTCCAGGCATGGGAGGGGTCCGTGCATGTGACACGAGAGCGGGCTGTGTGATAACACACAGGGAGCAAGGGGGGCTGTGTGATTGCATCTAGGGAGCGGAGTGGGGCTGTGTGGCTGCACTCATGGGGCGAAGGGGGATGTGTGACTGAAACCAGAGACTGACTGAAGCCAGGGAGTGAAGGGGTCTGTGTGACTAAAACCAGGGAGGGAAGGGGTCTGTGTGACTGAACACAGGGAGTGAAGGGGGTTGTGTGACTGAAACCAGAGAGGGAAGGAGGTTGTGTGACTGAAACCAGAGAGGAGAGGAGGTTGTGTTACTAAAACCAAGGAGTGAATGGGAATGTGTGACTGAAACCAGAGACGGACTGAAGCCAGGGAGTGAAGGGGTATGTGTGACTAAAACCAGGGAAGAAAGAGGTCTGTGTGACTGAACCCAGTGAGTGAAGGGGGTTGTGTGACTGAAACCAGAGAGGGAAGGAGGTTGTGTGACTGAAACCAGTGAGTGCATGGGGCTGTGTGACTGAAACCAGTGAGTGAAGGGGGCTGTGTGACTGACACCAGAGAGGGAAGGAGGTTGTGTGACTGAAACCAGTGAGGGAAGTAGGTTGTGTGACTGAAACCAGGCAGTGAAGGGGGCTATGTGACTGAAACCAGAAAGTGAAGGGAGCTATATGACTGAAACCAGGGAGCAAAGGGGGTTATGTGACTGAAACCAGGCAGTGAAGGTGGCTGTCTGCCCATGCAGATATGCCCACACATAGAATATAGTGCTCCATGTCTTAGGGCTAAAGACCTTAAACAGGGGAGGGAGGGAGGCATGGCACTGTCAATTATTTTGGTTATTCTGCACCAAGACACACAGCTGGCGATGAAAAAGTGCATAGCTTTGGAGAAAGGTCCCTGGGGTGGCACAACCAGTGCTGTAGCCCCAGAGTCCCTTTTCAGTACCCATGCCCTAAGTAAAAGGGGTACAGTCTACTCTGGACTTACAGGGGTGACTGAAGTTGCCATTCGTGGTACATTTTTAGGGGAAGAACACTTGTACTGGGAACGTGGTTAGCAGGCACCCAGTCCTCTACAGTCAAAGTTGCATCAAAAGCCAGGCAAAAAGTGTGTGGGGGATACTGCAACAGACACCCACTTTGGTTACCAGAGAGTGAAGGGGACTGTGTGACAAACTAGAGAGGGAAGGGAGTTGTGTGACTTATCCCAGAGAGTGGAGGAGGCTGTGGGACTGAAGCCAGGGAGTGGTGAAAGTGGTGCCCTGGCAGGTGTGCAGGAATTGTGCACTTCAACATCCCAGGGAGAAATAGGGTCCCCTCCCATGAGGTTAGATTTGGAGCTGCGCTTTCGTAGAACTGCAGAAACTTTAAAAATGCCTATTTCAAAGTGGATTACTCTGCTAAAACAGCTTCCATTGATTTGATTTAAAGCTGAAAAGGGATTAGCACGAGTAAAATAAAGTGCCGCAATAATGCAGCACAATTTCAAATTATTATTTTTTTTGCCGCTAAATTTCAGTTTTTGTGGTGTAAAATTTGCAAATCTATACCGCAATATCCTGGGGGTCTGATTTCTGACCTCTCTTCTCCAGTGCAAGAGTTCACTATGTCAAAATAGTCCCAGCTCCCTGCTTTAACAACACCTACAGGCCAGTATTAGTGTTTCCCTATTTGCAGGTCACAATGAAGACCTCCTTCTAAAGCTATTTTGAGCCTTCCCTCTGGTTTTTTTCTTTCTCTTTCTTGAAAGGGCTGTTTCTGTGTGGTTTTTCTAGTGGAAGCGAGCATCAGTAACTGTACCACGCTACTGTTGTAGGAGATTCAAAGTGTAGTTTAATTTACCTTGGGTGGTTGTGCGTGAGTTCAGACGGATAGGAGGTGAAACAATCATTTGCAATGCATCTGTCTCACTTTTGGGACCTTTATATGTATTTATCTATACAACACATTAGCCTGGATGCTGAAACATCTACTGTTCTTTAACATGGAGGGAAAGTAAGCACCAAACTGCGGAACACGCCAGGTATGGGAACACATGGAGAGAAATATTGCCTATCAAAGGGAAATAGTATTGTCCAAAGCTCTGTTTTTAACATAAAATCAGCCCATTCGGGGGTCATATCATTGAAAATACAAGATTTGAAAAAAATACTACTGTCTACGGGTGCTCGTTGAATACGAGTTTCAATGGCCTGGAATCTAGGGAATGCTAAAGTGATTTAGGTATTTTATTGACCTCTGCTGGTCGTTTTCTATCAAGACAGTTAAACAGAGGCAGTTGAACAGAAAAAAAGTCCCTAAGTTAGGCTCGACCTAAAAAGAAAAGTGTGAGGAATCAATAGGGGGACTCTTTCCAGACCTTTTGTATCCCTTTAAGACGCTGGGTTACCTCCGTAGGGTATCTAGGTACTGGTATGCATGCATGCTGTGAAAGTGTGTTTGTGTTCTCTGGTGTTTCTGAGAACCAAGTACATGTTCACATGCAGGCCAAAGTGACCAGTTGCCTTCCCTATATTTATATCAACTGCTTAGAAAGAGCCTCCATCTCTGCAACTCAGTTGTATGGTGGATGATGAAGCATTGCCTAGATGCATATAGTACCACCCACTCAGCCAGTCTAGTGCGTTGTACCTTTTTTACTTATTCTGTTGTTCGAGCTTAGGGCAGTGTACTAAGTTATAAAGGATTCACAGAATATATGGAAGTCTCGCTGATAAGCTCCTCTTATGGCACTCTGTGAATTACTTGGGCCTACTCCTTGATATTCGCAGCACCCTCTTCTACATTCCATGTTCTCGAAGAAGTTTATACTTAAGCAGTCTTTTACTGTGTTATTTCCTCTGCTGTCATGGCTGTGATCACAGGCATTTTGAGGTTGCTCTGTCTACAATCAACTTTCTCAGGTCTACTCCAGTCGTCACAGGTTTGATGTCTGTATCTTTTGTTGATCTGTCTTAGTTTGCAGGGGCTGGCCGTCGCTTTTGTCTCTGCTATCTTGGTAGATGTTGGGGATGTTCTTTTGCTGTGGCGTACTCCTGTTCTGTTTGGACGTTTGGGGTGGTGGCCCTCCATATTCTTTCTGCCATCTGCTGACACTTGACAGTCCAATCCCATATTGCACTGGTATCTGTGAAGAAGTGTGATTTGCCCCATCTAATTATCTTCAGATAGACTGGGGAAAGCCGCATGTATTTGATACCCCAGTTGCCTCACTTTAAAGCAGATGTGCCTCCTGAACCTGACAATTAAGATCAATGGGGTCACCCAGTATCCCTCGGAACCTGGGTTAATAGTTATAAAGCTACACATGGTTCCATTGGGTAAGTACCGCAGGGTACTGGTTCAGAACATGATTATTTCTTTCACAATCAATATTGATTTTGTACTAGACTTTTATAAATGTACCACACCTCAGTAAGTTTTTATCAAAAATATATATTTTTGAACCAGTACCCTGTGGTACTTACCCAACCAACGGAACCTCGTGTAGCTTTATAATCCTGAACCGGACAGCCACCTTATATTCGGAGAATATAAATGCTTTGTAATCGTCCATCATCATTAAGCCCATCTTTCTTGCTTCTCGTAGGAGCAGGTCCTGAACTCTCTAATTGAGGAGCCTTGTCAATACTGGCCAAGGTGACAAGTCTGGTGCCAGCTGGGTGGGATAGCACTGTGTGCTGTTTCAGTGGTGAAGTGCTGGGAGAGGCCACCTTGTGTACTAGTCAGGTTCCTGAAAACAATACCATACTGGTGGCCTTCAGCCTTTAGGACAAAAACACTATTGCACCAGGATCATGCCTCTCTGTCTTCAGCCCTGTATTTGAAGAGTCAAACTCTCTCTTGGAGATCCGGTACCTGCTTCTGCATTTCTTCATCTATTTTTGCTCTCAAGAAGTTTAGGACGATGGCCAACATATCTCCTTTTTTTTTTTGTTTCAGTGCATTTCCAGATTCTCTTATGGCTATGAATATGTTGTTTAGTTTTTTTAGCATGGGTGGCATTGTCTCGTCCTACTTGTGTAGTGTGTAAGGAACATTCTTCTGACAGGTTGCTGCAGGTCTTTGTCACTCTGGATTTCCCGATTTTTCAGCCACAGCCCAGCTGTACAAATGCTGGGAAGGAGAGAACAGGAGCTCACTTCTTGCCTCCCACGTCCTGAGATTTTTCAGAATTCTATCTGGGGTAGAGCGCTTTGCTGAAAGGCAATTTTGTATGCCCCTGCGTTTCAAGATCTGCCTCGATTGTTCAGCGCTGTTAGGTGTTAGGGGGGGATTGGTGAGAGGGAGAATGATAGTGTTTTGGCTCCAAGTGTCTTGCTGTTAAAAAGAGAGCAGGGGGAGGGAATAAAGGGCGTAGATGGGATGCCTGTATTCTCCTCAACAATCCTTCCCTGTGAAGAGGTACAATTGATCTATTTAATCATTTGATATTGCGCGCGACTCGCTCTGGAAGGCTGCACTGCACAAGAGGAGAAAAAGAAAGACTAAAGCAGCCAAGTCTTAAGCTCCTTCTTGAAGAAAGGGAAGATTGGGTAAGAGCGAAGGCCAAAAGGAAGTTTGTTCCAGTGTTAGGGGGCAGTGTAGGAGAACGACCTGCCTCCATATGGTAAGGTGCGGATGTGAGGAATCGCCGAAAGCTCCTTGTCTGATGATCTCAGACATCTCGAAGGAAGGTAAGGATTTCGCTGGAACGACAAGTAAGTTTGCTGCAACTTAAAAAGAGCTTTGTGTGTTTAAAAAAAAAAGGTTTAAAGATGACACGCTTTGTAATAGGCAACCAATAAAGCTTTCTAAGGATCGGAGAAGAAGGTAAGCACGAAGGAAGGTTCTAGATTAGTCAATACAGCAAGTATTGGCAGGCAGCAACAGACTCAACATTGGGAAAGGGGAGAGTGGGCAATAAAAATTTACCTGGGTTGCCTCTCTGTAGCAGGCCTTCCACTTCAGCTGCTTCTCTTATCCAGACTGACATGCACTCCTTGATCTATATTTGGGGCCCCTCTGTCTCCTCAGCAGCCCCTCGTGATCGGTGTGTGTCAATCTCACAGACTTCACCTCTGCAGGAGGAGGTAGCTGGTAGCAATCCTCTCATCTCCTTTCCGCCAGCACCACTGGTTTTCCTTCCCCGATGGCCTCAGCTGCATCACCCAAACATGGCTGGTGCGCCATTGCTCTCTGATACTCGTTGCCTCTACCGTGTGTTGCGCAGGTCCCTCATTCATCCACACATCCTACCACACCTTGGCTGCTGCTGCCGCCTTCTTGCTGTCCAGCTGCTGGCAACTTTGAGAGTTTTCACGGGTGCTGTTCACTGCGGATGACCCTAGTCATGTCTGGGGATCCACTTCTGAGTCGCGAGGTTGCTGAAATCTGGGATGTTTTAGGATATTTCTAGCTGGTGAGTGGGGCAGCCGGGAGCTCACACAAACACATCGGCAGTCAGTCATACCTCCAGATAGGAAGTTTTAACTTTTCAGATATGTTCCCTATCCTTTCTTTACTTTTAGTCTGTAGTTTGCTAAGTGAAACTTAAAGCTTGGTAGAATCTTGATGCTCTTCTGCTTTCACACCTGCCTGGAAATAATCAAATCACAAACTTTGTTTAGTGCCATCCTTTCAGTGGAAGAAAGTACATATATTTTTTAATTATCTCATAGACCTCTGTAATACTTTTACTAGACAGTGAAATGTGTTCATTACTATTTTTGATGAATAGTCGATGCAGTAGCGTAACACAGGCAACCACAACCCCTGCAGTGCGGGGGGGGGGGGCTAAGCTCAAGGGGACACCTCAGCACAGTACTATTGCCAGAGAGCCCTGATTGAGTCTGGAGGGAGCCTCTCCACGTACCTTTCAGGGGGCCCCCTCAAGTTTCATTACGTCAGTGAGTCGATGTCCTGGCAGCCTGGCTGGCTGGAAGGATCACAAAAAAAAATTGTCATTGACTTTTGTAAGTACCTCTGAGATAAGTGTTTCAAAATAATAATTTCAAAACCGAAGATGTGCATTTTGCAGGAAAAAGAATAAATGCTAATCTGTTACATTTGTGTATTATGCCAAGGCCTTCCTGGATGATAGCCATAAACTCATCAGTGAACGTTTTTATTTATTATTAGGCTCCTATATAAAGGTTTTCAGGCTATCCAGATTAGCAAAGTGCTTAATCATACTTTTGAGTTTTAGGCAGCCCAAAGTATCGGAATATTAGTGCAAAACAACTACATTTATTATGTTACTTTTCGCTGTCAGTTGATGTTCTGTTGGCTCTGTCTTTAAATGTACTTAATATTCTGTGTGTTAGGAATTTCAGGTTTACTGTCAGTATGTTCTGAATCCTTAAAGAAGTTATAATTCCCCTAATAATTGGAGAGGCTAACTCACTCAATAGTCTTGATGTCTTTCTTAAACCTGTCTCTAGAAATTGGTATTACAATAAACTTGCTCAAATCCTCTTTTATTCCAAGAGGAAGTTAGCTCTCTAGACTGCGTTCAAGAGCAGTTATAGCTGTCTGCAGCTCAGTTATACATTTTGGCATATCATCAACAATTTGCACTCTTTTATTCTCAGCTTTTGAACCACTGATTGGCGAACAAAAAATGTGTATCAGATGAGATGTTGATGGGACAGACAAAAACAGTAAAAGACAGCCTTTTATTGCTATGACGTACAAAGCAGACGTTTAACTTTTTCATTTTACATACAGGTATTTTGAAGAATGATGTATAGGGGAGGAGTTGGTGGCCTATGATAGGTAATTCTTTCAAGTAAAGAAACAAAAATGTGGTGGATGTTAAGGATGCGCAATTAGATCCGTTGGTGAGACTCACGCTCTCACTGTTATACTAATTTCTCTGTTAAACCAAGTTGTTGGTGTGGGTTGGTAGATCCTCCTGAGTGTGAGGTAAATTAAATGAAATAATAGCGCTATCCCTAACGAGTAGGGAGCGTCCCCAACCGCACTCAAGGAAAATTAATTCTCCAAATGTATTCTGGTAATCAATTGAAATTTTATTTAATTTCATCTTCTTTCATGAAATGCATTTGGCGCAGCCATGTGAATGAAAATAATGTTTACTTACCTGTAATCAGGACGGATTCTATGTGATGAAAATGAATAGTATTCATGAAAGAAGATAAAATTAAATACAATTTCGATTGATTACCAGAATACACATGGTGAATTAATTTTCCTTGAGTGCGGTTTGGGACGCTCCCTACTAATTCGGGATAGCGCTATTATTTCAGGGTGTTAACGATGACCAGATCAATGTTACAACTGTTGCTTTAATCAGAAGTCTAGTACAAGCCAGTAACTCCTTAATAAAGTAAACTTTCCACAACCAATGGGGGCGATTACCACAGTTGGAAAATCAATCCTAATTTACTAATGCATGATAATAAGATCGTTGAGGCTGCAAAGTGGTCCTGTCTAGACAAATGGGTTTTTATAGTATTTCAAGCAACTAAGTGCACTGATCAGTTACATTCAGAGTGGATCTTTCTGGCACGTATGAACATCGATGATATTATATTACTTCCAAATGAAGAAGAGATGTTCACAAATGGCAGCTATTGGTCCAGAATCTTTTTAAATAGATTTTACAAGATTGTGATCACAATTTGAGGTAGATAATGGAGGCGTTGAATTCTAAGGGATACACTCCGTATTGAGATAATTGAGATAATACCTCATAGTCAGATAAACAAAAACACAATCTAAACACCACATATGTAAATATAAACAACGTAGCATATAAAAGAACTTTACCCTGCTATTATTGAACTTTAATCTTCAAGACACGATTGTTAAGAAAAGTTCCAGGAACACGGGTCTAATAGTTTACGTATGAAGCAAGGAGCTACATCAAAGAGCCAATTGAACCCATTGGGGTGATTATGATGTTGGGTGGATGTCGGGACCGACCGACCAGAGGTTCGCGGTCCCGACCGCCTAATTATGAAACAACTGAACACTGTTCTGTTGCATACTCCCATTCCTCTATGGTAGTCTATGTTCCACCCTGCACTGTGGCAGGCACCTCACAGGATGAACAGGGGCCCCAACCTGAGGTCGGATAGGCAAGGGAGCCCTGCTAGGGGCCCCCATACACCCTCTTCGACAGGCTTTCCCTGTTGGCAATCCCGACAATGAAAGCTTGCTTGAGACAGAGTATCGTAATCCCAAGGGCGGAAAGGCCGCCCTTTTGGATTACGGGCTGACCTCCGACTGGCCGCCGGGCTCCTTGAGCCTGTCGGAAGCCAGCTGTGATGACTGGCTGGTTCAATTTTCAACCGCCAGCATTGTAATGCGGCGGTCGAAAATTAAATCGAGATGCGGCCATTAGTTTTCGATCACCAACTATTTTTGTCAAGAAATAACCGGTATAGCTGTAATCTAGGTTATTTACTAGCAAAATCAAAATAATTGCTAGCTTTTCCTTGTTTCATACTATACCATCTGTTTTTCTCAAATAGCAATACTTAAGCCTATTGAAATATCATTTTCCTAATTTGCATCCCTGTTTAATATATTCCATAAATATATTTATCTCTGATGCATGACTGATTGTCCTGAATGTGTCACCCTCTCCCTTTTTAATGTTTTTGCTGAACTAGCCAACATCTGTTCTTCTCAACTTTTGTCTATAGCACATAATTGAACTGTTCTGTTTCAGGCACAGCAAACACAGTTCTAGGCTTCTTCATTGTGAACCTGTTCCTAAATAAACTATCACAAAAAAACTTAATGTCAAGTTAAATTAACTCCAAGTCAAAAGACAGTTTGACATTGATGAACAATCAAGTGTCCAGAGTGTGACATCTGAAAAGTATATATTTAGCTACTTATGACAATTACTTTATAAACGGTGGAGGAAAGAGCTCAATTTCCTATTAACAAGACTTTAAAAATGACAGAAAATACAAAAGGAAACATATACTGCTAAAATCGTGAACACGAGTAAACATTAAACAATTGAGCTTTTCCCAGAAGCAATTAAACATATATTTCTCCTTTCTTGCCTCACTCTCACAATCCCACTCTATGTTCCTTCTTTCACAGACTTAAAAAGGAGTTTTCTTCTTGCTTGATAGAATTGACAGTATTGTTTTCAGTTTGTGCCTTTGCTCTCCTGATTGGCTTATCTAATTCTCTGTACTTTCCATACAAACTTAAAAAATTCACCTCCGTTGTGATTACTTGTAGAATACGAATTAGGGCCTCTGGGCTTTACAAATTTGAGCACTTATTTTTTTTTGTGACATATTCTCTTGTTCTTCTTAATTTAGATTTTAAATTGTTTTTTTTCCACTCATGCATTTTCCAGACCCTTGCTTCCATTTTTTAGGGGATTTGCCTCAGCATGTGCCGACTGTTTCTACTCTCTGTTGTTTTATACACATTGTGTGTGGCTCTTAGACTCTGGGATCGCCTCCACCTTAACAGGTGACATTATGCAAGAGAGGAGTTATGTGTAGAACCTGTGAGTAGCAGCTTGATGAGCATCTACTCGGGGAAAGGAGTATACTCCCCATTTGTAGTTCCATGGAGAATGGATATTCCTTCAACTTTTGCCAAGCTTAAATACTACCCCAGCTTCAGCTTCCCATTAATTGATTAGTTAGGAATGGCTTTAATTCAACTTTTGATTTTAGTGTCATTATCGACAGTCTAACCTTGCTGCTGCAAGGTTTCTTACCTGCTTAATCTAAACCTTGACAGCCCACAATAGACTCTTAATGTCAATAGGTAGTATTTTTAAACACCAGTGCAATAGGCAATACAAATAAAGTCTAGAAAATAATAAAGCACATTTTGGTACATGTTGAACAATGTAAACAGAAATGCAGTAAAATGGTATACTTTCTGCAAATAAGCCTAGAGTGTGCAGGATATGCTGAAGTAAAACATTTTATTATTGATATATATATTCATAGAAAAAAGTCTGTGTTCTTTTGGAGAACAACATTCTAGCACTCGTCAATCCGTCTCAACCACCTCATCCTCCTTTCAAATGTACAAACAAGAGGAACATTTGAAATGTTAAGTTCCGATCTGTAGGATGCCTTTAGAAACTGAGCTAAAAGGATGGAATAAGTGAGGATTAGTACCTACCTGCTCAGACTTCAGTATCAAGAGAGATTAGCAAAAAGGAGTAGATCTATTAAGTTTGCACTTGCAGTCTGGAATCGTTCCATTCCTTGTTGTTTGCCTTCACACTAACAAACGAGCTCTCCCTATTAGATTGGGGTTCCAACACTATAAGTCATTATTTCTCTTACTGCTGCTTCCTAAAAAGCCAATAGAATAGTACGGATACTGCTATTTCCCCTACAGTGTGGGCTTATTTTGTAAATGGTAGAATTCCATTTTCCTACCAATCAAATGTTCGTGGAGCGTCTGCGGTAGTTTCCTGTGACATGACTGACAGATTTTTACCTTTTAAAAAAAGAAAAACCTTGGTCCAATTTTTTCAAATACAACACAGCAGTAATAGGAGTGCGGGTTTCGACACACAGTAGGTATAACTGAGGTATGCACACACCCCAACATCCAACACTCATCCGCAGAGTCTGTTGCCCACAGGTATGTGAATCCTCAATCCACATTCTATACATATTCCATTCTCTCGGAGGTTTTTACCTTTAAATCTTGGATGATATATAAATGTCAATTTCCTTACAGGAAGTCATCAGATGTGGCGTCAACTAGCAGGAGAGACTTCCTGGAGCTCTGGCTTTACAGTGCCAGTTTTTTCAAACTGTGGGACAAGGGAGGTGCAGTGTAGCTACACAAGAGGTCTGGATAAGGCCACATTGAAGAGATCTGCCGAATGGTCTGAGACCTGGGCAGCCAGGATGTGAATTTCTCACGTGTTTATCATGTCATCTAGTTGAAAAAGTCAAGGACCAGTGAGTTACTCTCTTAGTTAAGGAGCTTGAAATCTCTAACAATCAAGAATTGCAGTTGTTCTGTGTTATGCCAAGCTCCATCACCTCACCGTTTGGTAAGCTTCATTGATGTGTCTACTTAACTGTGATCTTGTAGTATTGTCTATGTTGGTGGCATCCATTCTGGACTTATGATTCATTCATGGATTGGTTTGCCAGACCCTTAAGAACTCTGTGGCTGTGGAATATGTCTTCCCAGAGAGAGTAACCAGAAACTCCCTGCCTGTGAGACCACCTACCTGGAATCCCTTATGACGTTTATCATGGTAGCAGTGGCTGTCTAAGCCATGACTGCTTTAAGGAGTTGACAGCTCAGACTGGAAGGATCTTCTTGAAGAGTCTAATCTTAACCTCTGTGTAATATACCAGTTACAAATAAGGAGCTGCATGTTTCTGATTGTGTAGCATCACCAAGGTACATGGTAAGTGTGTTCACCCACTTTAGGGGTAGAGTTGGAAACATGTATGAGTGTTGACTTTCTGACACTCCTGACTCTGTGATTGCATTTCATTGTTTCTAACCCGGAGGCAGTTAGTTTATCAATGTACAAACCCGTAAGAAAATATAGAACTACGCAGAATCTGAGTGCGGCCCGCGCCTGCTGGTAACTTTCTTTAACTGTACCATCATCTGGCTGACTGACTGCTCTCAAACCATTCCGGCCTCTGTATTGATCCAAATAATTGACTGGTATTGTTACGGGTTATGATGGTTTATGGGTTAATCCTTAGTTGAGTTTTCATTTTCAGTGTATCTAGTGTCACGGCTATTGATAATTTGTATACCTATTGCCCTATTTAGATCTGTCTTGCCCTGTCACCATCTAAAGTAATAGCTGTCTGTCCATATCTGTCTGCATCTTTATTTTTCTTTAGCTCTCCATTTAGTTCTTCTTATCCCTATCTCCATCTCAGCCTGGCTAGCTTGCAATCTCTTCAGTCTTTCGCCATTTTTCCTTCAGTCGAAGTGCTGCAGTCTTCATTCAAATCTTCTGGGACTATAGTCTCAGTTGTTCCCCTTTCCACCCTTTGAACTGTTCAGTTGGGTTATTTTTTTGTTCTTTTCATGTGTACCTTTTGATTAACCATTAATTTTTATCCAGCTCTCTCCTAATTTAACTTTCTACCATTTAGCCATAACTAAGAAATTGTACTCTTTCGCAAATAGTTATTTTTATTTTTAAGGTTTAAAAAAATCTATTTACTGTATTGCATTGTGATTATTGATTTATGATTCCCCAAGTACCACTGACAGAGTTCCACATTAGGTTCAGCGTGCCTCATCTAAAGCTGAGCTAAGGGTATTTCATGGAGGCTTTTGTCCTGTCTTTGTATCTGAACAGCTGCATTGGGGCATTGTACAAGCTCAGCATGTCTCTCTCCCACTTCTAGCCAATCAGTGAATTTCTCAAATATGTGGCATAGAGGAGTAATGATAGTGAACCCGCCCACAGTTGGATGCTCACCTGCTGTATTTTTTTATCCACTTTATTTTAATGTTCATCGAATCGTGAAACATTTACAGACACCATATTTCAGGAAGGGAGGAATGATTACAAAAAGGAACAGAAATGAGAAATGAGAGCAGTGAACTAGGGAGCGGGGGACACACGTCAGCGTTTATTGTTATGGAAAGAAAAAAAAATGAGGTGAAAGTCACGAAAAGGGTTTAGAAGGTACTAGTGAAATGTAACATTGAATCCCGTCATGACTGAAAGTGGGGTTGTCCGTTCAGATCGGTCATTCTGGTTGTCTTCTGAGGTAGAGGCCTTGCTAGGCATTCAAGTGCCTTCATCTTCTGAGTGGAAGAGTGCACAAAAACCAGCGCTACAAAGTATTGGCATCAGCACTGGCAGGATCCTGCCCGCTCTTTGCTCTATCTTTATATGGGTAATGAATGGGTGCCAAGTCTTCTCAAATTTGTATACGCCGTTGTGGGCCAATGCTGATGGGCGTTACACGGCATAGATTAACTACACTCGTCCCCACCACGTTAATGGAGGGTATTGCCTGGAGTTTCCATAGTTGGGCTATACTAAGCTGACCAGCTAATAGGATATGAGTGATCATTTTTCTGATTGAGAAGGTCAGGGGATAGGTCCCCTCTGCTCCCGGTCAACCTAGGATGACTGTCAAGGGGCAGTTGGGAAGAGTGGTATGAGTTATCTGTTGTATCTGGGTTTGGATTTCCCACCAGAAAGTTTAGATGTGCATGCATGACCACCAAGTATGAAGTAGCGTGCCTCGTTCCCCACAGCCCTTCCAGCAGGTGTCTCAAATGCCAAACATGGTGTGTGGAAGATCCTGCAGTTCTCCTCCACACAGCCCTCCAGTCGTCATCAGAAATGTCTATTCCCAGATCCTGCTCCCATTGTGTATTGTAGGTGTGTTTGAGTGGGGCCCGAGCGCTCTAATACATTTGTATAGCCAGGAGATTCCCCTGTTTCGCGCATTGGTGACAAAAGGATTCTGAGGGAGTATCCTCTCTGTTGATCCGTTGTTGGTGTAGTCTCCTTGCTACGCAGTGAATTACCTGTGTAAGACGGTAATCTTCCAGGCTGGCTAAGGCCCACTTAGCCATTAAGGTTTCTCTTGGTCGAAGCTCGCCATCTTCGAAAAAGTCTTGCAACCTAGGGGTATCTACAGTATTCCAGGTTGTAAAGTTGGGATTGACGATCCCAGTAGGAAAATCTGGGTTTTGGGTTATAGGCATTAATGGGAAGGGTTATCTGGGGAAGGCTATCTTGTGTGTCAGTGAATTCCAGTGTTCAAGCAACGTTATCATAAAACTGTTGATTATGCAGAGCCATAAAATACATTTAAGGGGAACAGTAGTTCATGTGAAAAAATAATTGTGGCACTGTTAAAATCAATGATGGTGGCAAATTTGGTCTTACAAGCCAGATGTTTTTTCTTGTACTCAAAATCTATGCTTGTCCTCAAATGTTGTACAGCCCCCAAAAAGTTACTTGTGTGAATTTGGTGACTGGATGCTAAAATGTAAAAAGAAAGCAAAATACAAAAGCCACAAGAGATGCAGTTAAACTGAATCAAAGTCACATTTCCATCGCAAGAGCACATAGTAAACTTGAATCACAAAAGGGAATCCAAAATAAAATTACACAGAAATGTTTATAAAATTATTTTTCATCAGTGTATTTTCAGTTAGATTGAATAGCAGGGCAGATGGTTGAAGGCATCCTCAGGCACAATACACATCAATTGTTCATGTTCCCACAGTTCTCCCTGAACTGAATAATGTTTTCCCTAGCTCTACTCGAATGACCTGTGTAAAAATAGCTATATTGTGAAACTTTGTCTAAAAGTAAGCTTCTATTGTACATGGTGTAACAGCGTCAGGCTACTAATTGGATATCCTAGTGAGAGCTGTTCTCCTATTCTATCTTTCATTCAGTAATCGGTGAGGCAGTGCACCCCCTATTTAGAAATTGACCCATCTAGGATAGGTCAGATGTTGGTATCTGCTTTGTGGAAGCTCTTCCATCAGGTTGATTCATTGAATTGCCAGGTGTGCCTAATATTTCGATTGGCAGTGCTAGGAGAGTTTAGCCACCATTATGGGGATGGTTAAAAGGCCTGCCTTCCTCCCCAGGCTCAGGAAACCCATGACATGTGCAATCGTTGGATGGGGATTAGTTTCAAAGTGTCATGCCTTGGAGAGGGGAAGATCCAACTGTCCCTTCATCATAGGTCTGCATCTTCCCTGTAGTCACCTGACGTGCACTTTCGACCATCTTCATTAGGTGAGTTCCTTGTCTTCTGTTCGAGGTAATATGAGGCTGAGAAGTAAAGGAGGGTCAGAGATGAACCCAATGCCAGAAAGGGTGGTGGTAGCTATCCTAAATCGCATGGTAGCGGACATAAGGTCCTTTTTGTTTATGTTTATGTTTTGGCGATTTTTATAGCGCGCAAATACCCTGGGGTGTCTCGGCGCTCACTGATCAGAACGATGGCTATGGCAGATCTTAATGTAGGAATAGCCAGGTTTTTACTCTCTTCCTAAAGCTAAGGAGCGTTGGGGCAGTTTTGATGGTGAGAGGGAGTGAGTTCCATAGTCTGGCTGTAGAGATCGCAAAGCATCTGTCCCCCCAGCTAGCTTTTTTGTGCGTTGGACTTTGAGCAGATGAGCTGAGGATGAACGGAGGGTTCTTCGGTTTTCAAGCGGACGGAGGACGTCCTTGAGAAACTGAGTTGTTGATTGCTTTATAGGCAATACACAATGCCTTAAATTTTGTACTCCTCCTGACTGGGAGCCAATGAAGCTGTTGGATATAAGGAGAGATGGAGGTGAACTTGGGGATGCCCAGTAAGATTCTGGCTGAGGCATTCTGCACTAGCTGAAGCCTATTGATAACTTTTTCCTGTGCGTTCAGGAGGAGGGCATTACAATAATCCGTTTTGGCAAAAACAAGAGTGCTGATCAATGTTTTACCAGCTGAAGAGGGAAGGTAGGGGAGAAGCTTCTTGATCTTTTTCAACGTGAGGAAGGAGGTGGAGACTACGGAGTTGACATGATGGTGAAAGATCAGTCTGTCGTCGAATATGACTCCAAGGTTGCGAACCTTAGTAACAGGTTCTGGTGGAGGTCCCATCTCCTTGGGCCACCATTGATGGGACCAGGCAGGTTCTAGTTTCCCGAATGTTATGACCTCTGTCTTGTCAGAGTTTAATTTTAGACAGTTTGAGGACATCCAGGAACTGATGGCCAGCATTCCCTCTTGAAAGTTTGCTGCGACTGTCAATCCATCATTATGTACAGATAGGACCAGTTGAGTGTCGTCAGCATAGGTCGTAAGGCTAATGCCGTAGGATTTAATCACCCTCGCTAAGTCCGAAACATATATGTTGAACAGAGTCGGACTTAGCGAGGAGCCCTGTGGTACTCCACAAGGAAGGGAGAAGGTGTGGGAGAAATAAGGGCCCAGCTTTACAGCCTGTGAACGGTTGGCCAGGAAGGAGGCGAGGAGTTCTTTGGCATTGTTCTGAATGCCAATTGCTGAGACACGGTCGATCAGGATGGCATGATCGACCGTGTCAAAAGCTGCAGATAGATCAAGCAGTATTAATACTGCCGCTCCTCCTTTGTCCAATGTCATTCTTATTTCGTCTGCTGCCTTTATTAAAGCTGTTTCGGTTCCGTGTCCCTGCCTGAAGCCAAATTGGGTATCGTCCAGTAGGTTATTTTCATCGATAAAATTGGAAAGTTGTATGTTCATTACTCTCTCGAATATTTTTGCTGGAAAGGGAAGGCATGCGATGGGTCTGTAACTGGAAGGGGAGGATGGATCAAGATTGGGCTTTTTCAGGAGTGGCTTAATGATGGCCTTTTTCCAGACTGAAGGGTATGAGCCGGTAGAGAACATAGTATTACAGATATTCGTCAAAGCGGGGGAGATGGCGTTTGGGATGAGGTTGAGGATGGAAGGAGGCAATGGATCCAAGGTTGATCCTGATTTGGTGCTGGAGATTAGGCGAGAGACTTGTTCCTCGGTAACTGATTTGAAATTACAGAAGGAAGGAACGTTGATAGCTGGAGATTGTTTAGTTATGATGGTTGAAGATGATATATGAAGAAAGGCTGAGAAGATTGAAGTGACTTTGTCCTTAAAAAAATCTGCAAGGGAGTTGCAGAGGGATTGAGATGTATCAGGGGGGGGTAGGGGGGTTTGAGAGATGATTAACCACTTGAAACAGTTTTCTTGCGGAGTTTTGAGCCTGATTAATTTGGGAAGTGTAATAAATCGTTTTTTCAGAAGTGATGAGGTCTTTGTATTTGGAAAGGGCGCTTTTGTATGTGATTTTGTCAGTAGGATTGTAGTACCTGCGCCAGTGTCTTTCCAGATTTCTGCAATGTTGTCTTTGAAGACGTAGCGATTCCGAGAACCTTGGGGCAGAAGGAGATTTTCTATTACGATGAGAGGTTTTAGGGGGTGCTAGCTCGGAACAAGCCATGTCCAAGATGTTGAGGTAGTTACTGGAGGCTAGTGACGGGTCCGGTTCCATAGTATTGATGCCATCGATCAGCATAGAGGCAAGATGAGAAGTGTTGATGTTTTTCCAGTCTCTGGATGAGATAGGAGAAGATGGTTCGATTAGAGATGGAGGGGATTTGATTTTTATAGAGAAACAGACTGCTAAGCGATCTGTCCAAATAAGAGGGATAGGATAGGAAATCAAAATGTGATTTCCGTCTTCCCTCAAAATCATGTCACAAGGAACTTCTAATTGGAAACGTACTCTACTTGCTAAAGCCCTCATTCCAAAGGCTGAGTAAGTCCTGCATCTCGAAGTACCATTAGCCACAGTATCCCTGCGTCCACTTGCAGGAACACAGGTCACATATAGTCAGGCCTTAAGTGTCCTTAAACACACTTGGATCAGTTGTATCACGGATAACAAATTGTGGACAGGAACTGTTACCATCTAGAATCCAAACCATCTCTTTTTTTCTCAGTAAAATTTTCTGAAAAGAAATAAAAAAGAACAAAATGCTAATGTACAACGGAATTATGTTACAGAAGTTGTTCCTGTTGGCAGCTTCGTGACTAACCACCGGACTGTTTGCTTTGACTACTCAAAATCTGAAGTCGTTTTTGTGTCTAGTTTATTTATTTATTTTTTTTAAACCTTTATTGTACAGAAAGCGCTCACAAATACGGGCCTACAACCCATCGGGCCGGCCACCACAATGAAAGAAACATATCAGGCAATACAGAAGCTCCATGAGGATAACACAGCAATCCATACAAGAAGCAAAGGCGAGAAGCCACCGAGCAAACCCCACGAACAGGATGAGAGAAGGTTGATTTTATAATAGAAGAAAGGGTGTCGCAAAATAATGGCAATTTGTAAAGTCCAGAGGGCCGTGGTGGGCCACGAGCAAGCAGAAATAACGAACACAGGAAAAGTCAAAAAGAACAGTCACATTTTGGTAAAGGCAGAACGTGAGTCCCACAATAATAAGCAATTGCAACCGCTGCCCAGCGCCCTCCCACCACTACGAGAACACACAATAATACACAAAACTAAAATTTGGCTTACAAAACAAAGAGCCCTCTGTTACAACAACCCGGGGAAGGAAAGAAAAAAGGGGGAGAGGGGAAAAAAAGGGAAGGGAAAGGACATAGGAAAAAAGGGGGGGGAGAAGTAAGAACGCAGCATCACCGCACGCGCCCCACGGCTAACGAAGCACTCAAGAATAGACCGGCACATGGAACTAATGGTAACAGGAGGAATGAATGCGTAGTAAACCGTGACGGCAGGAATACCAGAGGGCCCATGCTAGCAAAAACACCCCAGGGGGCCACATGCCGACACCGCGTCTCGAAAAAAGGGGATACATAAGAGCCATAGAACCAAAAAGAACGAAGGGAAAACACAATACGACAGACCCCCCCCACCCCGCACATCCCACCCTGCACCCCTGCAGAAGGCTATGGCCTACCCCCCGGCAGCGTGCCTGTCGCCCTAATTAGAACCCGAAATATAGAAGAGATAAAAGTAAGAAAGAACCACAAAGACAAAAAGAAGAAGGGAAAACAGGGAAGTAACAACGGGAGAGGAGCCATATAATCAAAACCCCATCAGCTCCCACCTCCCCGTCCGAGAATACTCAGAGCCCACGGGAAGAGAGTAAGCACAAGGATAAACTCCAGGAACATGAAGGAGAATCGAACATAGTCATACAGTTACAAACGGATCATCCGACCATACCGCAAGATAATAGTCCACCGAGGCAAGTTCATCTCAACCCTGTCCTTGTTTATCCCAAGCTGTAGTCGTCCAACGTACAAGGAACAAGATCATGCAGAGCAGGAGGTGAATAACAGAGAGTCCGATCGGCAATCCACACAAGTCATATCGATTGCGACCCGGATGAACAGGAAAGGACAGCAACCACATCAGGCAATGCAGGCACAGTTCCGGCGACAATATGAGGAAAGTCAATCCGGCGGAGCAATCACAGGATCTTCGTTCGGCAATTCGAGGCAAAAAAGGAAAGGGAGATCCAACGAGGCCAGGCCCGGCCGAGAGACATGGGGCCGGCCGCCATCTTAGAAGCCCGGCGGGGCCGCGGCAAACTCCGACCCCCGTCCGGGCACCAGCGGGGCAAACAGGATACAGCCGACCACCAGCAGAGGCACCACCAGAGCAGGAAGGGGGGCCACCAGAAGAAGGCGGGTCGCCGGCTCCCCACACGCCACCGGCACCGTTCTCCGAGTCCGGGCGGAGGGACTCAAAATGGCCGGACCGGAGAACAAAGGGGAGACGAGCCACATACACGGTCAACCCCGTCCATGGAAGGCAGCGCCCCAACACCAGGCCGCAGGACCGTCGGACCAGGCCCGGATAGCCGTTACCGGTCTAATTGCACATCGGCCTCTCCGACCGAACCCACACCGCCACCAAGGGCCGGCCACAGCGCTCCGTCTCGCCCGGGCGCCGCCAAGGAGTGTCAGGCCCGCTCGCTCCGGAGGCCCCGAAGCAGACAAGGGCGCAGCTCAGGATCCCCGGCACCCAGGAACAAACGGAGCAAACGGTAAGTGCCTGTGAAATGTCGTAGTTACATAGTCCATCAAAGAATACTTCCCGGGGCAGGATAAAACACAGGATAGACGTTCCAGACAGGAAAGCGAACGGAGCCGAGCTAAAACGCGGCCATCACGGACGCGAGCTTGGCTCCTCCTGTGTCTAGTTTATTGATAGGTATGTGCAGGGTTTTTATAATGGAAATCGTATGTAGTTCATGATTCTTGGAGAATCCATTTGTTGTGTCTGAGTCTACGTGATTTGTCCACCTTGCACTTCAAAGTATGATTCTAAACTATTCTTTATTTAAGGGCCCTTTGTTACTTTGCCTACTTCTGGGGAGCTTGTCTCCACCCAGGTCCATGTGCTGTCCTCACTGGAAGTTTTTTTTTAACCATTATTGGCATTTATTCATTGAAAGTGCTTACAATAATACACATCTTGATGCACTTTCCACTGTGCCTTAATTCATAACCTTTCCCCAACAGAACTAACCCCCCTCCCCCTTGAGTTGCTTGCTAATAAGTATAATGTGAAGTAAGTGTGTAGCGAGGCTATTGGTCTCTGGGGCTCCTATGATCAGCTAACATTTCCCCCCACTTGAAGATTAATTCTCTTGGTGCCTTTCCCTGGCTCTTGTATTGTCAGTCGAGCGGCTCCTGTCCCTGGGGAGATGGCATGATGATCCTTTGTTTGTGTGGTCCAGCTGATGGGGTGAATATGCCATTTTCAGGCAGGTTTCAGTGCTCAAACCAGTACTGAAGCCTATGTGTGTTTTTTTGTGAATAGGGGGGAGACAGTGGATACCAATCAGGGCAGCTTGTGTGTTGCTTTCTCGATTTTGAGAGCTGCTTTCAACCTGGTTCCAAGATCTAACCTCTGCAAGGTTCTTTGCCTCCTCAATTTAATTGTGCATCTATTTACAAACAATTGTGCTCAGGTACGGTGGGCTACAAATGGTGAACTTACTAAGAAGATTCCTGTTAAGCAACGGGTGCGCAGGGCTGTGTCCTGGCACCCACACTTTTCTTGCACTTATAAATGGCTAGTTTGCATATTTAGTGGACAGTGATAATGATTCAGGGCTATTGGTACATGTAAAGATCCTGGCCCTACTGTTTGCAGACAATGCACTTTTGATGTCCAAAAGTTCCAAGGGTCTCCAAATCTTATTGGAGAGGTTTAAGTTGTTTGGTTCGCTACATGGATTCAAAATCAACACTTCAAAAACGAAATTTATAATTTTCAAAATGCACAAAAGGCTTGGGGACATGATCCACTAGAAGGTAAAGTTTTAGAGCGAGCCCTGGAGTTTTGTTGCCGTGGGCTCAGACTCTTGGTTTCCCATTTATGGTGGGAATAAATTACAAAAAGCTCACTTACCTTGAAACATTGGCCAGCTGCCATTCTTAGGTTTTCTAATCATTTTGCAACCTATTCCATATCCCCGGCTTTGGGAATGTATGGTGTGCAGGTAGTGGGCCCTGCTCTTTGTTGTTTAGAGCTATGGGGCCAAATGTAACTTGGATGTTTTAGGTAAGGGAGAGGTTCATTAGATCATTGTGGAACTCCCTTTGAGATCTTAATTGATTCCATTAAGGGTTGATTTAGGGTTGAAATCTGATGTCCACATTACAGATCTGAGGTCTGTTTTATTCCGGATTCACATCTGGACAATGAGTGACCTACTTTGCTATAGAGATGCCTTACGAGACATTCTAGTTAGACCATTGGCATACAAGAGCCCATGGCTGGTTACATCAAGGGCAAATTGGCTAACCTGGGATTGGGTGAGTACTGGTTGAAACCCTTGAAGATCCCCACTGGTATCTCCAAATTGGTGAAAACGAGGTACTGGCATTTAGTTCATGGATGTTGGTTAGCCAGTACTCCATCTGGATGCCTTTCTGGACGTTTTTTTTATCTGGTACTAGTAACTCACATTTGATGAGTTATTGAATTATATTAATCCACACTCGACTAGGGTTTATTATTTAAAGTTCAGATTAAGTACTCTCCTGCTTGCCTCATGGGCCACTGGTAATAATACACTTAAACTGTGTCCCATTGGGTGTCAGGCGGTTGAGAGTCAGGAATATTTATTGTTCTTCTGCAAGGGTTACCAGAAACGGAGAGCGCTGTGTATTACCGTGTTTGGTCTTCGGAATTAGAAACTAACCATCTGCTTTAAGAATATGCTACCGTGATAGCATTTGGGTGGTCTTTTCCGTATTGACGTTTCTCTAATTGATAAAGTAGACAAGGGCTTCAACAAAGGGGGTAGATCATCCAAATGATGCTACCATTGCATTTTAATCTTGTGTAATATATTGTGCACTGTTTACAGTTGTTATAGAATTATGGCAGATGTAGTGTTTGGGATGAAATGACAGATTCTGTTTTATAATAATTTTGTATGTAATTTATATGCGAGGAAGATGTTTTAATGTCTTTATGCGTTGATGGATATTTTAATTCGATTAAACAAATAAGTAAATTAATAAAATGATGTGGTGCATTGAAGCCGGTGGTTGGCTGTAACAGAATGTCATCGGAATATGATCTGCTGTTTTCAGAATGGATGAGATTCTGCAAGTTCTTTGTGGTTTTGGTGATTTTTGTTTCTTGACCTTGGTATTTGGCTGTAGGGTAAGACTGTGATTACATGCTGTCTGAGTCGGGCACATCTTCTGGTGGCAAGCCAGTGAATTCACTTTGACATTATAGACAGTTTCTTGAGTGTTTTGATGATTTTCCAACTGACCTACCTTGATTATGCTTATATTCTCTTCCATCCAGTGCAATGCTCCGAGCTAGTCAACTTAGCTTTCATATGGCAGACTTTCTTTCTCAATCAATCAATCAATCATACCATTTGTATAGCGCACTACTCACCCGGGAGGGTCTCAAGGCGCTTGGGGAAGGGGTATGCTACTGCTCGAACAGCCAGGTCTTGAGTGGTCTCCTGAAGGCGAGATGGTCCTGGGTCAGCCGAAGGTGGATGGGGAGGGAGTTCCATGTCTTGGCAGCCAGGTAAGAGAAGGATCTTCCTCCGGCGGTGGCTCTTCGGATGCGTGGTACGGCTGCGAGGGCGAGGCTGGTGGACCGTAGCTGGCGGGTGGGCGTGTAGAAGGTCATGCGGTCGTTGAGGTACTTGGGGCCCAGGTCGTGGAGAGACTTGTGTGCGTGGGTGAGGAGCCGGAACGTGATCCTCTTGTCGACGGGGAGCCAGTGCAGGTTCCTCAGGTGGCTGGAGATGTGGCTGCGTCGGGGGACATCCAGGATGAGTCGGGCGGAGGCGTTTTGGATGCGCTGGAGTCTTTTCTGTAGCTTGGCTGTGGTCCCGGCCATTCGGATGACTGTTGACTTTGTTGATGATCTCTCTTGCTTTGTCTCTTCGAATTGAGTAGGTATATATGTTTATCTCTCATGGGATTGACAACTGCCTCCAAGCTTTCATTGTGGTGCACTTCTTGGCTGCATTTGTGTTCTGATTTCTGGGGCATGGTTGCATTAGTAAATCTTGTGTGGCTTATTTCTTTTTTTTCTCTTGATGGGCTAGCTGTTGTTTAAGCTACTTTTGTAGAATATACTGCTCCTTGACACCTCCTTAAAGGTTTCTTTGTGGCTGTATGTTCTAGGAGATATTCAGCTCCTTGGTGTATCAACAACTTGATTGGCCTGGTCTTTAGATGTCATACACAATGACCTTATCATGTGTCTTTTTGTGTGTACGGATATCGAGCAGTTAGACTGAGCATTTGGATTGTATGACGGGGACCCCCCTTGAGAGGAGAAGGAGAGCTGCGATATTTTGAAAATTGAGAAGTGACTCTGTGGATGTTATATTGGGCACCGAAGGACTGTGTATTTTCAGATATATAGTGAGCCAACGGATTGAGTGGCCGTGGTGACCTTTCCTGTAATTCAGGGATTGGAGAGTGTTCTTCTTCGCTGCTATCGAAGTGACATTATACCCTTGTCCTGATGAAGCCTATAGAAATGACTGGCTGAAACGCGACCGCGACTGCATCGACACTTTGACGAGGAGTCCCTTAAGTGTTGAGTTGGTCCAAAAAAAGATCGAAGCGCCTTCAAAAATTATTAGTTAGGGGTGTTTTTCACCTCTGGCGCTGTTAGTATTTCCTCTGAGGGTACTACTTGTAGTTAGGAGTGTACACTGTGAGAATTATTTGCTTATTTAGGGTATATTCTTTTTGTATATATTTTTTGGTTTGTGTATGTATTGCAGATGTACATGTGGTGTATATAATGTATTATGTATTGTAAAATAGATATGAATGTGATTTAGAGTGTTTTGTTTTTGTTTAACATTTATAAAGTGTATATATACATTTATGTTGATTGGTGCCCTACCCCGTCCTTTGACACGTATATAAGTTTTCTTGACCTATGGATATACAGGACATGTAAATAATATATTGAACATGAGGGTAATTAGTTATACCTTTTATGAAAATAAATGTTGAATTGATCCCTCTGTACTTTCCCTTTTTTATATACATCTTTTGATGTCTCTTGCTCATGTATAGGAGGGTGATTTGGGCATAACCCCTTATTGATTTGCTTGCTTATCATATAAAGGGCTGGGGGAGTGAGAGAGGTAGTTTATATGGGTACGAGTTTGTACTCTTCCTTTCAATATCCCACACATGAGAAACGAACGTGCCCCTGTATTTAGCTCTCAAGTATGTGAGCCGGCAATGACCCATAAGGACATGAGCTGCGTAATTCAGCCTCAAGTGTCTGATTGTTTGTTTTAATCATCCCTATACCACCCCCCTAATAAAACCACCTTCCTGTTATGGGCAGGTGTATGGGTGTTTTAGCTACCTGGATCCTCATTCCCCGGATCCTCATTCCCCCTCAACAGTCCCTCAACTCACAACGAGGGCTGCCCGCAATTAGAGGATTCTCTTTTTTTGGAAATAACTTCCTGTCCTATTTTCAGGTACTGGGACATACATCATCCTGAATTGGGTAAGTTACTCACTAATGAGTATGTCCCGCTCCCATACTTAGAGCCAAATATTGAGGCATGCTTTTACTGGTCTTTAGATGACCGAGTCTGCCTTTCTCTCTGCTACCAGTGTGTGAATTGGAAAATAGCATTGTGTATGGTGCATCTTTGGTTGTGGTGTCTCCTTGCTGTCCTGTCTTTCTTCTCCTGCGACCTTTCGTTGTTGTTTTTTCTTTGCATTTCTCTGTCGTGTGTTTTTTTTCTTGATGGTGCGACTACATACTTTTTTCACTCCTTTCTGGCTTTAGAGTATGCGTCTTTGTCTTTAGTTAGTTCTGCTGCTTTTTTACCCTCTGATGAATTTATGTGAATCGGAGTAGCTTTTCTGAGAAGTTTGTGTATCGTAATTGGTGATAGACATCCCTCAATGGCATGCAGTCAAACTGCATCCTCCGTGAAGGTGGAATTGAAGGAGCAATATTGTACCATCTTTTCTAGCCTTTCATTGAAAGCTGTTAAGGTCTCGCCTGGCTACTGGCATGCCGAGTGGAAGATGTGTCAGTCTTGGGCCACTTTCCCCTTAGGTTTAACATTTTCTCCCAAAGCTTCTTTTAGCTTCTTGTATGTCTTGGTCTTCTTTGTGACAAATGTTCCAAGTAGGTATCTGCATTCATGCGCTACCAGATCAATCAGAAGCCTCGATTTTTGTCTATCTTGCAAGTCTCCTGCTGCATTGAAAAAGTAATCCAACCTTTCCAGCCACCTCTTTCATCTCGGTCCCAAACTCTGTGTATAACAGCACTTATGTTGGAAAGCTGAACGGCAGGGTCAACACTACCTTGAGTAAAGTTTTAAACTTAAAGATTGCTGTTTTCTGTGTCGGGTATTTATTTCAGTCGTTCTAACTGGGTTTACTTAATTCGATCCATTCTCTAGTGGTATGCCACTTTGTTGGTTGTATGCAGTAATGTGGTTTTTATTTTATTGGTGGACTGGACTCTTCCATTTTTCTTTTGTTTTTACGTATAAATAATTCCTTCACAATCCTTTTTCTTTCTATGTCACTTTGCGCAAGAGCACTTCTATGAACACTTCTCTATACACCTCTTTGGATCAACCTCGATAACATTTCTCAATGTATATGTATATTACTGAACTGCTTCGAAATATAAATTGAATTTACTTTTGAAAAACCCAAGTGTATCCTTTTCTTCTCTCACTCTCGAGGATCAATCAGGTTGATCATAAGAACGTGAATCAATATCGTATTTTTGTCGTTAGGACCACATGGTTGCATGCATGATGCATGGGAGGAAGTTAAGGGACTGGAGGAAGAAGCAACAGATTGAACAGCAGGGTTGGGTCAGAGCAGGTTGTGTGAAGAATGGAGATGAGGTTTGGAATGCAGCAGATGGGAGACCTGTTGCCAGATAGCTTGTTGTCCCCAAAGGTTAGACATTTCCATGCTTTAGCACACATAGGGATACATGCTATGTTGATGCTCTTCAGGCAGAAGTAGTTTAATTCCCGCTCAGAGCGATGGCTGAGAATCTTGGTCACTGTTGTCACCTGCCAGCAAATGAATGTAGGGAGGAGAATACCACTAATTTTGACCCACCTAGGGGGGGTTCAGGAGGTCCCTATAGCAGAATGCAGCGGGACTTCATCGAGATGCTGTGCGCAGTGGGTTGTGATAAGTTCTGGTTGTGACGTGTATCTTCTCCCGTTGGGCCGAAGCTCACCCCACTAGAGGGAATGACAGTCTAATTGTAGCCAATTTATTAATGCAAGAGTTAACTTCCCAGCTCGGATTCCAGCTTTTTCTTGAGTCAGTAATTTGGAGATCAAGAAAAACAAGAGTGCCCAGTTGCCGTTTCTGAGCTCCTGAGTAGACCTACTGCACGGACAATTAATTTGAGCTGATCTTCTATAATTTGAATGGTTAATGGACAGTATACCTACAGAATCACCGTGAATAAAGGCTACCATACTTAATTTTTGGATGTATTTAGGTTGCTGATTCCAGCCGTTGTAACTGAACTCTAACTGTCTGCGCTTATGAACTGAACTCTGTTGAACTCAGAACTTGGTTGAACTGTTAAGATTCCCTAGGGCCAAGGCTCCTGAAGAAGAGTAGAGTTGCCATTCTAGAAGAAGGTGGAGTAGGGTTAGAGATGAGTCACAAAAACAACTGTACATAAGATAATTGTGTGATGACAGTAGTTATACCTGTTGTTTTGATCATCTCCATCATTTTTAAGTCGAGCCTAGCATTGCAGCGAATGTGCTGCTCGCTTTACGAGGCATGCAGTATTCAGTATAGCGTGGAAGCTCCGCCCACTCTCCGTCCATCTTTTTCATTGGTTTAGGTCCTAAATGCTGCCTTCCAATTGGTTTTAGGCCTGTTAATCCCGCCACATGATGGCCATGTCATCATTATGTTATGTTACGTTATGTTAATTTCGATTTATATAGCGCCAAGTCACCGACAGGTCTCTTAGCGCTTGCTTTGGGAACCCGTCCTGGCTTTCCCTGCGAGATAACCCCTACTGGGCATCCCCAAGGTGAAGACCAGGCATCCCATCGCAGTGGGGCCGTAGTGGAGATTAAGCAAGCTATTTCCCAGAGTTGCAGAGTGTGAACCCATGATTCGAGTAGGCACCGAGGTGAGAATTATCGAGTCCGTGGACATTTTGAGCTCAAGACCCTGCCGCGTCGGGAATTGAACCCTGGTCCCGGGTCTGACCTCTGCATCAGGGTCTGCCTCCTCTAACCAGTGAGCCACACTTCTCCATTAGTATCCGTCCATAGCTACTGGCCCCTTTACTTAAAAAACTATTTTCTTCTCCTGCCCCCCCTCCCACAGTTTGTGACTTGTGACCCTGTCCCCCCACCGCACTTCCGTTCGTACCTTCTCGCACGCCTGCACTCCCGTTTCGAATGCAATAGGTCTTGCGTAAATGCGAGTCCTATTGCATTGCAAATGCTTGTTTCTTTGGGCGATGGCTTGTTGGCGTTTGTAGTCGCTGCTCTACTCCCGGGCAGCCGCTGCAGCCTCAGAGCCTTGCCAGCGCTGCAGCTGCTGGGCATGGCGTGCAGTGCAGACTTGCGTCATACTCTTTGTGTTAGTAGTCGCCACTCCCCGCGACTCTCCCAGACAGCCGCCGCTGCCTCATAGCCCCACCAGCGTCGCAGCCGCTGTCCATGTCGTTCCGTGCTAACTCGACCTGCCATCCTCCCAGTGCCGGCTCTGGCATCTTGGGTTCCACTACTGACCATCTGACATTCAGAGATCTCCAGCCAAAACCTTACGATTCCCAAGCATCTTACTATCCAAATTCCCAACAATTTAAAGGCGAATGTTGCCTTTTTCCGATTACAAAAGGAGATGCTGGTTATGACGCTCCCCCCGTTTCAGCACAAGATATTGGCAACTCTGAAACTTGCAGGCAGGCTGAACACTGGAGCTGCATAGCCAGGGTCTCGCAAGAGGACACATGGGTAATAACTGAACAGGAAGAGTTCACTAGCTGTATATTCAAGCTTGCTTTACAAGGCATAGGGTGCACTTATCTGCCATATTCACTGCCCGCCTCAGTGCAGCCCCGCGCACCAGCAGACCTTTAGCCTGTTGTTGGCAGTGCTTTGCCTGACAGTGCTGCTGTTCACATTCCCTCAGGGGGGCTGCTTAGCCTCCGGCTGCAGTGCGTGCTGCCCGCTACAAGGCCTTTCTCTCCGGACTGCCGTATGCAGTCAGCTGCCCCCTTATCTTTCACCACCCATGTGGCGTCAGAGTCCGAGGGGCGTAGCTACCCAGACCGAGGGCACAACATTAACTTGGTTACCCTTGGAGCAGTGACGAACAGAAGATGTTATTGCACCCAGGATAATGTGCTGAATTGCTAAATACTTATAAGGTCCCAAAGAAGACCTATTGGCTATGCCAATGCTGTTATAACTGCTGTAATAATAGGGCTGAGCTCCCCTGCTTATACTTGTCCCATTTTAACTACATTTAAAATCATTATCCATGCTCCTCCAATAGACTATATAGTTTTGACCTGGGATTTCTGCACAAAAATGCTTTGGAAGGAGACTTTTCTTCCAATGTATTTTTTAGGTTACTATATGAATATGCCAATGTTACGGACGCCAAGGACTGTTACGTGCACACCCATTTACCTGCATCAGTAGCTGAGGATATCACTTATCACATTCCCCTTGCCTATTGAATTTCCTGTAGTATTTATTCTCCTTGGTCTTTTATACAGTCAGGTTCACTTTGAGTATTATTTTTCAAATTATGATTTAGTTCTCTGAGTTGCCCATGTTTAAACACTTATGCGAATGAGATGGAGACCGTTTTTCATGTGTTTAGTTCTCCCACTAAACTTGACACTACTTGAGCTCACAGATACCACCTGACATGTTCAATGAGCCACACTGAGAATAAATTCATAGATGATTTAGAGGACAGGAGAGCTGTAATACATCATTGAACCAAGAGAGGGATGGATATAATTAAGGATGTGTGGAAGGAAGAGGAGAACAATTACAAGGAGATGGGAGTTTATCCTAAGTTAAACTTAGACTGCCATCATCAAGGGAAATTGTGTATACACAGAAGAGAAGATAGGGTCAGAAATCACTTTATGGGAGTGAGTCATCTTAAAGTGATTTTCATTTCAAACTAGAAACCTTAAATTATAAGGACCAAGCGATGCCCGAGGGACATACCGCATGTCTAACGGGAATGCAGCATAAGTGAGTCATTGTACTCACAAGTTTGAGGTTCTCTGTAATACAAATTAAGTGTCTGCTGGTAAGGACTGGCCAATCCTGGAGTTTATTATGTGTGTAGACAGCATGCTTATTTCTGTTCTGTGCCTACTAATTGGCAGGCACATGCTTTCTAGCTTCAGTATTCCCCAAGGTTTACCATGTAGATAGTTTGAATGATCATGCAGTTGAGTCTCATGGTAGAACCAAATTTAGTAGTATTAGTGCTTCACGGATTGTTGGGGAAATTTTTGGTGCTATGATTTCTTCAGTAGGTGTTGTTCTGAACGATTTAAAGATGCGAAAGCTTTCAACCCTGGTTGACAAACTTGCAACTAGTACAGCTAGATCTTTGCTAGCTGTTGATACTGAGCTGATGGGTATTTGGTCTGTGATTTGTGTGTGCAGAACAGATTTGCATCAGATATCTTGCTAGCGAAAGAGGGCGGAGTCTGCAAAATGCTGAAGGTTCAAGTATTGTACCGTTATCCCTACAAGAGTAAGGCGATTAAGGGATATCACTGGCATGATGACTGCGTTAATGAGTTGGAAGCAACCGGTATTTGGGACGTGTTAGGTCAGGGATTTTCTATAGGTAGTTGACTTGGCAATATTGGCAGTGGATGTCTAGATGCTATATTGAGGCCTATCTTAATTGTTGGCTTTATTTTATTTGCTTATTTGCCATGGTGAAGGGATTTAAGTATAGGAGGAACAAGAAGAAACAGTTGAGGGAGAGGGTACAAAGAGGAAGAGAGAGGAGGTTGAGTTGGAGGAAAACCATTTTAATGCTTATGATGGGATGAAGTAGTTAGAAAAGTCCAAACGTAAGAAACATAAGAAAACTCATTTTTAAGCTGGTCTCAGAAATGTTGATCGTTTTATGTTATGGCTATTCTAGCCATCAAGCGGGGGATAAGAGCTGCGTAATTTTGTGCCCCGTGAATTTAGTCCTCAAATGTTCATCTGTGTAATGAGTAATCAGTGTGCAACGTTTTAAGCAGAATGTTAGCAAGTGGCTATATTTACTTGTAGCAAAAGCCACATTTATATAATCCAACTCTAATCAAGGTTTTGCATAGGTTAATTGTATTCATTCGATTGCCATTTTCTTTCTTAACGTTAGCCTGACTTTGACCAAGACAAAGCCACTCAAATTATCTCTTTATAGCATGCACTGGAAGTTTCACATTATCTTTTCCCCGCAGGTGCCTTACCACTGCTTGTTATAATAGCCTTTTGTTTATGCTGAGAAACTGATAGATTGGAGAGCACTAATTGAAATTTGGCCTTGGACATGCAGTGTGTAAGGGTGGGAGAGAGCGTCCTGTACCAAGCAGACCCGACTATTGCTACTTTCAAGCCAGGCGTCTTGTTCCGTCCCTGTAATAGGGAAGTGGTGTCATAAAGCGTATTCCCTGGACGAGTAAAATCCAGCTCACCAGCAGAGGGCACCATTGTACAGGCAATGGGCTTGAGCGCTGGCTCCTCGAACAGGAACACACCTATTTAACGTGAGTGAAAGCCTCCTACACCATGGCAGGTTTCCAATTTAAGTGAGTGCCCATTTTGGAGGACCCAAAAGACCAGGTCTTGTTTAATATGTTCGACAAAAATGGAGTGGAAATTGTGCTTTCTAATTTCATATCTGAATTCGCGTCCTCGGCACATATCCCACGAAATAAGGTTTGTCGGTGCTTGTCTGAACTTGTATGAGTAGAAAAGAAACGAAACGTTCAATTTAGCACACATTTATCATTCAAGCAGCATGTAACTGCTGGCAGTATTCAAGTATTGTGTGTAATACAGAAATACAGACCGGTTGCATCAAGCACTTTTTATTTACCTTTAAAGATTAACACAATTTTGCTCCACAGTACAGAGAAATATAGCAAGTTATTGAAGTGTAAATTACATTTTATTTGCACCATATATTTTTCTTTTAAAAACTTGCTCATGTTTTGCAGACTAGCAGGCATTTCCTTAAGTGTATTCCTGGCGGTGTCCTCTCCATTTCCACTTTTTGGGGGGTTGAGAAGAGGTTCGATTTGCTTAAAACCCGCATAAAATGTATGTATATAATTTTACAATCGCGTAATTTTTGTTTAATTTGAATTCTTATTTGTTAACACCAACACGTGTATGGAACTGATCCGCCGAGACTTTGGGTGTTACATCATGCACTGTATTTGCTCGCGCTGGGAGACACTTATTTACAAAAAAGAATTGCAGCAAACCCATTGCTTACCATTTGTTGGCTTCAGTTTCACTCTGCTTTGCTGCCTCCTGATTGCCCTCCACATACCAAGCGTCACTTCCGTTACGTTCTGTGGCGCATGGACCTAGATAGCACGATTAAACTTAGGTGTTGTCCATCTGCTGCTTGCTCTGTGATTGAGGTATTATTTTTTCCCCAGTTGCTGCTATCCGCCTACCACCCACCCCTTCTCTGTATTCTTGTCCCCCTCCCGAGCCACCAACCCACCCCTTCTCTGTATTGCTGTCTCCCTCCCGAACCACCAACCCGCCCCTTCTCTGTATTGCTGTCCCCACCCTCCCGCCCCTTCTCTGTATTGCTGTCCCCACCCTCCCGCCCCTTCTCTGTATTGCTGTCCCCACCCTCCCGCCCCTTCTCTGTATTGCTGTCCCCACCCTCCCGCCCCTTCTCTGTATTGCTGTCCCCACCCTCCCGCCCCTTCTCTGTATTGCTGTCCCCACCCTCCCGCCCCTTCTCTGTATTGCTGTCCCCACCCTCCCGCCCCTTCTCTGTATTGCTGTCCCCACCCTCCCGCCCCTTCTCTGTATTGCTGTCCCCACCCTCCCGCCCCTTCTCTGTATTGCTGTCCCCACCCTCCCGCCCTTTCTCTGTATTGCTGTCCCCACCCTCCCGCCCCTTCTCTGTATTGCTGTCCCCACCCTCCCGCCCCTTCTCTGTATTGCTGTCCCCACCCTCCCGCCCCTTCTCTGTATTGCTGTCCCCACCCTCCCGCCCCTTCTCTGTATTGCTGTCCCCACCCTCCCGCCCCTTCTCTGTATTGCTGTCCCCACCCTCCCGCCCCTTCTCTGTATTGCTGTCCCCACCCTCCCGCCCCTTCTCTGTATTGCTGTCCCCACCCTCCCGCCCCTTCTCTGTATTGCTGTCCCCACCCTCCCGCCCCTTCTCTGTATTGCTGTCCCCACCCTCCCGCCCCTTCTCTGTATTGCTGTCCCCACCCTCCCGCCCCTTCTCTGTATTGCTGTCCCCACCCTCCCGCCCCTTCTCTGTATTGCTGTCCCCACCCTCCCGCCCCTCTCTGTATTGCTGTCAACACCCTCCCGCCCCTTCTCTGTTTTGCTGTCCCCACCCTCCCGCCCCTTCTCTGTATTGCTGTCCCCACCCTCCCGCCCCTTCTCTGTATTGCTGTCCCCACCCTCCCGCCCCTTCTCTGTATTGCTGTCCCCACCCTCCCGCCCCTTCTCTGTATTGCTGTCCCCACCCTCCCGCCCCTTCTCTGTATTGCTGTCCCCACCCTCCCGCCCCTTCTCTGTATTGCTGTCCCCACCCTCCCGCCCCTTCTCTGTATTGCTGTCCCCACCCTCCCGCCCCTTCTCTGTATTGCTGTCCCCACCCTCCCGCCCCTTCTCTGTATAGCTGTCCCCACCCTCCCGCCCCTTCTCTGTATAGCTGTCCCCACCCTCCCGCCCCTTCTCTGTATTGCTGTCCCCACCCTCCCGCCCCTTCTCTGTATTGCTGTCCCCACCCTCCCGCCCCTTCTCTGTATTGCTGTCCCCACCCTCCCGCCCCTTCTCTGTATTGCTGTCCCCACCCTCCCGCCCCTTCTCTGTATTGCTGTCCCCACCCTCCCGCCCCTTCTCTGTATTGCTGTCCCCACCCTCCCGCCCCTTCTCTGTATTGCTGTCCCCACCCTCCCGCCCCTTCTCTGTATTGCTGTCCCCACCCTCCCGCCCCTTCTCTGTATTGCTGTCCCCACCCTCCCGCCCCTTCTCTGTATTGCTGTCCCCACCCTCCCGCCCCTTCTCTGTATTGCTGTCCCCACCCTCCCGCCCCTTCTCTGTATTTCTGTCCCCATCCTCCCGCCCCCTCTCTGTATTTCTGTCCCCACCCGCCCGCTCTCTGTATTTCTGTCCCCACCCGCCCACCCCCTCTCTGTATTTCTGTCCCCACCCGCCCACCCCCTCTCTGTATTTCTGTCCCCACCCGCCCACCCCCTCTCTGTATTTCTGTCCTCAACCGCCCGCCCCCTCTCTGTATTGCTGTCAACACCCTCCCGCCCCTTCTCTGTATTGCTGTCCCCCACCCTCCCGCCTCTTCTCTGTATTGCTGTCCCCCACCCTCCCGCCCCTTCTCTGTATTGCTGTCCCCCACCCTCCCGCCCCTTCTCTGTATTGCTGTCCCCCACCCTCCCGCCCCTTCTCTGTATTGCTGTCCCCCACCCTCCCGCCCCTTCTCTGTATTGCTGTCCCCCACCCTCCCGCCCCTTCTCTGTATTGCTGTCCCCCACCCTCCCGCCCCTTCTCTGTATTGCTGTCCCCCACCCTCCCGCCCCTTCTCTGTATTGCTGTCCCCACCCTCCCGCCCCTTCTCTGTATTGCTGTCCCCATCCTCCCGCCCCTTCCCCACCCTCCCGCCCCTTCTCTGTATTGCTGTCCCCATCCTCCCGCCCCTTCCTCACCCTCCCGCCCCTTCTCTGTATTGCTGTCCCCACCCCCCGCCCCTTCTCTGTATTGCTGTCCCCACCCCCCCGCCCCTTCTCTGTATTGCTGTCCCCACCCCCCCGCCCCTTCTCTGTATTGCTGTCCCCACCCTCCCGCCCCATCTCTGTATTGCTGTCCCCACCCTCCCGCCCCATCTCTGTATTGCTGTCCCCACCCTCCCGCCCCATCTCTGTATTGCTGTCCCCACCCTCCCGTCCCTTCTCTGTATTGCTGTCCCCACCCTCCGGCCCCTTCTCTGTATTACTGTCCCTACCCTCCCGCCCCTTCTCTGTATTGCTGTCCCCACCGCTCCCGCCCCTTCTCTGTATTGCTGCCCCCCACCCTCCCGCCCCTTCTCTGTAGTTCCGTCCCCCACCCTCCCGCCCCTTCTCTGTAGTTCTGTCCCCCACCCTCCCGCCCCTTCTCTGTAGTTCTGTCCCCCACCCTCCCGCCTCTTCTCTGTAGTTCTGTCCCCCACCCTCCCGCCCCTTCTCTGTAGTTCTGTCCCCCACCCTCCCGCCCCTTCTCTGTAGTTCTGTCCCCCACCCTCCCGCCCCTTCTATGTAGTTCTGTCCCCCACCCTCCCGCCCCTTCTCTGTATTGCTGTCCCCCACCCTCCCGCCCCTTCTCTGTATTGCTGTCCCCACCCTCCCGCCCCTTCTCTGTATTGCTGTCCCCACCCTCCCGCCCCTTCTCTGTATTGCTGTCCCCACCCTCCCGCCCCTTCTCTGTATTGCTGTCCCCACCCTCCCGCCCCTTCTCTGTATTGCTGTCCCCACCCTCCCGCCCCTTCTCTGTATTGCTGTCCCCACCCTCCCGCCCCTTCGCTGTATTGCTCTCCCCACCCTCCCGCCCCTTCGCTGTATTGCTCTCCCCACCCTCCCGCCCCTTCGCTGTATTGCTCTCCCCACCCTCCCGCCCCTTCGCTGTATTGCTCTCCCCACCCTCCCGCCCCTTCTCTGTATTTATTTATTTATTTATTTATTTATTTATTTATAGAGTTTTGTATAGCGCGGACAAGACCCGTGGGTATCAGAGCGCTTAACAAGGAGAGAATAACATGTAGACATTATGGTAGCAGTAAATCACAAAAAAAAAAACATAATTATGAGGTAGAAGGTAATGTAGTGTATAGACATGTTAGATATATACTTCCTAATGTCTGTGCAATTAGCAATTGGTGACGAAACTAGGCTTAGCTTGTGTCGTGGTAATGGTACAAGCATGGAGAGGTAGAGTTATAAGGTAATTGATTGCATATAAGGATAATATGGTTAAATAAATATAGTGAGGTAGCAGTTATATAGATTATGACTGTGAGATAGAGTATAAGTTCCCAGGTATGTGAGGAAAACAGTAACATGACAATCCTCGACTTGACCATGCAAAGCGGACAGTTATCAGCCTTCAATTTTCCAAATTTCCAAATTTTCGATGAGGGCCACCCTCTGGTAGCGTAAATGATCATCCCAGTAAACAGATGGATTCTCTATGTAGGGAATTTACTCATCAAGTGAGACTTAAGTTCCCGTTTGAATGTTACTGTGTTTTGAATTTTTCTGATGTTTGGAGGTAGTGAGTTCCAGATTCTGGGGGCAGCTCCGGAGAATGCTCTGTTGTAGGTCTTTATCTTGTGGAAAAAGGCTGGTCGCAATAGGAAGTCTTTTGTGCTTCTAGTTGGTCTGTTGCCTCCTGAAGGCATGAGTTTCTTGGCAAGGTATCTAGGCATGTTGTAGTGAACAGCTTTATGTGTAATACAGGCCATCTTCATTTGAATTCTGGCCTCGTAAGGCAGCCAGCTTAGAGCTTTCAGGTGAGGAGATATGTGATCGAATTTCTTCGTTCCAGAGATGAGTCTAGCCGCAGCGTTGAGGCAGGCTTTTAATGGAGCTGTGGAAGTTTTCGGTAGGCCAGCTAATGTGGTGCATCCGTATTCGATCCTCGCGATAACTAGAGATTGGATGGCCAGTTTTAGATCTGTTGCTGAGATAAAGGGTTTCATTTTTCTTAAGTAATTTAAGTTGAAGCGGGCGCTCTTGGCCATTGAGTTGATGTGTTCTTTCATGTTGAGGTTTTCATCTAGCGTGATTCCTAGTGATTTAGCTGAGTTAACTAGGGTCGGGGTGCAATTTAGCGCCGTCACCAGTTTAGTCCATTCCTTAACTTCAGATTGGCTCTTAGTCGGAGAGATTAGCAGGAATTCTGTTTTCTGGGCGTTTAGTTTCAGATGGTTCGTTGTTAACCATCGCAAGGCTTCCATTAGAGTATGGTTTATTCTGTTGATGTCCTCCAGAGAGCTGATCTTCATGTAAATTTGCGTGTCATCTGCATACATATGATAGGATATCTGTGATTTTTGAAGGATCTCAGTGAGAGGTTCTACATACAAGTTGAATAGATCCGGGGATAACGTTGAGCCTTGTGGGACCCCGATTGTATTGGGGCTTGGGGAAGAGATTGCTTGATTAACCTGGAATCGCTGGGTCCTGTTCTCTAGAAAAGAGCTGAACCATTTCAGTATGTTTCCGGATACTCCCATCCTGTCTTGTAGTCTGGTCATTAGTACTTCGTGCTTTACCGTGTCAAATGCTGCTGACAGGTCGAGAAGAATCAGTAGGCATGTTTGATTTCGGTCTAGGGCCTGTAGGGCGTCATCGACAATATGCAGAATCACAGTTTCAGTACTGTGCCCTGTTCTGAAACCTGATTGGCAGTCATCAAGTAGGGAGAACTTAGCGATGTGTTGGCTTAATTGGCCCTGTACACATTTCTCAATGAGTTTGGCCAGTAGAGGGATGTTAGTCACTGGTCGATAGTTATTTGGGTCTGTTGCATCGGCTGTTGGTTTTTTGATGATGGGCACTACCTGACCTGTTTTTAGACAGTCAGGGAGGATCCCTTGGGCCAGAGAGGCATTTACTATCTCAGTCCAGATTGGAATTAGAGTGTGGCTGATTTCTCTTACACATTTTCCCGGTAGAGGGTCTTGATAATGGTTGTTTGGTCTGAGTTCCAACAGCGTTTTGGTGATCTTTTCTTGGTTGTATAGTTCAAATGTGTCCCAGTTTGCCTTGTTTTTTGTTTGGAGACCTTCAGTTGACATATTGGCCTCTTTATTCGGTGGGGGAAGGGTCATAAGGTTTGCTGCTGCCTTTGTGAGTTCAACTTCTAGCATTTTCGATTGTTCCGAGAAAAATGAGGAGAATTCTTCGCAACTTATGGGAGTATTTGTATTCTCTTGAACTGTTTTGGCTAGTTTATTTGACTGTTGTTTTAAGATCTGGAAGAGTTTTCGGGGTCTGTTTTTGGCATTGTCCAGTTCAGCTCTGAAAAATTCTTTTTTGGAGTCGATTATCTTTTTGTTATATTCTTTCCTTGTTTTTCTGAGGGCTTTCAGCTCAGGGGAAGAAGGATGTTGTCTCCATTTTCTTTCAGCCATTCTCAGTTTGCGCCTGTCCTCGTTGAGTGACTCGTTAAACCAAGGATTTTTTGGCTTCTCTGAGACTTTTTTCATTTTTTGGGGCATGATGTCATTAACGATATTACCGATCGAGTTTATGTAGTGATCCGTCAGCTCATTGACATTTTGCTTATTGTTGGGAGGCTTCAGGTCATTCTCACACCTTTCAACCAGAAGTTCCATATTGGTTTCTTTTGTGTCTCGTATCAATTTCTTGAGCTTGCGTGGTTGCACGGTCTTTCCCTTTTTCATTGTCGGTATCAAGAATGTTATGATGTGGTGGTCCGACCAATCACATGGGTCTATAGCGAGGATTGATGTCTCTGTATTTCTTGAGATAATCCAGTCTAGGGTCGCTCCTTGTGTGTGCGTGGGTTGGTTGCATACTTGAGTAAGTTTTAGCTCATTAAGGAAGTCTTTAAGCGAGTTAACCAGTTTGTCATTGTCGTCATCCCAGTGGAGGTTAAAGTCACCTAGAAATATGTTAATAGCGTCAGAATTAGAGTTAGTTGTTATGATCTCTGTCAGTTGCTCTGTGAATTTTGCGTTCTCTCCTGGTGGGTGGTAGAATGCATGCAAGTTGCAGCTTTGATTATTTGGTGTTCTCACATTAACACCAAGGTATTCACAGGATTCTAGGGGGTCAGATTGGAATTGGCAGACCTCAATCTCTGAGCGGTGAATGCAAGCTATGCCTCCACCCACATTCCTTGGTCTGTCTAACCTGACGATGTTATATTGCGGTGGTATTAAAAGATCCATGGTAGGCGACGATGATTCATTTAGCCATGTTTCGGTGAGGATGGCCAAGTCAATTTCCTTGTTAATGATGAGGGCGGCTATGTCTGATGCATGTTTAGTTGCAGACCGACAGTTAAGAAGTAGGCACTTCAAGGGATTCTGTGATTTAACGAGTTTTCCATTATCAGATTCGGCTGATGTTAGCTGAATGTGTTGTAGGTTTTGGTGAATTGCTTTCCTGTTATTCTTTCTGGTCGTTCTATTAGGGTCGATAGGTACAGTTTTGATATTCTCCTCCCTGCTAGGGGCAGTTTGTTCATAGGATTGGAGTAAGGCCAGAGTTTCTTCATTTGACAGGGGCTTGGTCCTATTAGGTCTGTTAGGTCTGAGGACCAGATTCTGGATGTGTGAAACCTTGGAGTGCGTACTTGTCATCATCTCCCAGATTTTTCCAATTGTCTGAGATATTTTCATCGAGTTTTGTGCCAGGTTTCCTACGAGTTTCTGAAGCTCCTTGACTTCTTTCTGTGCTTGGGGTGATTTCCTGTGTAAGATAGATCTGGCTGGAAGTGTATTGGAGTTTGCTCTACTCTGTGAAAAACCTGTTTTCGTTCCCATACATCTTTTCTTAGTATCCTTGGTTTGGTTGAGCTTTCTGGCTCTATTTAAGGAATCCCTGTTACTTCCTATGTTATGGAATGTAGGGGGCGTTTTTGTGCGTAGGGCTCTATGGGATTCAAGTCTCGCCTCCGAGTGAGGATGAGGAGGGACGATATCATTTGCCTTTTTTATACCGTTATCTTCCTGAAGGGACTCTATTAGAGCTGGGGTGCACTCTTCAGGCACGGTGGAATTGTGCGTTAGCGTCCGCTGCATTTTCTCTCCCCACCCACCCGCCCCCTCTCTGTATTTCTCTCCCCACCCACCCGCCCCCTCTCTGTATTTCTGTCCCCACCCACCCGCCCCCTCTCTGTATTTCTGTCCCCACCCACCCGCCCCCTCTCTGTTTTTCTGTCCCCACCCACCCGCCCCCTCTCTGTTTTTCTGTCCCCACCCACCCGCCCCCTCTCTGTTTTTCTGTCCCCACCCACCCGCCCCCTCTCTGTATTTCTGTCCCCACCCACCCGCCCCCTCTCTGTATTGCTCTCCCCACCCTCCCGCCCCTTCTCTGTATTGCTCTCCCCACCCTCCCGCCCCTTCTCTGTATTGCTCTCCCCACCCTCCCGCCCCTTCTCTGTATTGCTCTCCCCACCCTCCCGCCCCTTCTCTGTATTGCTCTCCCCACCCTCCCGCCCCTTCTCTGTATTGCTCTCCCTACCCTCCCGCCCCTTCTCTGTATTGCTCTCTCAACCCTCCCGCCCCTTCTCTGTATTGCTCTCCCCACCCTCCCGCCCCTTCTCTGTATTGCTCTTCCCACCCTCCCCCTTCTCTGTATTGCTCTCTCACCCTCCCGCCCCTTCTCTGTATTTCTGTCCCCATCCTCCCGCCCCCTCTCTGTATTTCTGTCCCCACCCGCCCACCCCCTCTCTGTATTTCTGTCCCCACCCGCCCACCCCCTCTCTGTATTTCTGTCCCCACCCGCCCACCCCCTCTCTGTATTTCTGTCCCCACCCGCCCACCCCCTCTCTGTATTTCTGTCCCCACCCGCCCACCCCCTCTCTGTATTTCTGTCCCCACCCGCCCACCCCCTCTCTGTATTTCTGTCCCCACCCGCCCACCCCCTCTCTGTATTTCTGTCCCCACCCGCCCACCCCCTCTCTGTATTTCTGTCCCCACCCGCCCACCCCCTCTCTGTATTTCTGTCCCCACCCGCCCACCCCCTCTCTGTATTTCTGTCCCCACCCGCCCACCCCCTCTCTGTATTTCTGTCCCCACCCGCCCACCCCCTCTCTGTATTTCTGTCCCCACCCGCCCACCCCCTCTCTGTATTTCTGTCCCCACCCGCCCACCCCCTCTCTGTATTTCTGTCCCCACCCGCCCACCCCCTCTCTGTATTTCTGTCCTCACCCGCCCACCCCCTCTCTGTATTTCTGTCCCCACCCGCCCACCCCCTCTCTGTATTTCTGTTCCCACCCGCCCACCCCCTCTCTGTATTTCTGTTCCCACCCGCCCACCCCCTCTCTGTATTTCTGTTCCCACCCGCCCACCCCCTCTCTGTATTTCTGACCCCACACGCCCACCCCCTCTCTGTATTTCTGTCCCCACCCGCCCACCCCCTCTCTGTATTTCTGTCCCCACCCGCCCACCCCCTCTCTGTATTTCTGTCCCCACCCGCCCACCCCCTCTCTGTATTTCTGTCCCCACCCGCCCACCCCCTCTCTGTATTTCTGTCCCCACCCGCCCACCCCCTCTCTGTATTTCTGTCCCCACCCGCCCACCCCCTCTTTGTATTTCTGTCCCCACCCGCCCAACCCCTCTCTGTATTTCTGTCCCCGCCCACCCCCCTAAATGTCTGTCTCCACCCACCCGCCCCCTCTCTGTATTTCTGTCCCCACCCACCCGCACCCTCTCTGTATTTCTGTCCCCACCCACCCGCCCCCTCTCTGTATTTCTGTCCCCACCCACCCGCCCCCTCTCTGTATTTCTCTCCCCACCCACCCGCCCCCTCTCTGTATTTCTCTCCCCACCCACCCGCCCCCCTCTGTATTTCTCTCCCCACCCACCCGCCCCCTCTCTGTATTTCTCTCCCCACCCACCCGCCCCCTCTCTGTATTTCTGTCCCCACCCACCCGCCCCCTCTCTGTATTTCTGTCCCCACCCACCCGCCCCCTCTCTGTATTTCTGTCCCCACCCACCCGCCCCCTCTCTGTATTTCTGTCCCCACCCACCCGCCCCCTCTCTGTATTTCTGTCCCCACCCACCCGCCCCCTCTCTGTATTTCTGTCCCCACCCACCCGCCCCCTCTCTGTATTTCTGTCCCCACCCACCCGCCCCCTCTCTGTATTTCTGTCCCCACCCACCCGCCCCCTCTCTGTATTTCTGTCCCCACCCACCCGCCCCCTCTCTGTATTTCTGTCCCCACCCACCCGCCCCCTCTCTGTATTTCTGTCCCCACCCACCCGCCCCCTCTCTGTATTTCTGTCCCCACCCACCCGCCCCCTCTCTGTATTTCTGTCCCCACCCACCCGCCCCCTCTCTGTATTTCTGTCCCCACCCACCCGCCCCCTCTCTGTATTTCTGTCCCCACCCACCCGCCCCCTCTCTGTATTTCTGTCCCCACCCACCCGCCCCCTCTCTGTATTTCTGTCCCCACCCACCCGCCCCCTCTCTGTATTTCTGTCCCCACCCACCCGTCCCCTCTCTGTATTTCTGTCCCCACCCACCCGTCCCCTCTCTGTATTTCTGTCCCCACCCACCCGCCCCCTCTCTGTATTTCTGTCCCCACCCACCCGCCCCCTCTCTGTATTTCTGTCCCCACCCACCCACCCGCTCTCTGTATTTCTGTCCCCACCCACCCACCCGCTCTCTGTATTTCTGTCCCCACCCACCCACCCGCTCTCTGTATTTCTGTCCCCACCCACCCACCCGCTCTCTGTATTTCTGTCCCCACCCACCCACCCGCTCTCTGTATTTCTGTCCCCACCCACCCGCCCCCTCTCTGTATTTCTGTCCCCGCCCACCCGCCCCCTCTCTGTATTTCTGTCCCCGCCCACCCGCCCCCTCTCTGTATTTCTGTCCCCGCCCACCCGCCCCCTCTCTGTATTTCTGTCCCCGCCCACCCGCCCCCTCTCTGTATTTCTGTCCCCGCCCACCCGCCCCCTCTATTTCTGTCCCCGCCCACCCGCCCCCTCTCTGTATTTCTGTCCCCGCCCACCCGCCCCCTCTCTGTATTTCTGTCCCCGCCCACCCGCCCCCTCTCTGTATTTCTGTCCCCGCCCACCCGGCCCCTCTCTGTATTTCTGTCCCCGCCCACCCGCCCCCTCTCTGTATTTCTGTCCCCGCCCACCCGCCCCCTCTCTGTATTTCTGTCCCCGCCCACCCGCCCCCTCTCTGTATTTCTGTCCCCGCCCACCCGCCCCCTCTCTGTATTTCTGTCCCCGCCCACCCGCCCCCTCTCTGTATTTCTGTCCCCGCCCACCCGCCCCCTCTCTGTATTTCTGTCCCCGCCCACCCGCCACCTCTCTTTATTTCTGTCCCCACCCACCCCCTCTCTGTATTTCTGTCCCCACCCACCCGCCCCTCTCTGTATTTCTGTCCCCACCCACCCGCCCCCTCTCTGTATTTCTGTCCCCACCCACCCGCCCCCTCTCTGTATTTCTGTCCCCACCCACCCGCCCCCTCTCTGTATTTCTGTCCCCACCCACCCGCCCCCTCTCTGTATTTTTGTCCCCACCCACCCGCCCCCTCTCTGTATTTCTGTCCCCACCCACCCGCCCCCTCTCTGTATTTCTGTCCCCACCCACCCGCCCCCTCTCTGTATTTCTGTCCCCACCCACCCGCCTCCTCTCTGTATTTCTGTCCCCACCCACCCGCCCCCTCTGTATTTCTGTCCCCACCCACCCGCCCCCTCTCTGTATTTCTGTCCCCACCCACCCGCCCCCTCTCTGTATTTCTGTCCCCACCCACCCGCCCCCTCTCTGTATTTCTGTCTCCACCCACCCGCCCCCTCTCTGTATTTCTGTCCCCACCCACCCGCCCCCTCTCTGTATTTCTGTCCCCACCCACCCGCCCCCTCTGTATTTCTGTCCCCACCCACCCGCCCCCTCTCTGTATTTCTGTCCCCACCCACCCGCCCCCTCTCTGTATTTCTGTCCCCACCCACCCGCCCCCTCTCTGTATTTCTGTCCCCACCCACCCGCCCCCTCTCTGTATTTCTGTCCCCACCCACCCGCCCCCTCTCTGTATTTCTGTCCCCACCCACCGCCCCCTCTTTATTTCTGTCCCCACCGAACCCGCCCCTTCTCTGTATTTCTGTCCCTACCCACCCGCCCCCTCGCTGTATTTCTGTCCCCACCCACCCGCCGCCTCTCTGTATTTCTGTCCCCACCCACCCGTCCCCTCTCTGTATTTCTGTCCCCACCCACCCGCCCCCTCTCTGTATTTCTGTCCCCACCCACCCGCCCCCTCTCTGTATTTCTGTCCCCACCCACCCGCCCCCTCTCTGTATTTCTGTCACCACCAACCCGCCCCCTATCTGTATTTCTGTCCACACCCACCCGCCCCCTCTCTGTATTTCTGTCCCCACCCACCCGCCTACTCTCTGTATTTCTGTTCCCACCCACCCGCCCCCTCTCTGTATTTCTGTCCCCACCCACCCGCCCCCTCTCTGTATTTCTGTCACCACCCACCCGCCCCCTCTCTGTATTTCTGTCACCACCCACCCGCCCCCTCTCTGTATTTCTGTCCCCACCCACCAGCCCCCTCTCTGTATTTCTGTCCCCACCCACCCGCCCCCTCTCTGTATTTCTGTCCCCACCCACCCGCCCCCTCTCTGTATTTCTGTCCCCACCCACCCGCCCGCTCTCTGTATTTCTGTCCCCACCCACCCGCCCGCTCTCTGTATTTCTGTCCCCACCCACCCGCCCGCTCTCTGTATTTCTGTCCCCACCCACCCGCCCGCTCTCTGTATTTGTCCCCACCCACCCGCCCCCTCTGTATTTCTGTCTGAAATCCACCCGCCCCATCTCTGTATTTCTGTGGACACCCACCCGCACCCTCTCTGTATTTCTGTGTCCGACCCGTCTCTGTATTTCTGTCCTCACCCACCCATCTCTGTATTTCTGTCCTCACCCACCCGCCCATCTCTGTATTTCTGTCCCCACCCATCCGCCGTATTGCTGTCCCCCTACCTCCTGCCCCTTCTCTGTAGTGCTGTCTCCCTCCCTCCCGCCCCTTCTCTGTAGTGCTGTCTCCCTCCCTCCCGCCCCTTCTCTGTAGTGCTTTCCCCCTCCCTCCCACCCCTTCTCTGTAGTGCTGTCCCCCTCCCTCCCACCCCTTCTCTGTAGTGCTGTCCCCCTCCCTCCCACCCCTTCTCTGTAGTGCTGTCCCCCTCCCTCCCACCCCTTCTCTGTAGTGCTGTCTCCCTCCCTCCCACCCCTTCTCTGTAGTGCTGTCTCCCTCCCCCCACCCCTTCTCTGTAGTGCTGTCCCCCTCCCTCCCACCCCTTCTCTGTAGTGTTGTCCCCCTCCCTCCCACCCCTTCTCTGTAGTGCTGTCCCCCTCCCTCCCACCCCTTCTCTGTAGTGCTGTCCCCCTCCCTCCCACCCCTTCTCTGTAGTGCTGTCCCCCTCCCTCCCACCCCTTCTCTGTAGTGCTGTCCCCCTCCCTCCCACCCCTTCTCTGTAGTGCTGTCCCCCTCCCTCCCACCCCTTCTCTGTAGCGCTGTCCCCCTCCCTCCCGCCCCTTCTCTGCATTGCTGCCCCCCTCCCTCCCGCCCCTTCTCTGCATTGCTGCCCCCCTCCCTCCCGCCCCTTCTCTGCATTGCTGCCCCCCTCCCTCCCGCCCCTTCTCTGCATTGCTGCCCCCCTCCCTACCGCCCCTTCTCTGTATTGCTGTCCCCCACCCTCCCGCCCCTTCTCTGTATTGCTGTCCCCCACCCTCCCGCCCCTTCTCTGTCTTGCTGTCCCCCACCCTCCCGCCCCTTCTCTGTATTGCTGTCCCCACCCTCCCGCCCCTACCCCACCCTCCCGCCCCTTCTCTGTATTGCTGTCCCCATCCTCCCGCCCCTTCCCCACCCTCCCGCCCCTTCTCTGTATTGCTGTCCCCATCCTCCCGCCCCTTCCCCACCCTCCCGCCCCTTCTCTGTATTGCTGTCCCCACCCTCCCGCCCCTTCTCTGTATTGCTGTCCCCACCCTCCCGCCCCTTCTCTGTATTGCTGTCCCCACCCTCCCGCCCCATCTCTGTATTGCTGTCCCCACCCTCCCGCCCCATCTCTGTATTGCTGTCCCCACCCTCCCGCCCCATCTCTGTATTGCTGTCCCCACCCTCCCGCCCCATCTCTGTATTGCTGTCCCCACCTCCCGCCCCTTCTCTGTATTGCTGTCCCCACCCTCCCGTCCCTTCTCTGTATTGCTGTCCCCACCCTCCCGCCCCTTCTCTGTATTGCTGTCCCCACCCTCCCGCCCCTTCTCTGTATTGCTGTCCCCACCCTCCCGCCCCTTCTCTGTATTGCTGTCCCCACCCTCCCGCCCCTTCTCTGTATTGCTGTCCCCACCCTCCCGCCCCTTCTCTGTATTGCTGTCCCCATCCTCCCGCCCCTTCTCTGTATTGCTGTCCCCACCCTCCCGCCCCTTCTCTGTATTGCTGTCCCCACCCTCCCGCCCCTTCTCTGTATTGCTGTCCCCACCCTCCCGCCCCTTCTCTGTATTGCTGTCCCCACCCTCCCGCCCCTTCTCTGTATTGCTGTCCCCACCCTCCCGCCCCTTCTCTGTATTGCTGTCCCCACCCTCCCGCCCCTTCTCTGTATTGCTGTCCCCACCCTCCCGCCCCTTCTCTGTATTGCTGTCCCCACCCTCCCGCCCCTTCTCTGTATTGCTGTCCCCACCCTCCCGCCCCTTCTCTGTATTGCTGTCCCCACCCTCCCGACCCTTCTCTGTATTGCTGTCCCACCTCCCGCCCCATCTCTGTATTGCTGTCCCCCCTCCCGCCCCATCTCTGTATTGCTGTCCCCCCTCCCGCCCCTTCTCTGTATTGCTGTCCCCCCTCCCGCCCCTTCTCTGTATTGCTGTCTCCCTCCCGCCCCTTCTCTGTATTGCTGTCCCCATCCATCCCTCCCTCCCCTTCTCTGTATTGCTGTCCCCCTCCCTCCCCCTCTGTACTGCGTCCCCCTCTCTTCCCTTCTCTGTTTTCCTGTCCCCCTCCTATCCACCCCTTCTCTGTTTTGCTGTCCCACTCCCAACCACACCTTCTCTGTTTTGCTGTCCCCCTCCCTTCCTCCCACCCTCTCTCTGTTTTGCTCTCCCCCGCCTCCCTCCCACCCACCCCTTCCCTGTTTTGCTGTCCCACTCCCTCCCACCCACCCCTTCTCTGTTTTGTTGTCCCACTCCCTCCCACCAACCCCTTCTCTGTTTTGTTGGGTCACTCCCACCCACCTCTTCTCTGTTTTGTTGTCCCACTCCCTCCCACCAACCCCTTCTCTGTTTTGTTGGGCCACTCCCTCCCACCCCTTCTCTGTTTTGCTGTCCCCCTGCCTCCCACCCACCCATTCTCTGTATTGCTGTCCGCCTCCCTCCCGCCCCTTCTCTGTATTGCTGCCCCCCTCCCTCCCGCCCCTTCTCTGTATTGCTGTCCCCCTCCCTCCCGCCCCTTCTCTGTATTGCTGTCCCCCTCCCTCCCGCCCCTTCTCTGTATTGCTGTCCCCCTCCCTCCCGCCCCTTCTCTGTATTGCTGTCCCCCTCCCTCCCGCCCCTTCTCTGTATTGCTGTCCCCCTCCCTCCCGCCCCTTCTCTGTATTGCTGTCCCCCTCCCTCCCGCCCCTTCTCTGTATTGCTGTCCCCCTCCCTCCCGCCCCTTCTCTGTATTGCTGTCCCCCTCCCCCCTGCCCCTTCTCTGTATTGCTGTCCCCCTCCCTCCCGCCCCTTCTCTGTATTGCTGTCCCCCTCCCTCCCGCCCCTTCTCTGTATTGCTGTCCCCCTCCCGCCCCTTCTCTGTATTGCTGTCCCCCTCCCGCCCCTTCTCTGTATTGCTGTCCCCCTCCCGCCCCTTCTCTGTATTGCTGTCCCCCTCCCTCCCGCCCCATATCTGTATTGCTGCCCCCCTCTCTCCCGCCCCATCTCTGTATTGCTGTCCCCCTCCCTCCCGCCCCATCTCTGTATTGCTGTCCCCCTCCCTCCCGCCCCATCTCTGTATTGCTGTCCCCCTCCCTCCCTCCCCATCTCTGTATTGCTGTCCCCATCTCTGTATTGCGGTCCCCCTCCCTCCCGCCCCATCTCTGTATTGCTGTCTCCCTCCCTCCCGCCCCATCTCTGTATTGCTGTCCCCCTCCCTCCCGCCCCATCTCTGTATTGCTGTCCCCCTCCCTCCCGCCCCATCTCTGTATTGCTGTCCCCCTCCCTCCCGCCCCATCTCTGTATTGCTGTCCCCCTCCCTCCCGCCCCATCTCTGTATTGCTGTCCCCCTCCCTCCCGCCCCATCTCTGTATTGCTGTCCCCCCTCCCGCCCCTTCTTTGTATTGTTGTCCCCCTCCCTCACGCCCCATCTCTGTATTGCTGTCCCCCTCCCTCCCGCCCCATCTCTGTATTGCTGTCCCCCCTCCCGCCCCTTCTTTGTATTGCTGTCCCCCTCCATCCCTCCCTACCCTTCTCTGTATTGCTGTACCCCTCCCTCCCTCCCCCTCTGTATTGGTGTCCCTCTCAATCTTTGTACTGCGTCCCCCTCTCTCCCCTTCTCTGTTTTGCTGTCCCCCTCCATCCCCTCCCCCCTTCTCTGTTTTGCTGGCCCACTCCCTCCCAACCACCCATTCTCTGTTTTGCTGTCCCCCTCCCTGCCTCCCCTTCTCTGTTTTGCTGTCCCTCTCCCTCCCTCCCACCCACCCCTTCTCTGTTTTGCTGTCCCACTCCCTCCCACCCACCCCTTCTCTGTTTTGCTGTCCCACTCCCTCCCACCCACCCCTTCTCTGTTTTGCTGTCCCACTCCCTCCCACCCACCCCTTCTGTTTTGCTGTCCCACTCCCTCCCACCCACCCCTTCTCTGTTTTGCTGTCCCACTCCCTCCCTCCCACCCACCCCTTCTCTGTTTTGCTGTCCCACTCCCTCCCACCCACCCCTTCTCTGTTTTTGCTGTCCCACTCCCTCCCACCCACCCCTTCTCTGTTTTGCTGTCCCATTCCCTCCCACCCACCCCTTCTCTGTTTTGCTGCCCCACTCCCTCCCACCCACCTCTTCTCTGTTTTTCTGCCCCCCTCCCTCCCCTTATCTGTTTTGCTGCCCCCATCCCTCCCTCCCTCCCCTTCTCTGTTTTGCTGTCCCCCTCACAATTTCTTGCTGTCCTCCGACCTTTGCTGTCCCCATAAGTCTGTTTTACTGTCTGCCTACCACCCATCCACCCCTTCTCCGTTTTGCTGACCCCCTATGTTTGTATTTATGTTTATATGCTTATATAGCGCTGGATTGCAGTGGCGTCTTGGCGCTGAGGTGTGTGGACAGGAACAATGCGCTGTATTACCACCTACCCACCCCTTCGCTTGCTTTTTTACCGTGCACATCAATCCATTCCCACTTGCCATTCAGTTAGGGTGGGGGGGAGCTGGGGGGATCTCCACTTACGGGCAATTTCACGATTGGCCACCATTGTTGCCATTTCCATCATTATCTGCTCACCATGGGGGACCTCGTCCTCCAAAATACCAAGTAACCCCATACAGAGTCAGAACCACCGTCCTACCAAATGTCCGTGACAGCGATTTCCCTATACCCTGCCAGAAGCCCAGTATTCAGGGGCAGGCCCATACCATATGGTAAAAGTCTGTGCTGATTTGAGAACATCAGAAACAATTTGCTTGAGACAGTATCCCTGCCCTCCATAAACGTTGTGGTGTGAAATTGTTTATGTGCGCCAGGATGCCCGTCGGGTGACAGTAGCGCTCTATAAGTGGGTAAGGAGGATAATGAAGTTGAATCAGTTGCATCTTGAAGGAGACCGCTAGTTCGCGGGGGGCATCCGAGCATCTCTCTAATCCTCATCCTCCAGCAGACCCTGCCACCTCTCCCACCACCTCCGGAGAGATACCAGTGTCTCTGAAACATTTTTAACCAGTGTGCGATATATCGATGATAACACTCCTTTACCGAGGTGGCCCATCAGAAATGTTGCCTCAGGTGGACTTTAATCCGACATGCTGACCAGGCTTGTATGTGGTAGTATAGGTTGTGGCGAAGTTGCAGAAATGTGTGAAACTGTGTTTGACTACAAGAGCTGATGTTGCAGTCCCTTGAAGGAATGTAGGAGGTCCCCATCGCAAATATGTCCCAGTGGGGTAATCCCAATATCATCCCAATGTCTAAATCCTCCGAGGTTGGCATGTGTGGTGCAGCCATTCTTCCTCCCGTAACAGAGTCAAACATGTGAGTTTCTTATTCCATCCCGTGAAGCGCAGAGCTGCACGCCAAGTCCTAATAGATGTTGCAGTCACCAGTGGGAGATGGCTAGGGATTGCAGAACCATACAGTAGACCCAGGACGGCACTGAGGCCCACATGATAAAAGTTCCAGCCATTGAGCAGGATCATCCCAACCTCCATTTAGCCATTCATTAATCACCATCATATTGGCTGTCCAGTAGCAAAGCTTATCGTCTCCCAGTCCGCCAGTCGTAGCAGAAAGCAGCTGTTGGGAATGGTAAAGGAAAGTGCTGAATGACATAGAGGAACTTAGGCAATATCATCATTTTGAAAAGGGCAACTCTTCCCAATAAGTTGAGGAGAAGAGGTTCAAATCTCTGGATGTCTTGTTTCATCCTAGTGATAAGGGGGTAGAGATTGAGTGCCCATCCCTGGACCCGCGCACCGCAGTGAAAGAGGTGCGCTAAAGGCTTGATGGCAAGCGCAAAGAGGTGGGGGGGGGGAGATTGAAATCTTTTATCCATTTGAATCTCAATGGTGCTCCAAAAACTTTCTTTAAAAATAAAAAATACCTAATGGGGGAAAGAAAACATTATTTATTTTTTTAAGACAGGAGTATGTAAGGCATGACCTATATTTTGTAATTGTAGCTTGATTAGGACTTCTTCTTACAAAATGGATTACAAAGCTAGAGCCTAAGGTTGATCCTGAGTGCAGTATTTGTGAACAAGAAAAATGGAAATGATGGTCATGAAATTTAAAAGCAGAGTTAATTTATTGTTACCATTTCCTTTATTGAACAGACTTAGAAATCGTTTATTACGCCCAGTATTTTTTACTTCATCGCGTCATGTGGGGCTGAATGCCTTTGATTTTGTCCAGCAAACAGATTCTTTAGATGTATCTGTTTTAAGTAGTTTTTTAAAGGAAAAATTGAGGTTGGGAAAAGTGTTTTTTTAAATATGCTTTCCGTTATTTGTGAATTGTATTACATTGAATGCATGTTTAATTAAATGGACCTTATTGGGGCCTATTATATTATTTTATGCCTTATTCTGCCTTGAAAACGTACTATTTAATCAGGTCACCTGTACATTTCTCTGTTAGTGTGGAAATGGTAATCCATTTTGGAGTTGTGGAAATAGTCTTGATGAGGTAGGTGGTGGGTGGAAAAAGTATTTGTCATTTAGACACAAAGCAACAGGGTACTGTAGCTATCAATGATGTTCTGTGGATCTGCTGTCTCTTTAAAGCCCTCGTCATTATTTGATTCCACCTCCTAATTCTGTCACCCTGTAAGAAATTAGTCGCGCATGTTGGACCTTCTCGACGCATCTTGCCGCTCTTTCCATCGTCCTCTCCGGAACCGAACACCCAGGCTCCTCTGAGCCAATCATAACGCTTCAATGCAGCGCTGTGACTGGTAAGTATCCATGATCCCCTGAGCCAATCACAGCTCTGCAATGCAGCTTTGTGACTGGTCTGAGCGTAGTAATTCGGTCTCAGCCAGGGATTGGGGGCCTGGGCATGTTCTCCACTCAGGCTGTAATGCAGCCTGGATGGAGAACATGGAAAGTGTGCATAAATGTTTGGGTGGCCCCAGAGGGCCGGCCAAACATTCATGCGTAATTTAGGGAGTGCAAATCATTCCTCCCCTCCCCTGCTATGTCAGCAAAGCAGCCCTGTCCCGTCCCGCCCAAGGGAAAAAAAAAAGGATAATAACTTAGAGTTATTATGATTCTACTTTTTCTTTAGTGTCACTGCTTTAAAGCAGTGGGGTGACGCTCACCCGCCTTAATGGAGGAGCCGCCACTGCATGGCTGATTTGATCTATTATACCTTGGACCCAAACTTCTAACTCAAAGCTTTAGTTTCAAAATAGCGGAGTAGAAACCGATCTGATATTCAGCGCAAGTGAGGAATGATAAGGGCCTTGGGTAGATGGGGGCGAAGCTTTTCGACACAAAGGCAAAACATTATGAACAACTAATTTTCGGAGCTGGAGCACCAGCAGTATTGAGGCCCAAGGCGAAAAGGATGGTTTGGAGATTTCCTCTAGCAGTTGTCGAGACACAGCCCTGCATCACTAATATGTTTTTTTTTTTTTAAACTTCTTTATTTGCGACTGCATAGTATATCACATTACATATTATGATATTACGAACAGAGTACAGTCTTTTAACTTTTTCCCCCACCCCGTACTTTCCCCTCGTTTGTTTTAGCACCATTTCCATTACGTTTGCAGCCGAAAACACAAAGAACATGCACGTCAATATGAAGCACCCCTCCAACGCCTCCTCCCCTGTCCCCTCCCAGCCCTCCCCATGCGTCAGACCCAAAAGTCCAGCGCCTGAGTAGCCCACCATTACGCACATCAGAATCCATTTCAGTAATATCCCCCGGCCACTAATATGCTTTTTTGATGCAAAGCCTTTTCTCTGGGAAGTTTAGCAACCGTGGCTGGTGCCCCTTTCTGGTTTTATCTTTAAATAAGTAGAATGATTTCTTTCATTTTATTGGTGGACAAAATGGCAAATAGCCTCAGCATCATCTGGGGAAATATGATGCCATTCATCCATCTGTCCTGCTACCTGTGTTGGTAGGTTTGTCTTTTAGTTCCAGCAGTGCTTAATTTGTATAAAAATACATAAGTGACACAACTCCATTCAGAAGGCCTCTGTAGCTTGCACAGCCCATTGCCTCTGTCATAGTTGCCAATGACAGTACCTACACAACTAGTAACCAGCACACTCCTACAAGCGTGACAATTCAGCCTATTCCAGGTCCCCAAACCTATAAAAATAGCTTGGTGGCAGGTATCAGTTGTTTGTAATGCATACTGAATTAATAAACAATTGTTGTGCTGCTTATCTCTGAATTATTCAAACCGCACCACCATGTGGCAGCTGTCATAAGTGCTGTTGCCAAGCAACGGAAACCACCAGCTCAAATTAAACACTGAGTTCCAGAGGATGTTGTGCCTCAATAAGCAAAATGTATATCATTAATACTTCTACATCTGTCTTGCCAGTTAGAAAAGGGTTGCAGCAAAGCGGCCTCATTTATTTATTGTCATTTCATTACTTTGTTACCCTCTAGTGTCCCTCTGTGTGTGTTGCTTGGTGAAACATATAGAAGTTGATTACTCGCACCGTGCTGTCCCAAAGCAGCATGACTCCAACAACTTTACCTGGGAGCAGCATGGCTTTTGAATCACTGTCAGATCTGTTCCTAGGACCACACTGAACCACTGCACGCAAAAGGATTTAAAGGCTAATCAGGGATGGCCCTTTGTCTAGTACCAAACTAAAATGCAGTAATGGAATGATCATGTTGCTGTTACATAGCTCCTTGTATGTGTATTTGACATAACAGTTGTGAGCATTAGTTGTACCACAGTGCACGAGTCTTTACCTCCAGCATTGATTCTAAATATCTGCATCCTGTGTCTTTTCGTGTTCTTGTACTGACCCCTGTCCCCTGTGATGACGTCATCTGTGTTTCTGTCCAAATTGAAATTCTGTATTTACATTTTTTTTTTTAAATGTTGAGGACAGCGCTGCCCTTGTTCTGAATTGCCAGCGGTTGCGGAATGGATTTAAGGGGACACAAAGCCGCCCCTGTTAGAGGGGCTACTTTATATGTGGATTACTGGCCGCTTCTTCAACTTTTCTAAAGTGATCCAGTTCAGCGCTTGGCGCCGGAACCAAGTGTTCTGCCTCCACGACTGATCTGCCCTTTGAAGCAGAGGGCTAACCTGTCATTGGAGCTGTTTATTGATGGAAAAGGCGCTTGGTCAACTCTGGGGCCCACTGGCCCTGAAAAGAATCCAGCCTTCCAATTAAGCTGTGGGCGCAGAATGACTTCCTTGTTCTCTGCCAGGCCAAGCTTTTAGGCAGTGAGTGGGAGCATCACACTTTCTTTCAGCTGATTCTATTAGATTTCAGATAGTCGTCGCTGACATTAAATGTTGGCCCTGCTGCCGGCCAATCAGGGGCAGTTTAGCAGCTCAGATGCTTCTCTGGTGCCATGTACGGAGACAACACATCTCCCAGATTGGCGCCATTGGGTTGGTTTGCCCGAGATGATGGAGACCTGTCGCCACACTGACATTGCTTTTACATGAACAAAACCTGTGCTACGACAGGGCAATTTCCTCACCTTGACATGACCTTCATCTGGAAGGTCAACTGTTCTAACTCCAGTTCTAAAAGTTTGGGAACTGGAGCCATCTCGAGAACCTGGCAATCACATGTAATGGTGGACACCACTGTCTGTGACATCATCAGCTGTTGGTTTCACTTTTTACGTCTGTAGTCCTTGGAAGCCCCTCACATTGCCATGTAGATATGAAGTAAGGGCAGGCATATTTTTTGATTCATCTTGTATGTCTCATTAATCAGCTGGGAAAACAGGCAAATACCAATTCAGGATTGTTATGGTTACTCAGTTGTTTGTTTAATAATGGTCTATGGTCCTTATGACCCCTCTGACAATGTTGCTTTGCCCGGTAAACTGCAAGTTGAAATAGTGAGTTTTAAGTACTTAGGCATTCAGCTCACGCCTGATAGCGATCTCTGTCTGGCTGCCAACCTTGAGAAGATGTAAACTACCTTTTGGGGAGATTCAGAACGCTGGTGTGGGCGGCCCCTGACTATTATGGAGAACGCCGCCATTTTCAAGATGATTACACTCTCAAAGGTGCTGCGCAGCTTCCATAATAGGTACTATACTATCCCGGAGGAGATATTTAACAAAATAGAGAATTGAGGATGTTACTGTGGAGTGGGAGACACCCCAAGGTACCATAACGGGCACTACAGTGGAACTCCTATAATGGGGAGATATCCCTTCCGGATATTTGGACCTACTATTGGGCTGCACACCTGATACACCTCAATGACTGGCTGTTTGCACCATGGGATCACCTAACTTATATGTTGGAGAGGGCCCGGCTACTACCATGCCCCCCTCTATATTACATATATGAAGGTGCCTCTTCGGGCAGGTTACTGCTGGTGACGCAGGTGACGTTGGGAGTGTGGCACAGAGCCTCCAAGATGACAGGCTAGGCTTCTAAGTTTACCAGGGAAACACCACTGTGGGAAGGGGGCATGATGAGAGAATTGGGGAAATTATGAGGGTTTGAGCCCTGGGACTTGATCGGCATCTCCAAAATAGGGGATGTACTGAAGGATGGGACCTGCATGCCCTTCCCGTCTTTGAGGCGGGAATACCACCTTAACCAAAATCAGTACTTGAAATTTGTGGCACTCCTTCATTCCTGGAATGCTGAGGGGTTAGCTGCGTTAGAAATACCAGAATACGCCCCACTTGAGGGAAGGTTGCTTATGGAGGAGCTTGGGAGTAAGGCTATCTCACACACTTACAAAACCATCAACAATAATATTCCTGACTCATTAGGTACACTGCGAGAGAGTTGGGTGATGGACATTGGGGAGATTGATGACACTGATTGGGTGGCGGCTTTGATGCATCCTCTGGAAGTTGCAATAAAGTCAAGGCTCCGACTAATACAGTTTGAAGTGCTCCATTGGGAATATTATGATGGTGCCAGCCAACATAGGATGGGGAGGGGAGCCGTGCCGGAGTGTTAGTAATGTACGAGGGCCAGAGGCAACTTCTTGCACACAGTTTGGAGTTTTACCATCATTCAGGTTTTTTGGACTGAGGTGTCCAAGAACTCCAGCTTATCTTAGAGGTCGATGTCCCACTTGACTCAAAATAAATCATTTTGGGAATCCCAATAGTGACTGATGTCCCCAAGGCTCAACTCCTTTACTGTAATTTGGGTTTGAGTGTAGGGAAAAGAGATGCGGCCAAATACTGGGCTGTACAGGAGGTGCCCTCCTTGTGTGAATGGAAAGTGGGTATAGATATGTACATGGCCGCCGAGCGAGTCACATATAAGAGCAGGGGAGTGTCTCCAAATATTTAGCAAAGTATGTGGACCCTGGTTTGGTTACTATGATTTGGGGTACCAAAGGGGATGATGGACGGAGAGTTTGAGCAAATCAAACACTCACCCCCAGTCAACTGATCTGGGTTTAATCCATCATCATTCTTTAGCTCACTCCACCACCCCAGTTCAGACATGGCCATAGGCAAATCAGTCTGACCCTTTGCCTCATGAGAACAGTCCAGCCCAAACTGCCAAGCCATGTCTTCCCTAGACCGGAAACAAGCATCCGGGGACCGATTTCTGGCTTATCAGCCGTCATCAGCCAGGCTAGCTTGAATCCAGTGGCAAAGTGAGCAAGGGACCCACGTCTGGGCATACCCTGCCATCTTAGAGTGAACAAAGCGATACCAAAGGGGATGATGGACAAAGAGTTTGAGCAAATCAAACACTCACCCCCAGTCAACTGATCTGGGTTTAATCCATCATCATTCGCCACTGGATTCAAGATAGCCTGGCTGATGGGGGTTATGATCCCGAAACCAGTCCCAGGATGCTTGTTTCCGGTCCGGGGAAGCCATGGCTTGGCAGTTCGGGCTGGACTGTTCCCATGAGGCATAGGGTCAGACTGATTTGCATATGGCCATGTCTGAACTGGGGTGGTGGAGTGAAATAAAGAATGATGATGGATTAAACCCAGATCAGTGACTGGGGGTGAGTGTTTGATTTGTTCAAACGCTCTGTCCATCATCCCCTTTGATATCGCTTTGTTCGCCCTAAGTTGGCAGGGTTTGCCCAGAAGTGGGTCCCTTGCTCACTTTGCCACTGGGATTCAAGCTAGCCTGGCCTGATGACGGCTGAATAGCCAGAAACCCCTTTGGTATTACTATGATTTGGGGCCTGATGCAGATGAGTGGTAATTTGGGACAATGAAGTATGGATGCTGTGTCCGGGGAGTCTGGTTAGAGATGCACCACGGGTTGAATGCTCTGTGGTGGTGCTTTATTTGCCTTGCCTTTGGGCACCCTGTGTCGTGGTCATTGATGGGGTGGTGGTCTCTGGAAACCTTCCTCCCTCCTTCTGATGTTTCATTGCTCCTGGTGCTATGGATTTTGCACGCTCAGACCCGTTTTGGATGCTCTATTTTGTTGGATATTTATTGGTTTGTTGTTTTAAAAGAACCTAATGACGATATTAAATAAATAAATAATGGTTTACGGTCCATTAGCCTTCGTAAACTTTTAAAATGGCTAAGAGGTGCGAGTTATTGTCTAATACCCCTTGGACTTGTATGCTGCAGCTGACAGTTGCTAACAGCTAACATTTCAGGAAACTTTGAACTGTTGACACATTTTCTGACAACACCTCCTACTGCTCTTGGGTAAGGTGGTTTGGAAATACTGAGTATGTTTTTCAGCTGCTTCTGTGTAAATTCTGATGTAAGTGCAATCTGTATATAAATTGCGCCGACGGTATCATCTTGTATGCACTTTCCTTGTTTTTTTACTTATTGGACTTCGTAATTTTAGTGGTGGGTAATTTGTACTTGATAATGCAAGGGATGAGTCCTACCACATTGTGCTCAGCTCGGGTAAAATGCAAGCAACCAACTAAATAGGATGGATCATATTTGTTTATTGAACAAGTATGTGAACTATTTGTTTAACCTTTTTTTTCGGCTTCTCAGTTTCTTTATCTTGTAGTTGTAGAAAGAGTCAAATTTAATGCACCAGCCAAAAAAAGTTAAAAAATAAAACCTTTTTATTGAGCAGTTGCTCAGTGCTCCGTGCACAGCGCATGACAAACCTTTTGCAATCAAGACAGTAGAGCACATTGTCAACACCCTTGCATTAGTGGTAAGTATAATGGGGAACATACAGAAAGAATCCCTAAAGTATGCCGAACTTGATGTTGCAGAGAACCCAGGAAGCCAGATATCCCTCTCCCGCGTGACATCTCTATCGGTCATTCATGCTTCGCTATATATTCTCCACTTGTCCCATATTTTATCGAATTTCTTTGGACAACCTCTGCTAAGGCAAACCACCTTTTCTGCTTGTCGGCACCTATGCAAGTCGTCCTCCCATTCCCAGACACTCGGAGGTCTATTCGCTCCCCATGCTTTCGTTATATTTTTTTGGGCCACCCCTGCTGCCATCTATAACTACATTTTGGAATACAGAAGCCAAGTCTCCTCCCATTATGCACAGCAGCTCGATCTGGCCTCTAGCGGCACTGTTAGGCCAGTAACATTGGTTATCACCTGTACCACTCCCCTCCAATAGCATTGAATCAAGGGGCATTCCTAGAGCATATGGAAAAATTAGCCCACCACATCTCACACCCTTGTAGAGAGGGCTGTATCACAACAACCCAATCACTGAAGAAGTAACCTAGAGTAATAAGATCTGAAGTATTTGTAGTTGGATCATACGATAGCAAGCCCGGATATATATTATTATGTGGCTCTCAATAACCAATCGTCATGTTCAAAAAGCTCTATATATTCTTCCCAAGCCTCTCTCAAGGAATGCAGCAGGTCAGGGGAGTTGTTCATTATTTTCTGGTATATTAATGAAATTACTTTTGTTGGCATTGGGTCTTGTAGAAGGCTGTCCTCCAACGGGGAGTACTCTGACAGCTGCTCCCTTTCTGGTACATGGCATCGAATCACATGGCCTAGCTGCAGGTATTTAAACTGTTCTGCTTCTACCAGCTCAAAGTCCTGCTGTAAATTTGCAAAAGATAATAGTGTGCCCCACCTCCAGATGCCTCTGAGATACTCAATACCTACCAGGCTCCACTTACGGAAGCCTTTTAGATTGCCACTTTCACACAAAAGGTCACTGTCCCACAGTGTTTTGTCTGTCAGCTTGCCGTTCCATCCCAGATATTTATTTGCCTCTCTCCACGCCCTAGCCACCGCTTGAGTGTGCTACGGTAGCATACCTGTTTGTTTCTTGTTGTACAGTAGTGGCGGATAGCCCTGGTCTCCCATCGTGCCTCAGTCCATTCGGTAGGTCTGATCATTTATGTCCTCGAAAGCCATTCACTACAGTCCATTGCTTTGGCCAGTAATAAACCTGGATGTCTGGGATCGCCAGCCCCACCCTCCGTTGGAGCTTTACCAGGGAGGTCCGAGAGATGCTTCAGTTCCATAACAATTTGTGCAATTCGCTGTTCACCCTGCGAAAGTACTTGATTGGTACCCTGTATGGTGTATTTTCTATGCACATAGCATGCGGGGAAGAATCATCATCTTACAGAGCACTGCTATATCCCTAAAGGAGACCTCCAGTGTGTCACGCCTTCACTCGGCCGTTTCAGCTAACAAAACCAAGTCCGCTCCTTAAATTCCTCCGCATCCCTAGTCACATAGATACCCAAATATGTAAAGCCCCAAGTTAGCACTGGCCCACACCCATAGGCGGCAAACAGGTTTCCCACTGACAAGGGGAAAAAACAGAAGCTTGGCCCAATTGATCTGATAGCCAGAGTAGCTCCCAGAGAGTTGGAAAATATGTAGGATTTTAGCCATTAAAATGTGCGGCCTCGTCACTTATAGCAAAATGTCGTCTGCATAGAGGGCGATACTTTCCTTCCACATGCCGCTCCCTGAAATCCCTTACGGTAGCGGGTCTTGGTAGATCCAGGCTTCCAATGGCTCCAAGACCAGAGTGAAAATGAACGGGGATATGGTGCAACCTTGTCTTGTGCCCCTATGGAGAATGAAGGGGCGAGCGTGTACTCCGTTGACCCACACCCTCACCAAAGGACCCTGATAAGATATAGAAGCCGAACCCAGGAGCAAAACTCTGGTCCAAATCCGAGTCTGGACAAGGCTGCAAAGAGATATGACCACTCAATGCTATCAAAGGCCATTCTTGCATCCAGTGATAGTAGGGCCCTTCCGCCGTCTGAGAGGACGCTGTCATATAAAATACTCCATTAAGACGCCTCCGGTTCAATCTAGTAGCACTATGCATGAGGATTTGGCTGGCCTGAGATGGCTGTGCGCTGTGAAGGAAGTGCCACCACTCCCCCCACCAGCAGTGTAATTCCCTGGACTTGCCCCAAAGACTCATCAGAATCCTGGGGGTGAGTCCAGGGGATCGAAATAAAATGATAAAACGGACTTAAAACCCATTTTATTATCGTCTTATTTGCTCTGGTGGCAGCGGCGGCGCTCCTCCGCTCTAATGTAGCAGCCGCTGCTCCACTTTCCCACACCCAAGGCACATCAAACAAGTTATGGTTGCCCACTCCCATATGTTGGGGATTCACAAAGGGACGGGGGCCTGTGCCCCCTGGACTCTGCATCTCACAACCCAGTCCCCCTTGATCCCAAGCACCACTCCAGGTTTCCACAAGCTTAGTATATATAGAGTACAATAGTCCAAGCTATACCATTAATTCCCAGCAAGAGTACCTCAGTTACTCCCTCTGCAATACAGAGTCCTGGCTGTTAAGACCAGCAGCACTCTGTTGGTAGGGACCTGTCCCTCGAGTGACTGTGCCATTTTAGGAAACCTTAGCCTCCGCAGCTTCTGGAGAGTGTCCTATTGGGGAGGTCGCATTTTCGTTCTCCTGCCGGCTTGGGTGGGTTTCTTCTTCCCCTCACTCGGTTGCATCGCCATCCAGGTGTGCGCCATCCCTACAGCCACTCCCTGTGTGACCTGAAGTTTAGCCTCTCATTCTCAGTGGTTAAAGACTCTGGCAATAATCGTGCGCTGGGGTTTTGGTTTTGGCCGTGGCCTCGACGCCCTATGCATCCGCCCCACCGAGAAGAAATTGGAGAGACGCTTGACCCAGAGGTTGTTAACTATTAGATCTTCAATAAACATGTTGGCGCTTGGCCCCTCTGCCCTTTCGGGACCCCCACCACTCTAATGTTATTACTGCGGGCTCTGCCTTCCTGGTCCTCCAGACGAGCCCCCATGACCTCCTGTTGTTAAGTGAGACCTTGGACCTGAACCTCCAGTTATTGCGACTTAGTTTGCAATTTGAGAATATCTGTGTTAGCTGCTCTTCTTGAAATCTGCTCTCGAGATTAACGCCAACTGTTACTGCGTTGATTTTGGGTTCCAGAGTGCCTTGAGGTCTTGAATTACTGCCATTATGTTCCCCATGGAGGGCTCCAGTAGTTCTGATGTAATCATTCCTGGCAAAGTCCCCTCCATCAACTTTTTGGGCACTGTGTATTTGCCCATCTAGTTCGATTGCGTCTGCTGCTGACCTTTTGGTTCCACCATTTCTCAGTGTGATTAACCGAGGCCTTCCCCAGAGAACGAGAGAGGGGGGACTTCCCCACTAGGACACTGTGGATGATTAAGGAAAGCACTTTAAACAATTAATTGGACGTGGTCCGGTAATCGCCATATGCGTACAGTGCAACGCGCCGCACTTCCAAGAATCCTGCCTTATCAGTGAATCATGCCCCAGTGTCTGTAATGCCAGGGCCTTTCCCTCCAACTCCCAGTACTCGTCACCTGTGTGTCCAGCAAGCTGGGTCCCAGGCTGCCAGGTGTCAAAATTCGGCAAGACCCCTCACTTGCCGTTGAAGCCTGCCCCTGCATGGAAATCAAGGCCCTCAGGTATGCGCGGGTCCAGTCCTGTAGCTGCAGGTGCCACCCAATGTAGGAATGTACAGAAATGGAGGAGGTAGCAGGGGGCCCGGACTGGCTAGTCCAGCCCACACACTTGCCGGCTGTTCCCCCTCAGGCAGGACAGGGCCCCCACTCACACATCGCCCCACCGGTCCGCAGTCCAGGCAGTGTGGTCCACCTCGTGCCTGGCGATGTGTTAGTGTCCAAGCAGTTTTATGTGCAACGCGGCCATCCCTGCTGCCCTATTGACTGCCGCGAGGGAGCACTGCTCTGTCGCTGTGACTCCCCCCCCCCCCCCCCCCCCCCCCCCGGCCGTCACTCCTCACCTCCCTTGTCGTAGTTGCAGGCAGATCTGACTCCCGCAGGAGCCTCTATTACCACCAGGGCCAAGGGCCGCCACCGCCACTGCTCTCCACTTCCGCCCTGGAGGTCTGCTCTAAATCAGCATCTGCCTTACTCCGATGGCTGTCTCCTCGCTGAGTCCTGTATTCCTGACCCGTTGATCCCACCCCAGGCCAGGATTGGGCCTATTCAGTCTGACGTTTCTCTATCCGAGGGGATGCATGGCCACTGCCCCCCGCCGCAGGGCACCCACAACAGCCACAGATTACATATGATGACTCCTTGTTGCACCCCCTGGTCGGCTCTTTAGCTCTGATGCGGCCAAGTCAAGGCACAGTTGGCCCCCCCCTTGACCCACCCGATCCAGTGCTTTCCAGGCAAATTCCCATCCCAGATGCTTCACCACGGTGCCCAGTGCCCTGGAGAGATAATGCGCACCTTCTAGTGCCGGTGTGGTCTGATATTGGTGAGGGTGGTCGTGCCTAGGTTAGATAGTGCCCCAGAACGCTCTTAAAGAGCACCAACTTGGCTGACTCCAGGCCACACCCCACCAAATGTGTTTTCAAACAATTGATTATATACAGTCAGAACAATGGCCGGTATGTAGCACAAGGGCTGTTGAAAATGTATCTAATATCTGATAGATACTTCTAGCCACAGATTTCTTACCTTAGAATATTTCCCAGGTGTCCAACTGGATCTGGAAAGTTGTTTGAGCAGCCCCTTGGCATTTTGGTAGATGGCGTCGTTGAGATACACGTGGCGTTGTCAGTGCCATAAGTGATGTGTGCGGCACTCCAGTGCGCTAACCTCAGTTCCTTCTTTTACGCGCTACCAGCGTGCATCGAAATTGAGCTCCTCTCGGTCACATTTTGACTAACTTTTTCAACCTTTTGTGTGACTTCTGGCAGTGTGCCATTTTTCCCTACTTATTGGATGTGTCTTCCCCAAAAGATCTACTGGTTTTAAACCATGTGGTGCTGGCCACAGGCAAATGACTATGACAGACACCCATGCGATGTTCGTGTGGTTCCTGGAATAGGACCACAACCCTAAGGCCTTTTCAGATTGTCAGAACATGAATCTGAAGGCTGTCTGTGAGCGGGCCACAAAGTTTCTGTCCACTCGACATACATCTCTGCACCCTTCCAGGTCCCGTTCACAAGGGAGGTCCCGAGACCTCTCTCAGAGTCACAAGCATTGATCTTTGTCACGATCCCAGACTAGTTCAGCTAATTCTCAGAAAAAGTCCAAAAGTCAATGCACTCTTCAACTTCCCTGGCTGGTTCCATTTATTAGGCAAGGAGTGGGATCAATGCCACAAGTCCAGGCTCACTTCCAGGTCTTACCTAGACAGCCCATGCCTGAGCCTTGGTCAGGCATGGGTCTACCCGAACCTGGGTTCACCCCGCATTTTCTAGAATTTTACGGAGCTGGAGGGACCATCGCCCAACTTTGAGAAATGTATGAGGTAATGAGCCTCATTTTAGGGCAGCCGGACCCCTCGGTAGGGCCTTCAGGCTCTATGGGTTCGTTGGGGACACTGACCGGTTTTCCACTTGTGTGTTTACCCCCGGCGCCAATTGGACCCTAAAAATCCATTGGTGGATCCAGATGGGCTGCAACTTCACAACCTCCTCCAGGGACCCTTCCAGTGTTGCCGTTTCTGGTGCATGCGATGCCCAATGGTGGCACTCAACACATCGTGATGCGCAACTCTGATACAAAGCCGGACATCCATTGACCAGAATCACATGGTGTAGTGGCTATGGAGCCCTACTTACCTGAAGGGCCCACTGAGGAACATGAATGGGAGGAATCTCAGGATCCCTATGGTTATTCCAACCCTCTAGGAGAGTTCATGGCCGACTACAACTGGTAAGAGTATCTCGCTGTTGCCAGTGGTCTGGATACCTCACCGGACAGTGGTGTCCCCTCTCCTCCCAGGGTTGCTGCGGAGGAAGAGTGCTCTTTTGCGATGGCGGTAGAGGTCAAGACTAACATCTTGACAGAGATGCTTCAACCTGGATTGTCTGTCTTTCCCCCCTGCCCCCCAGAATCCCTACTCCCCTTCATTGAAGCATCACTGATGTCCTGCTCAGGCCCTGAGTAACATCCTGCTCAGCCTTTCCGGTGCGCAGAACCATTGCCCGCCGCCATCCCCTGCTTCCATCAATCCATCCTTCCTCCCCCAGCATCCCACCTCTGAGAGGCTGCTGGTCCAGGCACCGATATCCAAACGTTTTAAAAAAAAAAAATCAATAGAATTGGAAATGGAGAATTCTAAAGATCATCTCTACAACCAGTTAAAAATGGTGGAGGAACATTTTTGACAGTCCAAGAAGATGAAGTCGTCCACTAATTGATGGTTGATTAATAAAGTTTATTAGTACATTTTTAGTGATTATTTAAAAATAATCATAGGGGTATGGTTGTCAAAGCATTTTTGTAATGTGCAGTTTTGGGTGATAAATTTGTGTGTATGATGTGTGTGTATAAATAGTTTATGATGTATACAATTGTAACCATTGGATTAAATATGTTGCACTTGAAATGATTTGATTATAATACTTAAAAGTTTATCAATGTAGTTTAGTAATGCCACATTTTCGTATTGTATATGCATAAAATGTATATTACAACCCCTGGTTTGGGGGGTTCATGGGTGACTTCTCATTTTCCTGCTGAGACTCTGTCCAATTTACCTGAGACTTTTTCTTTTCCTTTAGGATGCTGTCAGTCTCTTTGAGACTGGCACTTAGGCCCCCATTAGGATGACGGGCGGACTTTGTCCGCCCGCCATCCCTTCGCAAAAATGGACCGCTCGCCATATAGGCGGGGGTCCCGTTGGTGGCATTAGGATGCGCCCGCCACAGTGGCGGGCGCATCCAGCATTCCTACCATTGTGGCGGGCGGTGCACTCAGCACCGCCCGCCACAATGGCAGGAAGGTATGCTGTGCACTTCCATGCACAACATGGCAGGCACGCACGGTGGCTGCCATGTTGTCCACGGAACTGCTGGGGGTACCATAGGTACCCCCCCATGTGCACCCCCGGAGTCCTTGGGGGCCCTCAACGGGCCCCCAAAGCAGACTCCGCATGAACGCCACGGAAAGGCATTGCAAAATGCCCATCCTAATATGGCTGGCGGTGTCTGATAGACACCACAACCATACAGAACCCTTTTCCTCCCGGTTGCAAAGCGACCGGGGCGGAAAAGCGCGGACGGTCTTTCCGTCCGCCGCAGACCCCCCCCAGCCATACTAATATGGCGGGGGGTCATTCCGGCACGGATGGCGGGCGGATCGCCCCCGCCATCCTAATGGGGCCCCTTAGATTTTTGTGACTTTCTTAGCTCAATTAGAAATTTTTAAAAACGTCAAATTTCTGACTTTGTATCTGAGTCTTCATGGCATTTACTGAATTTCTTTGTATTGATTATATAGAGATTTTTGTTATGTATTGATCTAGAACTCCATTAGTTAGTGGATCGAATCACTATTTGACTTTACTCTGCTAAGTTGTTGGGCCTGATGTTTTAGTGGGTGGTGACTCTTAACCCAAGATCAAGGGTGCTGAAGCTGAACCGCCAGAGGTAGATTTTGGGGGTTTCAAAATATTGGGGTGTTGTGAATTATCGCTGTTCTGGCTCCTACACCTGATTCGTAAAAGGGGACAGCTTCCTCGTTGAAAGTAGTGTTGAAGGCCTTGGAGGGAATAGGCAGTCATCAGTAGACCACTGTGTGCTCTCCCCCCGCCCCTAATATCTTTCCAAATATGAAATGTATATATTTTGTTCTTATGAAAGTAGCTCCTGTTCCTCCCTATATTAGCCATACTATTTGCTGGTTGGAAATAGTATGGCAAAGTCAGAGATCTACTGTCACCTACAGGTATACATTCCTCCATTTGCACCCGATCACACGAGTTGCATATTTTAACCTACCTAATTGCTTTTCATTAGACAGGTCTTTTACAGGGGACAATTAGCGTTGTGACTTTTTTGTTCATAGGTCCCACTCAAGTTGCACACCCATTGTCGAACAACCTGGTGGGCATATTGCACATACTGGTTTGCTAGTGTCCGTTGGTACCTCATGCCCCGGCTCTCTGGCTTTCAAGGTCAGCAAATCAGCCACTAAGTGATGTAATCTTAAATGGAATAGAAATTTAAAAAACGGACTACGGCCAGCGAGGGAAACTTTGGCAACTGTTACAATTGCACCAATTTCTTCGGATTCTATTTAAAGTTCTTGCTTTTCTCTTTTTTACCCTTAAGGTCGTCTATATGCCATGCAAACCGGGATGAAGATTGACAGCAAATCCCCAGAGTGCCGCAAATTTTTGTCAAAATTGATGGATCAATTGGAATCTGTGAGTAAAGGCTTGCTTTCCTGTGTTTTTGTTTGTTCCAGCACTACGCAATCTAATAAGGTGCAGGCAAACCAGATTCATACCCGGGTTTTATGATAACACCCTCTAAACTTAAGAATGAACCTTAAAAAAAATGATTCAGATAATGAAAGTATAAGTTAGATTCTACCCTTCTTTTGGCACCTCTGCCATATGCCACTCAGCGCATTTCTTAGTAAAAGTTTGTAGAGCTTTCTCAAGGTTGAGCTCTCTCATATATGGTCTCGCCTCTTTGGATTCCCTTCAGCCTATCCCAGTTTTTGAGAAATCCTACTTTCGTTGTGTCTCTTTTCTGATCTATTAAAGAGGAATGGTTTGCTTTATTTCTTGCTCACAATGCTTGATCTGCCTCTTTTGTAACGTGAATCGTGGGTTATTAAGTAATTCAAACAAACTTGTGTTTTCACTAAAACTCTTTCACCACCGGCAAGCGCACGTCTACCTTCACTTCTATCCTTGGTCAGAGGGCATTTTTAATATAATAACAGTATTGTTTAATATCATTACTGCATGTTCTTCTGCATGTTCACTAATTGTGGTCTGTTGATGGCTGGTCCTTTAGAACAGTCAAGCCAATGTGTGGTTCAGCAGCTGATGAGTTGCCTCTATGTTCTCCCTCTTTGATGTGTGACAGGCTGTTGTATCACATAACAAGCTGAACAATCTCTCAACAAACGCTAATAACAACCGGCAACCGATTTCAGGGAGGGGCATAAGCGAAGCGTAGCCGAAGCAGACTGTGAAAAGAGTCCCAGATACTCTGACAGCTTTCGCCATAGACCCTTACAGATTTTAATTGCAGGATAAGAGATTCAAGAATTGAAGATGTGGAGCTAGCGTCATTCTGAACTTTGAGTACCCAGTGTCACAGACTCTGTGGGTTGATACAAAAGCATGTAACTTAATTCTTTTTTTTCTTCAAAAGGGAACATCAGAACTTAAGCCACCAATATTTCTTTAAACATTGGTCCATTATGTTGTAAATATTCTTAAAGTACCTCACTCCTGCATGAGGCTTGCGTTTATGCTGCTAGTTAGGACCATTCAACTGTGTATTAAAGCCTTGTGATGATGTGACCGTTTTTACATCCTTGCTTTAGTGAAAGTATAGGCCCCAGAATCTGCATCAGCTCCTTTATCTGTTATTGATGCCCTTTTGTGAGAATCTATGCAGTTGTGTGTCTTTTCAGTTCCTTGTGTTGCCTAGTGTTTGTTGTCTTTTATTTTATATGAGGGACTTTATACTGCAAAGACCTCGTCCACATGTATATCGCAGTATGAGCTTCCAAACACCAGGTGCTGTATGTAGAACCCAAGGGATGGTATTATATGAGGTCTGGTTGAAACCTGATTACAAAAATCTGGATGTGGTGGGGTGAGGAAACATTTATTGAGACCTTGCTATCCAACACATTATGCTTTACACCGATGTATAATTCGAGACAGTGGCTGGAGGAGTGAGTTGCTCAGAATCACAGTTATGGGCCATGTTCCACTCCATGTATTAGAAGGTGGTGTGTGCTTTCGAAGATCACCAACTTAGTTGTCACACCACATCTCCTCCCTGTCGTTTTTTTTCCAAACTTAAGGAAAATATACTGTTGTCTTTTTTTCAGTAGTGTCCCTCTCTTCAGATTATTTTGCTTTACATTGTTTTCCTGCTGCAACATATTTCATCAAGGGTTCTTCCTTTAAACCAATGTGTTATGTGATGGGAAGATAGGAGTTTCTCAAGTCCAGTTTCTTGTCTCTGGATTGGTCGGTTCGAAAGCGAAGACTGGCTTTTTGAGGTAGTAATTTTGAGGACTGTCGTGCAGACGGGGAATGCTGGATCCCAGCATATTCTGCTCCCCAAACACCAGAATCCAGGATACAAGGTGCTCCGTCAAATCGTACATCAATCCGTCTCCTTCCGAAGCTTTTGTTAAAGTAGGACGGATGCAAGGACTGAATTCCAGATTAAACCAATTTCGCAACAAGCTAGCCCGAAAATATTGACTAGACACCTCTTTCCTCTGATGGGACTGCAATAGGGCACTTTGCTACTAGCATTAAAAGAGCAGAGGCAGTGTGCTCCCGACAGAATCACTGGTTGGGTGTGGTGGTAGCCACCACCTTTTGATTTTACTAAAATATGTATAATAAACTGACATATAGTGTCTTTCAGCCACTTCTCTTCACCCATTGGTCTGTTGTTTTTTAAAAAACTTTTCTTTATTGGTTTTCGTTTAGCAGCAAGTATTCTCTTACATATAAGAAATATACAGTAACCATTGGTCTGTTGTTGTTATCACATTTTGCTTCCGCTCACTATAGCATATAGCAGGGGGAAGTGGGTCAGCCTATGTACGCCACTAGTTAACTTCACTTTGATTCAATGCATTTTGCTTTTAACACCTCGACACACAAGCTTGTTCCCTTCAGTGCCAGTGTTTTAGTTTTTACTTTATAATTACTTTAGTGTTTCCAGTGTTTAGAGACTGATGTGATAGAGGGACCCTTCTGGTGCACATTCCATCTTTATCAGATCCCATCTCCTGCCAATGTTGCTGTAAATTCCTTACGTATTGTTTTGCTTTTCTGGCTGCTACTATTTTACAGCACACCAGATAAGACTGTGGCCATTTAAAATTGTTGTGTATTAAGTTATCCTCTTTTTTCATCTTTTTCTTTCTTTCTCTCTTTCTTTCCTCTAGTCTGTCATTTCTTCCTCTTTTCCTAAAGTATTGGCTTTCTTCCTCACTCCCTTCCTCCTTCCCTCTCTCTTGCTCAAGGCATGGCTTTGGAGAACAGGGCAATGCCCTCCAACATTTCCTGTGCTCAGCCCCTTCACGCATTGGCCTGCAGGGACCTCAGGCCATGGATGTTGGCTTCTGGCCATTCCTTTCGTGCTCAGGACACTGGGTACCCTTTAATCCACTTTCTATGCCAGTACATCCTTTGACGTTCACCCATAGGTCTCTTGGTGCAGGGAGGGAGTGGAACACTGGTCATAGAAGGCCTTAAACACAGGGTGCCGTGTTTATCATTCGTAAATCCATCCCTTTTTGGGGGCCCCCTCCGCTGTCTCCATTAGGACAGACAGCTATTGTCAATATGTTTTTATTGCCCTGTTTCCTCTAATTCTTTGGGGCACTACCAATACACCTACTTAATCGCTTTTTCAGGGAACTACATGACAACATGGTCTCCTGTCTGAACTGGTATGGGGCCCAAACAGGCGAAGGTTGGCACTCTCCATACTACAGCAACCGCTGACTGAAGGTGGCCTGGGAGTCCCAACAATGAATTATACTACGCAGGGGTGCGGCTACCGTGGGTGATGTAGTGGCTGAGTGATACCACCTGCCCTGAAAAGATGACGGTGTGCAAGGTATTGGGGACCATCCCGATATACACTTGGCTGTTGGACCTTGGGAACCACCCTCGAACCAAGACACGCCAGATAAAGATGGTGGCCTTTAGTTGGCAGAGGTATTTATATACACGGAGACCCTATCCACCGTACTCTCTACTGAAACCAGTGTGGCTGCAACCAGCATTCCAAGAGGTGATCCGTAGATTTGATCAGGCACCCCAGAAAAAGGCGGGTATTATAAACTACATGGGAGACTTTTATGACAGTGGTACTCTTATGTCCTTAAAAGACACCATGGACACCTGTGGGCTAACAGCTCGGACAATTCCTGCTACATCACGCACTACAACATATGATACTTACTGTTTGTGGACAAGATGTGACCAAACCGCCTTATCTCTTGTTTTAAACATACTCCTGACGAATGGAGGGGCACGCTGAACTATCACTGTGCTTTACACCGCTCTTAACTCCACTCCATTATGACCACACAAGGGCGCTAGGGTCAAATGGACTGCAGTCCTCCCACAACCCCTGATGGACAAAGCGTGGGTGAGGGCCCCGAAACAAGAGATATCGCGGACCCTCCGCTTACGCTTGACCTAATTTAACTGCCTTGTCCAAACATACCTGAAGCAACACTGACTTCACTGTTCGTTTCCTGGCGTACCACATACCTGTCGTAGTGTAAACCACCCAACACCAGGTTCTACCACACAGTAATGGATTGCACAGTGATCCACAGAGCGTGCGACAACGTCACAAGGGTAGTAACGGCGATCACCGATCACACATTGTTGGTTTCCTCTGAGTCATGTCTACTTGGTCTTCGCCCTCGTGCCAAGGGAGACAAACATCTACACAGATTTATAGATCTGACTTTTGTATTATTTAAACTTAAAACAGCAAAGGCCTTAAAAATGCATATGGCTCCTGACATTAAGAGCTGGCTGACCAGGCTGATAAAATGAGCGAGAGCAGAGTTTGACACCGTGGACCTGGCGAGAGAGGGTTTGTGTGAACAGAAGGAATTAGGAGATGTACATCTTGAATCTCCAAGGCCAAAATTGATGACAGACTGCCCTGAAAGTGTCTGAGGAATCCCTTCCACTAATGGGATTGACACCCTCCCAACCTACTATAGTGCTTCATGGGAAGAGTTGCGTATATTGTATTGCATATTGTAGGTGTGGGATGCCAGCACCGGTCAGGCGCTAGCCCACATGTTGCAAGGGGACTTTTCCCCCTGACTCCTCCCTATGCTGCTTACCTGTGCGCAACAATTTACTGATGTTCTTGATGACTCCGATATTGATGTTCTTGGTTTTCTGTTTTTACCTTGCTGTTGGATACTTGACTGGATTGATGTGTATATTACTGTGCGCATTCAACCATATATGCGGTGTACATGACTGAGCTCTTACAGTCTTTGATGATGAGAATGGTAATGACCAACTAGGCAGTATGTTGCTACTAATAAATAAAAAATTAAACACAATTGATAGTAGCTTATACTTAGATCTAAAACATGCCAGTGGCTTAGATACCACCCCATGAGACAAAGTTGAGGTCTCCAAAATGGACCTCCACTGCGGACAGTGTCTGTCTCGTTTACAGTCTGCTGTGCAGCTGGAGTGTTTAAACTACAGTTGCCTACCTCAGAGACTAAGGTAAAGTTACTGACAGAAATGTTGCATTCTGCACCTGCTACTTCCGGAAGTTATTACTGCCTTTTAACAAGGCTCTGACAGAGACCAGGATGGTGGCTTGCCCTAAGCCATCCTCCACTCACCCAGCAGATCGTCCTGTGGCTAGACGTCATAGGCCCACCCCTGGAGATCCAGACCTTTTTTGACTCCGCACCGGACTTCGAAAGTTTGGAGCTCATGCTTCCACCAGCTAAACTAATCCCAATGTGTTCTCGATCGCACCTCTAGACAGGAGAAGCACATTGATGCATTTGGCAAAAGAGCCTTCTCTTCCTGTGTGGCTCTGAGATCCCTGAATGCTATTTGCCTTCTTCGATGCTATACAAATGTCTTGTGGGATATGGTGAGTGAGATATGGGCCTTCCCTGACAAGTTCAGTAAGACCTTCGTTCAGACAGACCAACACAGTCAGAAAGCAACAAAATATGTTTTGAGGGCCTCCTGGACACAGTGTACTGTGATCAGGCATTATTCCTGGATGCACACCACAGAATTTTCTGATGACATGTAGTCATCCTTTATGGACATTCCATTTGATGGCTCCCGAGTTTTCAGAGAGAAAGGTGATCCTGCATTGGAGTTTTTCAAAGACAGCTGTTCTTGGGCCTGCTGATTGGGCTAGCCATCTCCAGCCCATCCGTTTCACCAAAACTGCTGAAAATTCAGAAGGTACACCCAGAATCTCGCCTATTGTCAGAGGAAACCCTCAAAACCCTTGCAGCTGCCAGGACAGCCCTTTCACGGCTCAAAAAGGTGTGAAGGGGGCAAAGGCTGAATACATCACCAGTTATTTTCTTCCTCCTCCTCTGCTGCAGCTGCGGCCAAGCCACTTCGATTCCCACTCCCTTGCTCATGCACGATAAGTAGGGGTCAGAATTGGTTTGTTCCTGCCCGGCTGCTGTGCTATAACTTCAGATCAGTGGGTGCTGCAGATTATTCAACAAGGTTACTCCATCTCCTTCGCATTCACATCCATTATACCCCACCTATTTTTGTGCAGCTTCAGTAGCCTATCCCTCTATTCTTTTGCGGGATGTGCAGTCACTCCTGGCTAAAGGGATGGTTCTTCAAAGCAGATACAGGCTGGGTACTACTTACTTTATTTCCTTGTGTCCAAACTAGATGGATGGCCCAGTCCAATTCTGGAACTTTGGCTTTTGAACCCTTCCTATGGAAGGACAAGTTCAAATGTTGACTTTGCCCAGGTTCTTTCTTCTCTGGATACAGGGGACTGGATGATGCCCTTTGACTTGTAGGACACGTACTTTCATGTACCCATTCTGTAGTCTCAAAACACTTCCTCCGTTTCTTGGTGGGGTTGGAGCATTTTCAATGTATTGGTATGCCCATCAACCTTTCTTCTATCTCTGATGTTTACGAAGGTGATGGTGGTTGAGGTCTGTCTTTTCAGGTTGTGAATACATGTATTCCTGTGCTGCCATGACTGGTTGCTGAAAGCTCACCGCAGTCATTTGTGGACCTCTTACAAATAATGATCACCCTTCTTCCATCCCTGAGATTTTCCATAATCTACTGAAATCCCATCTGCAGCCTGTGCAGAGAATTCTCTTCAGAGGGGCTATCCTGCACTCCACCCCAGCAGTGAGTTCAGGACTTACAGGTTATGTACCTGAAACTTTGGGCTCACTCTTGCATTCCAGCAGGGACGGTTCTGATGCACTTGGCCTCTCGGCCATCTGCAGCCTGCTGGTGTTGCATCCTTGTTGGCACAGCCACCTTGCAGTGGAACCTCCCTCTGCAGTGGGTCCAGCACTGTGGCAGCCTTTTGGACATCACCTGCATTTCGGAGGAGGCAGCCTGGGATAGTTAGTAGTGGCTGTTAGGCACCAATCTGACGTGCGGCAGATCGCTCTCCTTACCCCACCTAGAGCTCACAATGGTGACAGATGTATTGCCTCTGAATAGTGGTGGTCCTCTGGGAGAGGTGGAGATATGGCGACTGTGCTCCCTTATGGAGCAAACGCACCACATCACCCTCCTGGAGCTTCGTGCCCTTTAGTTGGCTGTGAAGGCCTTCTTCCCATCCATCATGTTACATCTGATTCTGGTCTTGACGGACAACAAAACCACTGTATGCTACTGCAACACACATGAAGGTGTGGGGTCACGGATCCTGTGCCAAAGGGCACTTCATTTCTGGAACTCGCTGGGCCTGCAAGGAATCTCCTTGACTGGTAAATCATTGGGTGGATATTCTGAACAGTAGGGTGGATGAACTAATTAGATATCAGCTGGTAGATCACAAATGACATCTTAATCTGGAAGTGTCTCAAGGCATCTCCATCTGGTGGGACATGCCCTGGTTGGATCTTTTCACTGCCACCGAGGTCATACTGTGTCAAGATTATTGCCCACTGGAGTGTCTGCCTCTGTATGTCTTCTTACCTTTGCATCTCCTGGCTCGAATTCTGAAACAATTCAGGACAGGCCAGGCTCAGATCATCCTGATAGCACTGAATTGGTCCAGGAGGGTGTGGTATGGTAATGTGTTGAGCCTAAGCATGTGCCTACCCCAACCCACCCCTGATCCAACTTCCCGTTTGGGAGGACTTCCTGTTCCAGCAACAGAGCACTTCCTGCACCCGAATCATCATAACCTACATCTCCATGCGTGGAGCTTGAGCAGCTCCAACTGAAGGGATGGTATTTACCTGCTAAATTAGTGGATGTTATCCTTGAGACTAGGTACCCATCAACCAAATCTGTTTATTATGGTCATACGGGGACGTTTATGACCTGCTGCAGAGATTATCAAGATGATCCTATGCAAACCAAACTATCAGATCTCTTGCTATTAGTTCTATCTCAGGCCAAGCAAGGCTTTGCGGTGGCACTGTTAAAGGAGGTTTGTGTGCGCCCTCCAGGCAATTTTTGTGTTTGTCTCACCAGCCTTTGTTATTTAAGTCATTAGTTGTGATGTGTTTCTGAAGGGTCTTACTTACATATTTCCCTCTAAGCCCTTGATTGTGTCTGGACCTTGATTTGGTGCTTATGTTCTTTATTTGCAAATCCTTCGAACACCTGTATAGTTTGTCTCTGAATTACTAACAATTAAGACTATATTTCTCACTGCATTTACTTGTGTTATCAGTGAGATATTGGCACTGTCAGTGCAATCTTTGCATACCACCTTCTTCCTGGATAAACAGGACCCTAGAAGGCCTCTTTGATTGTACATCGAGTGCACAACAGAGCACCAGGTGGATGATAAGCTTTTTAATCAACTTAGCCGGTGCCACGAAGGGAGTGGCGGTCTAGAAGCAAACCTTGCCTAGGTGGACCGTCCTGTGCCTAAAGCCATGCTTTGCTGTGGCCAAAATTCAACGTCCTGAAGTCCTTTGGGTCCCTTTAACCAGAGCCAAGGTGGCCACAGGGACATTAGTGAGAAATGTTCTGGTATTAGACATCTGCCAGGTTGGGAATCTGCACGTATTCCTTCACTAGGCATTACTGTTTCAACAATGTCTAAAGGGAGGGCTGTTTAGCCTGCTCAATCCTGCAAGACATCCTGGTATAAGTCTACTGCCAGAACCTCCATCTTTTTGCCATGTTATCTATTCTATGTTGAAGAGGTGAGAAATCTGTGGTTAGAAGTATTAATTAGAAGAAATTACTTATACCTCTCCTAATGTTCTTTTCGAGGCATTTGAGCTGCAGATTGCACACTGTGCATAGATCGCCACCTAGTGTTGGGCCCGGATGTTTGCAGTTTGTTGTTGTCCTGAAAAGTTCTTTGGAAGTCATGAGATAGGTGACTCCTCATTAGGACCACATTGCGCATGGCCATCGGCTCCATCCCCAGATTGTTTTTTTCTGCCATCGGGCTCGGATGTGTTTCCTGCTCTCCAGTTAGGAACCGATTTTCCTTTTGGCGTGCAATCCTCACCAGTTTGATGTTTTTTTTTCGATCACGCTCCACATCAACGCGATTCTTCACCACTTCGAAGTCTTCGATTCCGGTTGTCGACGAAGGCCTTCGGGCCTACCTAGGCCTTACTTTCTGGCTCATGGAAAGGACGCCATTCAAGAAGTGTCCTCGATGTGGGTCGAAGTTTCCCCACACCGACCTACATGAGGTGTGCAACCTTTGCTTCTCACCGGAGCACAAGGCCAAAACTGTTCCGCTTGTGCCTCCTTCCGCTCCAAGAAGACGATCCGGGACTGACTAGCTCGAAGAACAATGGCTCACTCGTCAGCTTCGATCCCCGACGGCATCTTCGAAGTAGGCGTCGACGTGCCAGAACATAGGCACGCCGAAGAGAGTACCAGCTCCTCAGACGCCGAAGACTCCGACGTCGAGGAAGTCACTCGAGCTCAACGGATCGTAAGTAAGATCGTCGACCCCAATCCTTCCGCGACACCCTCTAAAAAAGCTTCGGTTACACACTCACTTTCGGGCCCGGGTGCACACCGAGAGACTGCTTCCCACGCCCCGCCTTCGGGCCCGGCAAAGAAGCCCATTAAGCCTTCAGGCAGCTCGGGCTCGAGCCAGCCTATCCACGGTGCCGATCCTACACCGACACCGAAGAAAAAGCCATCTTCTTCAATCACGCCGACCGTTGCTCTGACACCCAAGCACACGGCGCCGAAGACTGGTAGCGGCTCATCGATGCCGAAACCGTATTCAGAGCCGACTAAAAAACGCCCAAAGCTCAAGAACACGCTTCGGAACTGAAAAAACACCCGAAACCAAAAAAAAAACAGGTTCCGGTAAAGGACATTTCAAAAGGGCACACTTCTAAACCGAAATCAGTTACCGATTCGGTGCCGAAAAAACCTACGGAGCCGAAAACCTTGACACCAAAGGATCTGCCCTGTTCCGAGGAACTTTTCTCACCTGATCCTAACCAAAAAACTCTTGTCAAGGATCCTAAAACTGGCCAATTGACTCTCAGTCCTAAAAAGAGACCACTTGAGGCACCAGCACCACCTCCTCCTCCAAAGAAGAGAGACATTGCAACATCTCCATTAAGGGTGCCTTCTCCTCCACCTCCCCATACTGTTCCTCCTCCTACACCTACTCCACCTCACCATACACCTACACCATCCCCTAATCCAGACAACGATGTAGACACAGACTCTGATGACACAGATGGAGGTGCACATGACCCAGCAGGGACCAAGAGTTACCTAGTCCATGGGATGATTACAACACCCCTGATGTGCCTTATGTCCCACAAGACGACATATACCCTTCTAGACCCTCCCCACCAGAGGACACTATAGGTTTTAATTTACTAGTCCAAAGAGCTGCCCAATATCATGGGGTGTACTTACACACAGATGCGATGGAGGAAGATTTCCTACTAGACACTTTTGATAACACACAAAGGTCTACTGCCATTTTGCCTATGCTAAAGGGTGTAATCAAACATGCAACAGAGGTTTTTAAAGACCCAGTCAGGGTTAGGGTCCTCAATCCTCGCACTGAGAAAAAATATAAAGCTGCCCCTACAGATCCAGTCTATATTAAACGTCCAGCACCATTAGACTCTTTAGTAGTGTCTAATGCACGTAAACGTGCTAATTCTCAGACATCAGGTGAGGTCTCACCACCAGACAAAGAATCCAAGCTACTAGACGCCTCAGGTAAAAGAACAGCGTCACAAGCAGCTAATATCTGGCGCATCGCCAACACCCACAGAGCTCGTTATGATGAATTAGAGTCCATAATGCAGTATCTACCTAAAAAATACAAAAATAGGGCCAATGAACTTATACAGGAAGGTAAAAATATTACTAACACTTCCATTTGCTGTGCCCTAGATGCTGCAGATACCGCCTCAAGGGCAATTAATACCAGCACCCTTCTATGTAGACATGCCTGGCTACGTATCTCCGGTTTTAAACCTGAGGTACAAAACTCCATTCTTAATCAGCCATTTGATGAAACACACTTATTTGGCCCAAATGTTGACATATCTTTAGAAAAAATGAAGAAAGACACCGATACAGCAAAATCTATGGGAGCCTTGCAGCAGCAAGCTCCCAGGCGTTCTTTTCGTTGCTCATCATACAGAGGCACACTAGAGGCTATTCCTCCGAAAGTCCCTCCACCTCTTACAAAACCCCTAGCCAATCCACATTCACTAAGGGCTACCAAAGAGGGGGTTACAGGGGTAACAACAACAAAGGCAGAGGCAAAACCAACAACTCCCGCTCTGCCTCTACCCCTACCCAATGATTTTCCTCCCCTTTCCCCCCCAACATTCCACTCCTGTGGGGGGAAGACTGCAACAATTCCTTCCTGCCTGGATCAACATCACATCAGACAGGTGGGTGCGACAAATTATTCAATCAGGTTACTGTCTAAAACTAACATCTACCCCCCAAACATACCACCCAAACAGCGTCCAATGTCACAAGAACACCTAGCACTGTTAAAGCAAGAAGTACAATCCCTGCTACAAAAAAGTGCAATAGAACTAGTTCCTCTGCATCAACAAAACAAAGGGGTTTACTCTCTATATTTTCTAATTCCAAAACAGGACGGCTCTCGAAGGCCTATTCTAGACCTCAGACCGCTAAACATATACATACAGTCAGACCATTTTCACATGGTCACTCTCCAACAAGTCCTTCCGCTTCTGTCGCAAAACGACTTCCTTGCTATTCTAGATCTCAAGGACGCATACTTCCACATTCCCATTCACAAAGCTCACAGGAAGTTTCTCAGATTTGTAATAGACGGGCAGCACTATCAATTCAAAGTACTCCCATTCGTAGTCACAACAGCACCAAGAGTATTCACCAAGTGCTTAACAGTAGTGGCAGCGCACTTACGAAGACAACACATCCATGTCTTCCCGTACATAGACGACTGGCTCATAAAAGCCAGCGCATACAACCAATGCGTGGAACACACTCATGCCACAATACAACTGCTTCATGACTTGGGGTTCACAGTAAACCACGCCAAGTCCCATTTACATGCATCCAAAGTACAACAGTACCTCGGTGCAACAATTAACACCTCAAAAGCGCTAGCTTATCCCACTCCAGAAAGGATAGCCAGCATGCAAACTCTTCTAACTAAATTTCAGCTACAACACTCCCTTCCAGCAAGAGTGTTCATGCAGCTCATAGGGATGATGGCCTCTTGCATTTTCATAGTGCCCCATGCAAGACTTCAAATGCGTCCACTACTAGAATGCTTATCACGTCAGTGGAACCAGGCTCAAGGTCAATTGACAGACCTAGTGTTGGTAGACGGTCGGACTCATCGCTCTCTGCAGTGGTGGAACACCAAAAACCTTTTCAAGGGACGACCGTTCCTGGAGCCAGTTCCTCAGATAGTCTTGACAGCGGACGTATCGCTCTCTGGCTGGGGAGCCCACCTACTGCAGCACACCATGCAAGGTAGGTGGACACCGCAACAAAAGTTACTCCACATCAATCATCTGGAGTTACTAGCAATATTCCTAGCACTGAAAGCTTTCCAGAAGCAAGTATCAAACAAAGCTGTGCTAGTCCGCACAGACAACATAACAGCCATGTATTACATACAGAAGCAGGGAGGCAAACACTCCCTGCAGCTATCTCAACTAGCACAGGAAAAATGGCGGTGGGCTGTACCTCAAAACATATTCCTTCTAGCTCAACATGTTCCAGGAGTGCAAAATACCATAGCGGATCTGTTAAGTCATGAAACACAACAGACCCACGAGTGGGAACTTCATATGCAAGTTCTTCAGCCATTCTTTCAGATGTGGGGACAACCTCAGATAGACCTATTTGCCACTCACGAAAACGCCAAATGCCCAAGCTTCGCCGCCAGTTATCCACACCCACTGTCCAAAGGCAATGTGATATGGATGAACTGGTCAGGCAGATTTGTGTACGCTTTTCCACCTCTACCACTCATGCCAGTAGTAGTACGCAAACTACAGCAGCATTCTCTGACCCTCATCCTAGTTGCTCCAATGTGGGCCAGACAGCCGTGGTACACCACACTGTTACAACTGTCGGTAGTACCGCACCAAAATTACACCTGTCTCCCCACCTCTTAACACAGAACCGTGGAGAGATCAGACACTCGGACCCATCTCAACTCAACCTTGCGATCTGGCTCCCAAAAACCTTTTCAAGGGACGACCGTTCCTGGAGCCAGTTCCTCAGATAGTCTTGACAGCGGACGTATCGCTCTCTGGCTGGGGAGCCCACCTACTGCAGCACACCATGCAAGGTAGGTGGACACCGCAACAAAAGTTACTCCACATCAATCATCTGGAGTTACTAGCAATATTCCTAGCACTGAAAGCTTTCCAGAAGCAAGTATCAAACAAAGCTGTGCTAGTCCGCACAGACAACATAACAGCCATGTATTACATACAGAAGCAGGGAGGCAAACACTCCCTGCAGCTATCTCAACTAGCACAGGAAAAATGGCGGTGGGCTGTACCTCAAAACATATTCCTTCTAGCTCAACATGTTCCAGGAGTGCAAAATACCATAGCGGATCTGTTAAGTCATGAAACACAACAGACCCACGAGTGGGAACTTCATATGCAAGTTCTTCAGCCATTCTTTCAGATGTGGGGACAACCTCAGATAGACCTATTTGCCACTCACGAAAACGCCAAATGCCCAAGCTTCGCCGCCAGTTATCCACACCCACTGTCCAAAGGCAATGTGATATGGATGAACTGGTCAGGCAGATTTGTGTACGCTTTTCCACCTCTACCACTCATGCCAGTAGTAGTACGCAAACTACAGCAGCATTCTCTGACCCTCATCCTAGTTGCTCCAATGTGGGCCAGACAGCCGTGGTACACCACACTGTTACAACTGTCGGTAGTACCGCACCAAAATTACACCTGTCTCCCCACCTCTTAACACAGAACCGTGGAGAGATCAGACACTCGGACCCATCTCAACTCAACCTTGCGATCTGGCTCCTGAAATCCTAGAATTTGGATATTTGAAACTTCCTCCAGACTGCATGAATGTCATTAAAGAAGCTAGGCGTCCAACCACTAGGGCATGTTATGCAGCCAAGTGGAAACAATTTGTAATATATTGTCACAACAACAATTTTAATCCTCTGGATGTGTCTAGTCAACACATCATAGGATGCTTACTGCATCTCCAAAGATGCAACTTAGCCTATGCGTCTAGTAGACTACATCTTGCTGCAATAGCAGCATATCTGCAAAACAGACAACATCTATCTCTATTCAAAGTGCCTGCTGGTAAAGCCTTTATGGAAGGCCTTAAAAGAATAATTCCTCCCAGAGTACCACCTTCACCTGTGTGGAATTTAAACGTTGTTCTCACACGGTTAATGGGACCTCCTTTCGAACCCTTGCACAAATGCGAACTACAATTTTTAACGTGGAAAGTTGCGTTCCTAGTAGCTATATCCTCTCTGCAGAGAGTTAGTGAACTACAAGCACTAACCATTCAAGAACCCTTCTTGCAAATGCATCACAATGAGGTAGTTCTGCGTACTAATCCAAAATTCTTACCCAAAGTCATTTCTCCCTTCCATCTCAATCAATCTGTGGAACTGCCCGTTTTCTTCTCGCAACCACAGACAGTACCAGAAAGAGCTCTTCACACATTAGATGTCAAAAGAGCATTGCTATATTACATAGAGAGGACACAACCCTTTTGTAAGACAAAACAACTTTTTGTGTCTTTCTCACCACCACACAAAGGTAATCCCATTTCGAAATCTGGGATAGCTAGATGGATTGTCAAATGCATACAGATTTGTTACCACAAAGCTAAACATATGTTATATGTTCCTCCTAAAGCCCATTCTACAAGAAAAATAGGGGCTTCAATGGCATTTTTAGGGGAACATTCCCCTAGATGACATCTGCAGAGCAGCTACATGGTCTACACCGCACACATTCACAAAACACTATTGTGTAGATGTGCAAACAAAGCAACAAGCTAATGTGGGCCAGGCTGTTCTCAAACCATTATTCCAAACTACTGCAACAGATAGGGGTGGTTGCCGCTAAAAGTGGGTACTGCTATACAATCTATGCACAGTGTGCAATCTGCAGCTCATATGCCTCGAACGGAAACTGCTACTTACTATTATTGAAGTTAAATAACTTTTTTTTTTGGGAAAGGACTGAGGAATCTACCTTTTTAGTCGTATCTGGGATCCTAGTTCAGTTTTGCAGATCCTGTTACACTAAATATTTATTTTTTATTTGAGAGCAAGATATGCATTTCTTTGACCCTCCCCCTTCTAAAAAATACCCACAGGGAGTTCACGAATGCTCCAATGTTACCTTCATGTTTATCTCTCAGACCTTTTTTCTGCAGGGCAGGATCAGTGAGTTACTGAGGTTCCTATGCTTCATGTTATAGTGGCAACAACAAGCTTCGATTGCCACAGTGAGTAATTCAGATTTCTTGGATGCACATATCCATCTGGGATAAGTGACTACTAAAAGGGCGCATAGGAAAAGGGCGGTACCGGCTAGCCCCATTTGATTATTTTGCATTTTTTTAATACTTTGATCCTCCCAGAATTTGTCAATTAAATGGCAAACTTGATCGAAAACCATAAAAAAAATTCCACCTCAAAATATTTGTTACTCGGATAAATATAAAAATACTATTAAATTAATTTGCATCGAACTACTGTTCTTCTTTCAATGAATGTTTTTAATTTGCATAGTTCTAGGCTCACTTTTCATTGTGGATTGCTTTGACTGTTTCTGGTCAATTGCGTTTGTAAAATGTATTTTTCTTCAGATTTACTATTTTCACAAATGCTGATCTATGGCTTTGGAAAGCTGTTGGGTGTTTTGGTGGGTATGGGTAGGCACTTATTTACAGTGTGCGTGTTCAGGTGTTGTCATGTAGTTATCTATGCCCTTCTCAGCCTCCAATATGGGTTACGAGGACTGTGTGTGCGCTCCCACTGACAGAGTACAGGTTTCACTTTTAGGAATACTTATGCTCAATACATTAAACTCAAGTTGGTATGGTAAGAAGCCAGTGTTTAAGCGTATAGGCCTTGTTTTATGATTGGGAAATGTTGTGTATGATGCCGTAGATCTGATTGCTTTATTATGTAAAGTTATGACGCAGGCAGTAGGTCTAACATCTTTTATTGTGAAAATAATTTGTAAAAACCAGAGGTTTTATTATTGTACTGTGTTTAGGTCTTTAGATGGCTATTTTGCTAATGGGATGGCAGAGATTACTGTGATAGACATGGGTTTCAGTGTTGGTTACCCTCCCTGACAAACCCTAGCTGAAGAAGACCGCGCCTGTGGTAAATGGGTCATCCCACTTCAGCCCTTGGCTCTGTTGACCTGTGAGAGATGGCATTTTACCTGAAAATGAGGGTGCATCAGTGCCGGGGCTGGTGGACCAGTCCTTTTGTTATCCTTTTTCTTCCTTTATAGCTACCTTTTCCTTTCTTGCCTTTTGTTATTGATTTATTTATTGATTTATTTATATATCGATTGATTTGGAGCTCCCCGTAGCTCCCCTGGTAATGCTACTGGGTTGTAGGCTTGCTGCCCCTTTCATCTGCAGTATGCCACATATTAACAGCCACTGCATATAAACTGGGCAGCAAGCTTGAAAGATATCATTTATAGTATATCGTTGTTTTACCGTTCCAAAATATCTACAATTCTTATAAGCAGCAATGGCCATTGTGGCCAAGTTTAACACTGACCTACTTTGCATAATACCATTTCAAAATGGCTGCCAACAGCAGTATTTATTGAGTGGCCGTCTTGAAATGGTATTGTACATAGTATAGTTTACCTTTGTAAGATGCTTGACACTTCGATTCTGAATGGGATAGTCATGTTGGAATTTTGAAACACTGATTCCGTTTACACATAGAGATTCTAAGCAGCCATCCAGTGTTATATTTATTTGTTCAAATTTGTTTAATTTTCAGCGTACGTCTGCTGCATGTATCATTCTTTTAGACTTTTAATTTGTCTTGAATATGCTTGTTCATTTTGTCTTTTATTGTGGAGGGGTGGGTGGTTTAACGCAAGACTTAGTCTGTGGATGGATGGATGAATTAATGAATGGTTGGCCAGGATGAGTGACAGATTGTATAATGATGAGTTTGAGTGTCTAAATTCACAAGTGAGGCATTTTCATTTTTAAGCCCGGTCAATTGGCATTGCCAATGCTTGTTCTTTTCTTTACTTCTCAGTGGATAAAATGTATATCATCACTGGGTGTTTGGCAGAGATCAATGAATTCCTCAGTTTGGTATAAAAAGTGGGGAATAGAAAGGGTCTAGATAGAAGTTCTTGATCAGCAAGTGCTGTTCTTCAGAGTGACATTAGAGCTCTAATACTGTGCTCTTTATTTCAGTGACGAGTATGTTATAATCAGACTCCACTTGAGCGAATTATGCCTAAATTGTCAACTTATTACAGAGTGAGACTTTTTTCAAACAGACCTGTATGAAACGCTCTTTACCTTGAAACTTGAATCAAATATCACCAGTCCTCAAAATGACTAAAGCCTGGGCGTTCTAGATATTTGAAAAATAATAAATCATGTGTTCCCCTTTTAATGTTCACCGTCGGGTTAGTGCTTCGATTCTACTTCATTAAGGAGCAGCAAAAAGTTTCTAGCATAACAATGAAGCTGCCAACACCTGCAAATAATAGAAGAATTCATATTTGTAACACATTTTCACATGAACCTTGAAAAACACAATTGATGCATCTTACTGACATGCATTGTTTTCTTTCGGGTTGTATTTGAGTTTCCTTTAGAGGGACTCACAACATAGACAAAAACTAGTAATCCACAAAAAAGGACCCTGTTATCATAGGGGTCTGTGAAGGTGCAAATCTATTTTTCCCATTCTTGGCAAAGTTTTGCGGAAACATATGCAACTTCGTGAAACTTTATGCTTTGCTTTACAGGTGTGAAAACATTGACACGTCTTAGGTTGCACATTTCCTATTTACCACTTATGATCTTAACATCTAGCGTAAAAGGGCCTGCAGAGCTGCTCAAGGCCGCCATCTTACTGAAAATCATAAACTGTGCGTCCTGGTCTCTCACACATCTTGATTCACCACGCTCCTAAGCGCTTTATCCCATAACACTATAACCGCGCCTTGGTGGTCAACACGTATGACATGGAAACACTTGCTAGGTAGGATCAAAAAACAAATTCAACAGCCTCCCTACAACAAACCCTGCACGTCATAGCTTGCTGCTCATGCAGGCACTCGCTTAAGTGCCCCACATAGGGGTAGCCAACGTTATATAAATGTTAAAATATTGTACAATAAAATACTAACAAAATGCTTCTCCATTTGATATACTTTGTAGGAAATGGTGCTCTTTGTTGAGTGGGGTTATTCGTAAACAAACTCAGCAAAGGCTACATTTGCTGAGAAAAATTCTGCAAAACATTTTCTAGTGCATAGAAACGTTTTGCAAATGTTAAACTGGTCGAAAACTATTCTGCATACTTTTTCCAGATTAGCTTGATATTCTTATAGTGACTATTGTCTCACTCATGTGAAAGTGGTTTCACATAAGGTAAAAGTATTGTAAATGTCACCAGCAAATTGTAAACTTCACACATCCCCAAGTAAACATGCAAATATAAATTCTTATTTTTGTCTAACTATTTTCACATTCCCATACTTTGTGGAAAGTGGTAGCTTAAGTTATTCGAAAGGCTTATCATTTTGTGACGGTGAAAACTTTTTTGGTTTATTTCTGTTTCTCGCCCTTTTGTTTAGAAGTGAGTTTGTGAATTTATACCAATTTGCCTTTAAAATAAAGGTATATAGTCATGTAGAAGAAAACTGTTCTATTTTGTTTTCCATAAATGTGAGTGAACAGCTATCATATATCTAAAGATATGCCCTATGTCCGACAGTAGTCCGCTGTGGTTCACGAGTTTTAGTTATTTCAATTGGTACTTTACTACAATGGATTAAAACAATGAACTTGTTGCTAGACCCAGCTTTATGTTGTGCAGGTTTATTTTTGTACTGATGGTGGTTTGTGTACTCTTATAGTGACCACACTCAGGTGAAATCCATCAATAAGTGGCAAGTGAAGAAAATACAATTACTACTTTGAGGAAGCTAGGAACAGAATGGAATAAGAAAATATCACATCTTGGCAAAATTCTAAAAGTATGCCTCCTACAGTTTCTGTTTGTGAGAACTTAAAACATCTCCTGGGGCCGCAAAGTTATCTGAGATCTAATATGTCCATAGTCGCTATGCTGCCTCAAAGTGAAACCGTTCCGAAAGGCCGGGAAAAGCTTGAGGGGGTATGTGCTTTGTGAACAATATTCCCAAAGTGTATTTTCTTGGCACTGTTACCAGGGCACAAGTCCTAAATAAAGAAGTGGGGGGACACTCAAAGACTGGAAGTGACGTCACGAAAGGGAAAAACATAGAAGTGGGGGGACGCTCAAAGACATGGAGTGACGTCATGACCGGAAGTGACATCACGAAAGGTAAAAAACTTAGGGCCATATGTAGGTAAATGGCATTTACAGAATCGTAAATATCAAATTTTACCGATTCGGTATTTACAAATCGGTAAATGCCATGTATGTAATTATTCAGTAACAATTACCGAATCTGTAAGATGCGGTAATTACCGAATCGGTATTTACCGATTCGGTAATTGCCATTGATTCCTATGGGCCTTGAGGCCCATAGGAATCAATGGCAATTACCAAATCGGTAAATACCGATTCGGTAAAATTACCGATTTGTCAAGGGGGACAGGGTGTCACTTTGACACCCTGTTGCACCCCTGATTCTGGCTTGTGTGCCATGTGACACACATACATGCCCTTAGGGCATGTATGGCACAGGTGTACATGCACAGATGTGCATGTACACAGGAATTCGTTATTTACCATGCAATAGTATTTCATGGTAAATACCGAATTCCTAAGGGCCTGTGGCACTGTTTCCAGTGCCACCTACATCCCATATTACCGATTCTGTAAATTTACCGATTCGGTAATTTACAGAATCGGTAAATTTACCGATTCGGTAAATTTACAGAATCGGTAATATTTTGGCCACCTACATCTGAAACTCAAAATACCGGTCGGTAGCGGCCGAAATCGGCCGTTACCGACCGGTATTTGGCCACCTACATATGGCCCTTAGACTTCTATTAAAGGAGGTGCATTGAGGCTGGTAGTTCCTGGCCAAGGCAGCTGCGACGCACGCTTCTTAAGAGTCTTGCGTACTGGCCCAAAGTCTGCCCTCTGTTGCAGAGGTAGCAGTAGCGTGCACTCCTCTTCTGTGCACCGTCTGCTGTGAGTAGTCTGCTTCTGGGAGGTTAGTGTCTTTAAATTGGGTATGTTTTTGCATGGAGTTAATGGCAAGAATACACTTTATTCCTCAGCAAGGGCATCTTTGCAGGGGGGACGGCGTCCACCTGGTAAAATAAGTTAAAATAAGTGGGGGGACGCCGTCCACCCGCGTGGTACCCCGACTCGAGTCCTGACACTAACCTTTTCGGAGGTAGCCGGCACTGAGAAAATTGGTGTAGCCTAGAAATTGTTCGATTTTATATTCTTCTAGATTCATTGTTTTACTTCTTTTAAGAAAATGTTTTCCCCCTTACTTTTTTTACGTGCAAACATTATTACCACACGTTTCAGATTTTACTGGTGTATAGTGAATTTAATTCGGTTTTGTGCCTCTTAAATGCGCCGTGCCTAATCTACTTCCAGTCGTTTCCTCCAGAGTTTACCATGGCACGGTTCCAGCGGTATCGCTACTGTAACTCGAGAAAACAAGCCCTCGCTGTATACGGGGAGTCCCTACCAGCACTTATGATTGGCACTTCCCATGTGAATCAGCCATCATTTTCAATTTTTTGCCAATTATTATGCTTCATGCTTTTTGCTAACTTCAATTACTCATAGTTTAGTCACAGAGTCAAAAGTCTTCCGAGAATGCACGCGTAGTGTTTCCGACTTGAAATTGATAATTAACAAGTCAGTTCCACTGGAACTTCTTTTACGGCGGCGGAGGGTATAATGGCCAGATTGTTAGCTGCCGCTCGAGGCTACGAAGAGCGATCTGACCATTTTGCCTTTCTTCACCCTGTCACATAATCCGTTTACTGTATGTTACTTGCTGTTCTCAGAGGCTCAGTGCAATCTCTGGGGAACAAAGCTATTTCTTTGTCGCCCTGCCCGCGATATATGTAGGGTCGGATACTGAAACATTCTACAGAGCGATACAATAAAATGTTGAAACTGAAGCATGCTGCAGAGTAATGCTGTACCCGTGTGACTATGTGGGTTATTGGGGGAAGGCATCTTTACTTTATTTTCCATGCCATCACCTGCATATAAAAAACAAATAACGAATGAGCTACAGTTAAACCAAGTCTCTTTTCTTTTCAATAGATCTTCCTGGGTTTCAGGTCAGTAACATAATACACTTGAAGTTACATTAACATGTGTAACAGCCAGCACGCATTCCTCTTTTTGATTCATTTAGCATGCCTCTTTCTTTGGGCACCAACCCTTTCTTGTTTTTATTTTAACACGCATTGGCATAGCCAATAGGTTTCACCTTTGGGACCTTGTAAGTATTTAGCTATGCAGCACATTATTCTGGGGGCTACAACATCTACTGACACTTCACTAGCCATAGCCGCCAGCGAAGGCAGGAGGGGCTTGTATGTGGCACAAGAGAGTGAACAAGGTGCGAGGGTCAGGCACTACACCATAGAAGGTGGGCAGTGCCCTTGTAATAGCAATGGAAGAGTGAGCTTGCACTGGGACGGACTGGCCATAGCGGGCACCGGGCATTTCCCCGGTGGGCCGCCAGGGTTGGGGGCTGGTTTTGGGCCCCTGGGGGCCGATTTTGTTAAAGGGCCGTTTTTGAAGCATAGCTGCAATCTCGACTGCTGTAACGAAATCGGCAGAAACTGGCCTCTCGAAACAGCTCTGCTGCACCCCCAAACCCCTGTGGGGCTGGCCAAGCACTTTGCCAGGGCCGGTTTTCGGGCCTCAGTCCGGCCCTGAGCTTGCAGAGTGTGAGAAAAAACAAACTAAGAGTAGAATGAGCTACGGTCAAGAGATGTGAGCAGAAGTGGGGGTGCAAACAGCGAGAGAGAAACTCCGACAAAAGTAAAAGAATGATTTAAGAGAAAAAGACTGCAGCGCTGAGCAGCGAGGAGAGTGCAAAGATTAAGCGGAAACAAGTGGGCAGAAAGGCTAAATAAAAATGAAAGAGCAAAAATCAGAGACCCTAAATAAATAACAACAAGGGTTATCAGTAATACCTAACGGGATAGCCTGGAAAGTGTACGATACTACTTATCATATACAAAGAGTGAGAGTTATTTTAGGCCCATATCTAGACTCCCTTTCCAAGCTAAACTTATAGAGAAGGACATGAATAATCAACTTAATCAGTTCCTTAATCAGACTCAAGCCCTAGACCCCACCCAATATGGTTTTAGAGAAGGCCACAGTACTGAAACTGCCCTAATTAAGTCCACGGAAGAAATCGGAGCTACTTTGGATCAAGGAGGCAGGGCGGCCCTTATCATGTTGGACTTATCGGCCGCATTTGATACGGTCCACCACGCATTATTGGTGGACCGATTAGCTGATATAGGAATAAAGGGCAATGCCCTAAAACTCTTGAAATCCTTTCTCTCGGAAAGAACTCAAACGGTCAAACTAGATAAATTTGAGGCAGATGCCTTCACATTGCCATGTGGAGTCCCGCAGGGATCTTCTCTCAGTCCGACAATGTTTAATGTGCATGTCTCCTCCCTCGCGCCCCTCATTGAATCCTTTGGCTTCAGTTTAACATCCTACGCAGACGATACTCAAATCGTAGTTGCCATTCAACCAGAAAGATTTCAAGACACAGCAGCTAAATTCCATGATTGCATGTACGCAATAGGTAACTGGATGGCAAAAAACTGCCTGAAGTTAAACTCTAGTAAGACTGAGGTAGTACTATTTGGGAACAATCCAGTTTTTTGGACACCCAACTGTTGCCTGAGTTCTCTAGGACATTTGTCAGTCCCGACCAGGAAAGTAACGAACTTGGGCATTTGGATAGATGACACTCTTAGTTTTAAGGATCAAGTAAACTCAGTAGCATCCTCGACAGCGTACACCCTTAGAGCTTGCAGAAAAATCATGCCACTAATTCCCAAAGAAGCACAACAAACGGTAGTTACAGTAGTCCAGTTTGGACATCACTAGTGCTGTAACAGCCTTTACCTCAAGTTACAAGAAGGGCTAACGAACAAGCTTCAGATGCTGCAGAATGCAGCCGCCAGACGTCTCTCAGGAACGCCTAAACATGCATCAATTAGTGGTGCAATCAAAGGCCTACACTGGCTGCCTATGAGGAAGCGCACCAAATTCAAGGCATTGTGTCTGGTTTTTAAGGCACTGCATGGGACAGGACCTAAATTCCTGAAGCAAAAATTCAAATGGTATGTACCTAAAAGAACTCTCTGCTCATCTGAGGCCAAATTGGTGGCTACTCATCGGACAAAGAAAGCCAATTGGGGCGGCAGAAGCTTTGTCGCTAACGCGGCCATCGCCTGGAACTCCCTTCCATCACAACTAAGACATCATACTAATCTTATGGACTTTAGGAAGGCCTTAAAAACATGGCTCTTCACAAATTAGGAAGAATCCTAGTATACAGTCTTCTCTACCAGTGTCTATTAGCAGGTACCTCACCCCAGCGCCAGGACACCTTTTCTGGTAACAGTAGCGCTTTACAAATGCAAATAACATTAACATTAACATTGTGATGGTCTTGATATGGTGTAAACCAGAATGATACCATCGAAACACGTTGACGCTAATGGTTCCTAATTTGTGAAGGGCGTTGACACAACAGATGAAATATGGTTAATCCACCGTGTTAGACATTATCATGGATAGTTTTTTTTGTGACAAGTTGTATTGTCTTGTGGATATACTCTGCTTTTTCTCTTTCTTTTTCTTCTCTTTTCCATTCTGATGTTTAGTGTAACTTTATGTATTTTTAATATAGCAATTATGTGGTGAAATTATTGATGATTGTTGTTTTACAAACTGGATTTGTTTTTTTAATATGAATTGCGGTACAAGACACAACAAGTAAATATATATTTTCTAATAATAAAGTACTTTAAAAAAACTAGAAGTATACCTGCGTAGTGGCACTCACCTCTGCTTATTGATGAGCGGTGTGATGTATGAATGATAGATGTATGGGAGTGAGGTAAGTCTGAGTTTTATAATGGAGAAAGTGGGTAAGTGGTCTGCCAAAGGAAGACATATTTTCTTAGTATTATTGTGGAAGTACAAACTGCAGATATGACTTGGGGATCCCTGGTTTCCAGTTGTGATTCAAAGTATACAAAAAATAAAAAAGGTTAAGAACACTGCTCTAAGATATTACTTCTACAAGAGTATTCCTAATGAGTAAAGGGCAACCCCATAGCTCATGCTGCAATGTTACACTTTGCTACAAATTCACTCCAAAAATCGTGAACTAATTAAGTAGTGTTAAGTCAACTTTTTTTTGCAGTCCTCTTAGAATAAATCGCAATGGTGATGGCACTAGGAGGCAATGTTGGCTTAAGAGCAAAGGTAAGGCACATAGTGTGCAAATAATGCCATTTATGCAAAGTGTTTTATTATTAACTGGGTATTTTGACACAGTTATACATAAAATATATCACTGCTCTAAATCATGTACATTTTTTATTAAATAACACAATGCACATTCAGCAGACTACTTAAACCTGTCATTTCATAATAAGTTTGATTTGCAAATAAACTCAGCAGTGCTATATTATTAAAAATGCCCTTACAATCTTTGACCGTAAAATACATTATGTAAAACATATACAATGTTGCACTCAGCAAGAAACATCTGGCACTGGTAGTAATTACAGGTAGACCCATTTATTAGGCAAGCCCAGTTAATTTTAAAACCAGTCTACAGTTTTGAGTTTTTAATGTGTCTTTTAGAGGTAGTAGATGATAGGATGTCTTGAATGTGGCTTGGAACGTTTAAAGAGCATTTGCCTCCTTCAGTGTGTTATAGTCAGACACTCACTCACTTACAGCCACCAAGAACACGGGCTGCCGCAATAATGACAGTCTCTCATTGTTCCCTTGCCAAGTAATCCCCTTTCATGGTGCCTTTTAGTCAGGCTACTGATCCCTGCTGTCTGGAGCCGCCTCAGTCCTCTCCCAAAGTCTGTGACACTCAGGCTGAAATGACCAGACAGGAGCACAGGGTACCTGCAGTCATTCTAATAGACTCACTCTCAGCTGGTGCAAACTCTGCAATTCTATGGCTCATGTAAGGCAAGTCCTCAAGCTCTATAGTAGACGTTTGCCCATGTACATACTCATCATCTGTGCCCAATTGTGCCAGCCCGTACAGACTGGCTGTGCAGACTTAAGGGATGCTCTGCTCCATCTGAGCACATCAGTTGCATAACTTAGGTAAGCACTTCCGAAAGTCACAGAATGTGCTTTGCTGACCAAATGGGGAGAGAGATAAATTAGAAACATATCTTTTTCCTGCTCTTGACAACGTATACACACATTCCAAGCTTGGAAATGTCACACATAAGCAGCCTTAAAACCTGGCTGCTATGAAAGGTTGTTAAAGACAAAGCAAAAGCAAGCCAATGGTTAGTATATGTGAGAATTGTACAAAAGTAAAGTTTCACTAAAAACAGACAAATTAAAATGCAAGTTATATGTTGAGCGCATTTCAGCGAGAAGCAATATTCCGGCTGCCTATCCTGTTCTCATGTGCATTGATTAAAAAAAGAGAGCATGCATCTGATGATGAATATGACATAGGGATGCCAGGGGCACATGAAACCACAGCAAGAAATAGTATTCCTTTTGGGGGCCAGAACAGCGGGTGGACTGTTAGTTGTGAATGAACCCGGGCAGTGAATCTCTTGGCCAAGGGTCATGGATAAACCCTAACCAGTGTCACATAATCCCTCACAGCCTACAGCAAGCAATGCTCTAAAATTCTATGTGGTCACCGGCTCTACCCAGCAACCCGCCCTGCCGTGTTTGACAAACGTCATCTGCTCGGGCCGCTACCACAGGTCCTACTCCTGCTATGTTTACTGAAGAGTTGAGTCTCACTTGCTTTCGGTGGTCATCAGATGCAGACAGTGCTTACATATTAGAGAAGCACATGCGGACTTCCCAGCCAATGAGCACATCGGAAATCCGTACAGCACAGCATTATTGGTTGAGGTGTCAACAGTTCTGCAATCCGAGCACACAACATTCTATGTCCTCAAAGGAACCAGGCACAATAAAAGTAATAGCGTCTGCAAAGTATAACAAGCATTGAAAATGCAATAGGTCTCGCAATAGAAGAGTTTAACATTTTCCGTTTTGCAAATGGATGAGTGGCGTTGCATGGATGAGTGGCGTTGCGTGGGCGAGTGGCGTTGCGTGGGCGAGTGGCGTTGCGTGGGCGAGTGGCGTTGCGTGGGCGAGTGGCGTTGCGTGGGCGAGTGGCGTTGCGTGGGCGAGTGGCGTTGCGTGGGCGAGTGGCGTTGCGTGGGCGAGTAAATGAAGGGAAGCGAAAGAGAGAGAGAGAGTTAAGGGAGGGAGAGAGAGAGAGAGAGAAAGAGAGAGAAGGGAGAGAGAGAGAGTTATGGGAGGGAGAGAGAGAGAGAGTTATGGGAGGGAGAGAGAGAGAGAGAGAGAGTTATGGGAGGGAGAGAGAGAGAGAGAAAGAAAGAGAAGGGGGAGAGAGAGAGAGAGAAAGAAAGAGAAGGGGGAGAGAGAGAGAAAGAGAGAGAAGGGAGAGAGAGAGAGAGAGAGAGAGTTATGGGAGAGAGAGAGAGAGAGAGTTATGGGAGGGAGAGAGAGAGAGAGAACAAGTGATACCAAAAAAAGTAAGCCATGCACGAGTGATTAACGAATGCTGATATTTTTAAGCCCACAGCAAATGTTACTTTGCCCAGTGGGAGAATATAAAAAATTGTTTGTAAAAAATTGACAGAGTGCGCAAACCACAGAGTTAATGGCCAATAAAAATAAATCCAAGAGCGACCATGTGAGTTTTAGGCAAAGGAGACGCTGAAGAGCCCCCGCTGCCTTGGTTTAAAACAAGCATTGAGAGCCTGGTGGGGGGGGGGGGGGGGGGAGCCAGCGAGTGGGAGGGAAGGAGCATATGGGGATGGGGTGTGAGACGGTGGTCGTCCGGGGAGGAGGGGAGGAAGGGCTGGTGGCGCCAAGCAGAAAGCGGGAGAGTGTCAGCGTCTCAGCAGCAGCTGGCCTGCAGAAGTTACAGGGACTGCTCATGCAGTACACGGAAGCGGCCCAAAGTAATGGTTTTTAAACATTAACTTGACCCCACCTGCAATGACATTTCCTGTGTGAAGTCGACTCATTCCAAAGGTGATTCAATTCATATTGAGTAGTTAAGCTATGTTCATCTGGCAGCAGTTTTAAAAGGCCCTCTTCACTTCCCAAGTAAGAAAATGTCTAATGCACATGAAACGAGCGCACTTTCCCCACTACGAGAGCATGAAGCACGTGTGTTGAAGGGCACCTGTTAAGGCCAACGTGTTCAGGCTGACAAGGCACTCCCCACTCATCTTCCCAGTAACATTAGCTTCTCTTTACAGGAAAGTCAAAGCACAGCCGTGACATTTACCAAGAATACACACAACACTTACAAGTTTTAGACATAAAAAATCAATTACGATACAGCATGCTACAAAAGCTTTTTAAAGTTTTAACTTTTAAAAGGAAGCAATCTTTATTGTGAAAGTGAACTATGAAATTCTGTATACCTTTGTGAGCTGGGCCAGGGATATGGACGAAGAGGAGTCATTGATGTGTTTACAAAAAAACATTAAACAAAAATTTTCAAGTTTCACAAAGTAAAGCATTGGAAAAATTGTCACCTGCTCCGAAATAAAATACAATTAAAAACGGGAGGGTTTTCTTCTGAAGAATGTCCTCGAGGAAAGAACAGATTTGTTAAGTGGAGATTTTCATGAAATGTAATCAGATAGACTTTAAGGTGGTTCCCAATGTCCTTCATGCTTGCAGGAGGGATACGAAAACAAAATTAGCTACACCAGATCAGCTCATATGAAAAATGATGGCAACAAAAACAAAAAAAGACAAATGCGCTTGCAGCTGTATTTGAAGAATGGGCAGTACTTAAGAGATTGACATACAGTGTTGAATTCCTACTGCAAATGGATGCGTGAAAAGTGCAAAACGAATAAGATCGAGAACAAGCTGCGAACAAAGCATCCGAAAGCAGCCTAAAGGGGAGAAAGGAGGGGTGAGTGTAAGCCGAGGTCACACGGCGGGCAGGGGAGGGGGCGGAGCGGGGAGAGCGAGAGCGGCATGTGGGTGTGAAGAAGCCGGGCCTTTGAAGTGAAGCTAAGCTTCACTTCAAAGGTGTCGGAGGAATGCGGGCGGCTGTGCACGCGCTTTTAAGCTCAATGCACATGCGCATTGAGCTTAAAAGTCACGGGCACTGCAAGGAATCGCCACGATTCCTTGCTTGTTAGTTAAAGCGTGGTTAGGCCGCAATAGGCTCGCAAGCTCGATGCGCATGCGCATCGACAGGCGAGACCTAAAAAGGGGCCATTGTGCACGCTGTGCCAGGAGGAAGCATAGGTGGTGGCCAACAAAACCAGACGGGAGGAGGGAGGAGAGGCCATCCCACGCTGTACAGTGTGATGGCCAACAAAAACATTCTCTTAGTGAAATCGCCAGGGAGAAAACTCACAACACAAAGGAGGGGCATGTATACCATTGCACCAATAACAACCCAGCATTTCCGCATGCCACAGATAACAACCAATGGCAATCGGTGGTTGTACCAAAAGCTCACAGAAGCGATACACCAGGTCTTGCAGACAGCGCAAGCGCTGTCGCAGCTCGACATAAAAATTGGTAATTTGGTGCCCATTTCAGCTATCTCCCCTATTGTTCTCGGCTTATGTCAGACCAGCCACCTCACACAGTACTACGGTGTGCTGCATAATATCCCCTCTCTTCACACCGTCATCCAGTGAAAAGTAGATATCACACAGAGAAAGAGAAAGAGAGCTGGAAACCACTGCACAGAGTGAATTTCCAGCTTGGGTGTGGAGGTTCTGCATGGCCGAGTTCCATCAGTGGTTTGCTGTCTCAGCAGGACTTTTGCTGCAACGTCAGACTCCTTGTAATGGGGAGATGTAGTGTATGGAACAAAGCCTGACCCTCAAAGCTCTCTGTGGCTCACTTGTCCATTGCCGCTTCATGGCTGGCTTTGCAGTGGTAGGCTCAAAGCCCAACCCCAAAACCCTCACCCTCCAATGTCCCTACACCACCCTCACAAGATGATAAAGTTGTGCAGGTTGTTGGCAGGTAGGTATCAGTTCCTCTCTCACTTCTTCTGTAAGCCTGACTTACAAGTCCTGCTTAGTTTCAAGCACAGATATATATCATTTAGTACAATGAAGGAACTAGTAGCATTTCACACACCATCTCAAACTGTGCTCCCACTGCAGAGTATATCGAGGATTCACATTTAAAGCAACTTTAACATTCCTGAATATTATCTGCACAGTAAACCTAATTTGTGCACCATTTCCCTTTAATGATGTGTTATTCTAGTTTTCTAAATCTACCTTATTATGGTTCCAAGACCACTAGAAGGCAGACACTTTCTCTCCGAGTTTGATATACATCTTCGATACTGCTATCATGGTCCAAGCCAATGAGAAACACCTGCAAGCATTCAAATACTATATCACAGTTCCAAAATAAGGCACACTTCAAGCATCTTAGTTCCCCCTTCAAGAAACACACGTTGGAGGCACTTCTAACCATACAACTACAAGGTATGACTTCCCTACCATGACTGGGAAAAGAATCACAAATGCCAGCTCACAATGATCAAACCAGAACAACACTCACAAATGTCTGCAGTATTCCCTGTAACTCAGTCATTTTTATGGCCCAGCTTGAGAGCCCAGCTGTCGCCAGATAATTATGTGAGCACCACTAGAAAGGGAGATTGCCTCCGCCCACATTTTGTGAACCAGGAGTACATGTTTTGATTGGACAGAATGTGTGTGCTTCCACACAAAAAAAAGTGCTTGCCCTCCACGCAGCTGTGATCATTTTCTTTATTCAGCTGCCTAAGTTTAAACTTTAAGGGGCACACACATAACATTGGAATGCTAATAAATTGTCTTGGCTATCTAAATAATTTATGTTTTGCCTGGCAGCTGCATAAATTGAAGGAGGGCAGACATTAAATTACAGGGATTTTAAAATCTGGCTTGGCAGTGCAACTGTTACTTAAGTTTTAAACCTACACCAATATTATTCTATAGTTCTTTGCTTCCATTCAAATACATATCTATTCCCATGCCACTTACTTGCAATGCTTAACATCGACATACAATATTCCTTTCAAGCCAGACTTATTGAAATTGAGAAGGTGGTTTAAGCCAACAGATAGGACGAAACCTATTTTGAACTCAAACTCTAAGCCCAGTCAACTGACTTGCAAAGCATTTGTCTTGATGCGGAGAAGAAGGCCGTGGAAGTGAGCTGATCTCCGAAGAGTTCAATTTCCTTTTGAAGCCTGGGCAAATTTACAGGATTTAACCTCAGTAGGTTCAGAGAACACAACACAGGCATCATCCTTGAAAGCAAAAGCCACAATGCAAGAAGAAGATGTTAACCAGCAACAATTCAGAAGGAACCTGGCACATCAATTGGGCAATAAATAACAAAATGTGATGGGTGGAGTGTTTGCATAGGTATCAGCCCCTGGCAATAACGAGACCCTATTCCAGTCCATTGTTTTTTTGCCTACTGCACCAATCATACGGGGTGCAACAATGTGCACATCACTCTTGCGCCTGCTTCAGTAGGAACCTCCCAGCCTGAGCTTCCAGGCCACCCTTCCATGTGACTGAGAACACAAGCAAACAACTGATCGGTTACAGTAGATTGTTTGGGCTTTATCAGGAATTTGCAACTTTGATTCTATGGCACAAGGCACAGCACACCAACTTCTTGGCATATCCTCGCACTTTGAGACTAGTTTTAAAATAACAAAAGATGATGGAGCTTCCAAAAGTCTCAGGCACTTGCAAAAGCTTGAGTCAACATTCGAGTCCACCAATGTTTTGGCCACTACACCAGTGCAAATCAGTTGCAATCCTCCACCAATACGAACAGTCCAGGAGACGCAAAGAGAAGCATCCCCAGATCGATTTGAGCATTGTTGGGCTCCATCAGTGAGGTGCTGCTTGGATCCGATGGCATAGCGAGCACTGTGCCTATGACAGGGCACACAAATCACCCTTAAGGCTTTACATTGAAACAACAAAGGGTGATGAATAGGTGGTTTGTAAAAATCTCAGCCGTTGACAATTGAGTGACCACGTTCTAGTCCATCGTTATTCGCCCACTGCACCTTTCCAGACAGGAAGTAGCCATATCCTACCTGGTCCTCCGGTGGGAACATTCTAGCCTGAACAGCTAGACTACATCCCCTGCGAACTGGAACAGAAGCAACCCAAGACCCATTGTGTCTATTCTGGTCATTAGTGTTTCAGCGGGTAATTCAACCTGTACCTTATTCTCAACACCAGATAAGACACATTTGTCAGAAAATTTGTTCCCATAAACACTCATATTTGCTTGTAAATTTATGGGGGCTAAATTAGTTAAAGACCTCTGTACTCTCAACACAGATCTGCTCACCCACAGTGCTCTCTATTTTCCCCCTCCCCCAATGGGTTGTTACTGTCCGCGAGTCTCCACGTTTTCACAATCTTTCCCTGCTCTCTTGCTTGCTCAAACTGTGATTTCTTTAGTGTTCCTGCTCCCTTAGAGGCGCTATGAATGTCTTTGATGGGATCGTGAAGTTGCCAGTACCTAAGGCATGGTAGTTATGACAATGGCAGGTAAATGGTCTCTGATTTGATTCCTGACTTCTGTTTTTATTGAAAAATAGTACAAGAGACAAGGCAGTATGAAACACTCACCATGTAAAACTGCTCCTTTTTAACCAAGTTCATTGCCAGATGAATTACTGTGCTGCAGGCCCGACTGCTCCTATCTCCATCTCTGTACGCACACAGCGAAGACCCCTGCAGCCTGCACGGTGCTAGGTAAAGTTTGGAGGGTGTGCGAGCAGATATACTCCCTCAGAGTCTTTTGTATGCTTGTGAAGTAGCCTGACTGAATGAATGCATAGGGACATCTCTCCATATCCAGCCCCATTATCTTATCTAAAGTCACTGTGATTGTCTGCTGTCTGTAAAACCAAAGTTCTACCACATAATTTTCCGAAAATATAAAATTATCCGTATGCGCCTTACGAAAGTCAGTGGTAAACAACTTTTTTTTCACAAAGACTCACATTTTAAGGCAATGAAAGGCACAAAGTACTATGTGTCCTGTTGGTAAGCATCAAAATGTACTGGACCCTAGTCTATTGACTTTTAATGAGCTTACTACATGTCTTATTTTTCTGTAATATGACGTTCACAAAGCCACTACCTACTTCTGACCAAATTAGAGTTATTTTCTACAAAGTTTCAAAACTTGAGGGGTTTTGCTGTAGAATTAATGCCCCAATTTCCAGTGGTTCTAGTCTTGAGTTGAATGAAGTTAATTTTGTAGACGGTAGCCAGATTTCACATGGGAGATGTGTAGTTTACAGAATGACATTTCACGCATGGTCAACCATTGAAAATGCAGCATTTACTAACATTCAACATTTCCTTTAAGCGTTTTTGGTAGTATGGAGACAGTAGACTAGTATCTTTTGAGCTAGTCCTGTTTTTGGTTCTTTAACACCAGCCTAAAACTTTCCCTATGCGCAGACAGTGGATCCATTCAAGTGTCCCCATCCACCTGCTGTAACTGAGGCAGTCTTAGTTGCTTTTCCTGTTTTATTAGAAACCTGACTCTTCTTACCTTCAGTAGCATCTTTGAAAGAAGGTCTTTGAATTCCAGCGTGACGCACTAAAATTGAGCTTCCAGTCACCGAACCAGTCTGGTCCGTGGGTTTAACAGGAGCTTCATTTCCATCAGATCGTGCTTTATTCCTCCTTTAGAAGAACTGTACAACATAAATTGTGTATTTTGTATGTATGTGCAGATCGCATATTTAATGCGAGGAAGTTTGGAAGGAAATATTATTAAAGCATGCATGAATGATATGCTTTTACCCCAAATTAATTTATTCCTCCAATTATAAAACTCATAAAACTTAATGAGTTACTTAAGTGCCTAACTTAATACACCCAACTATGTGAATACATAATCAAGTCTCCAAACAAAAATAACTTTGAATATAGAAGTATTGAAGCCTGAAATTTCAGTATGCAATTGAGTGGATATCGGAATGTTACTCATTTGCCCTCAAAGATTTTTTGGGGAGGTCTTTTTTTGTTTCAATTTAATTTTTGTTTCAGTGCACTATACAGTTAATCCCTACTGTCTCCACGCATATTGGCTAGAATCTTATCTGTGGTGTCAAATGTCCACAGAGCTGTTGGGATAGATTGACTGGAGGAGTTCATTAAGGCCTCCAAAATAGATTTTGTTCCCATACCTTGCCTAAATTAAATTTGAAAAGGCTCAAGAAGTTGATTGTTTTTGAAGCAATCTTGAAATCGCTTAGTGACAGCCAACGTTGTTCAGTGGAAAACAGCAACTGGGAAATGGGATAAATGTTGCCAAGGAATTTGGATCCAAAAAAAGAAACTGGTTAAGAGGGCATTCTGCAGTATTCTTTAACTATGATAAAAGCTGCATTTGTTTGCAGAAGTGGTGCTAGAGTTTTACAAAATAGTTTCACAGCAAAGACAACAGATATTCATAGTTATCTTGGAGTTTCCACCCTTCTTTCTTAGAGCAAACGTAATCACCACTGATGATGAACAGAAATTGGCAAAATGAATATTGTCATTCAAAGTGGGAACACAGTCCTGAAAATGTATCTCAGAAATTAGGTCAATATTGATCGGCGAATAGAAGGTTTTATGAGAGGCAGACATCTCATTGTTAATTACAACGTTTTATCAGAAAACAACGATGTCAAGTAGTTGCAACAGATAAGGTATGGCCTCTTGCTAAAAAATCTGGAAATGTGAAAAACGTATTTATTTGTAATTTATGAGACATACTATTTTTTTATTAAAATTTTCTAAGTTACTTTTGTCTTTTGAGCGCACTGCGAGAGGTACCTTGGGTCTGAGGGACTGATAGCACACTGACATAGCTAGAGAAATAGTCAGAGATGGAAGAGTATGCAGTCAAGTTTTAAGCTGTTTCCAAAAACTTTGGTAAGTCTGATTTCGAAAATTGAAAGGAAGGCAATTCCATAATTTAGAAGTCAGAAAAGAGAATTGTGTAGCAAAAGTAATTTAAGATAATTCTTCCTTTATGAGTGCAGTTTTGAATAATGTGAGCAGAGAGATTGAGCAGATTTTCGTATGTGGTGAGTTGCAGCATGGTAATCCAAGTAAATGAAAGAATCAAAAAACAGATGCAGCATAATTAGTTTTGGCCGTAAGTCTGAGTTTCTTCATGGCACTAGTATCAGTTTTTAATGTAGTGATTCTGGCTTTTAGCCATTCATTGATTTTAATTACTTGTCAAGTTCTGTGCTTTAAATGATAACCATCCGGCTTGAAGATAGTGCTGTGATGTGGGTGTGTATTCTTGGTGATTGTAGAGAGTACTTTGAGTGAAATTATTACCTTTGTCTGAAATAATTTATAGGAAGCCACCGGTAGACTGCTACAGTAGTTCAGGTTACACAGGCTAAGTGAGATCATTACCTTGGATGTGTGGAAAGAATTGTTTTACTGTACCTTTGGTATGGTCAGTAGTTGAAAATTGACTACTGTGGCAGTGTTTGGCATGATCATTTAATGTAAGCTTGGCGAATATCCTAAGCTTTATCTTGCCTTTATAAAACCACATACTTCTGACACTTTCTTTTTGATTCTCAGTTCTGATAAATAACCAATAGATCTCAGCGGCCTTGAGAATATCCCATTTTGTATTTCTAACTCAAATTAAATTGGAGTAAAATTGAGATGTTTATCCTTGTCATTGCTCGCCATTTCTTGATTTACCCCATTTTACCACACGTAATGTCCTTTTATTTTATCTCCACCCCCCCCCCAGTAAAGTGCAATCAGATGCTCAGTAGACGCATAGATGTTAAGATGTCAATTTCAATTCAAGACAAAATGCTTTTGAAAAATCTTTCTCAGATGTGAGTCCTGAAACACACCACTCCATTAATAAAGCAGTGGTGGTGGCAGCCTTGATCAGCTTCAGTGCTGAAAAATAATCACATTCTAACTGGTCTAATGGTCTTTAAACAACAAAAGTGATTTCACATGTCTGGCACTCATTCAGTCCTTACATATGCTGCATGGGAAGTCTTTAATCATCAACAATTCTGGGTACTCCACAGAACTTGTTGTTTGTGACATCCAAAACACTCCTTCTTTTTCCCTTCAGGATTAGACAGTATTGATGAGTGAAAAGAAGTGATTCACTTCACTTGAGAGAACTATATAGACTGTTCCACTCACACACTGATGTTAGAAATTAATCTTTTGTGGGGTAGGTTCTAGTCAGAATATTCATAAAAGGATGAAAATAGATCTATTACTAAACCATTTATTAAATCACCCTGGAGTATTGCCTGGTGTCAAGGGACATACTAGAGTCCTTCTTAACTCAAATCAAAGAATTGTATTCTGGAACATAAGTAGAAACACAGCGCTGACGCTATGAACAAGTTCATAGCAAACAGCCATTTAAATTCTAACACAACATAAAGCTGAACAATGAAGTAGTACTACACCATCTATCTTATTTACTTTGGCTGTCCTTTTAAGCATTTTATTCAAAATCAGAATTCCAAAAGCCTGAAGCAAACTTCGCCGATTCAGCTCTCAACCTTTCTGTATCAATGGTTAGCCACTCCATCAGAAAGCAACAGATCTCAGATGTCACCTACCCAAAGAATTTACAACTCTGGCTCCCATTCAAATCCTTTCCTTGACCTCTCATACACCAAACTCCCCTGATGCATTTCACTGAGTTTCTCCGCCATCTTAGCCTGATTTCACTTACCTTTTTACTTCAATCTATTATCTGACGCTTGCCCTGCAGCTGTCACAAAGCTCCAGTCATTCCCATGAATCTCCTTGTCAAATGGTTCTCCGCAGCTCCCTTCAAGAAGAAACCTTCCCCGAAGACCTGAAAATCTTGTAGATTAAGCCACTTCTGGAAAAGCGTACACTTGACCCCAGTGTACTATACATCTATAAAACCAATTACAAATACGTTCCTCCGCAGCATTCTGATGGAAAGAACAGCTTTATTGTTTTTATTGACATCAGATAAGAGTTATTAATATTAGGCAAGTATATCGTTTTAGCTAGAGTCTTATAGCATTGTAAATATTTATGGTGTTGTCTGTATAAGCATGAGGGGAAAACATTTCTGGTGTATTACAGTGCTTTATTCTTGTTTTGATTACGTATGCCCAAAGTGTAGGCAGCACAATGTTTCTATTATCAGTATAAATAGAACGTCAAACCCCATTCCCATAATTGCTTTAACCTACACCTCTTTTAGAGACCCTTCTTACTTATACTATGTAGTGGGTAATAACTAGATAGGTATAATATATTCTTTTAACAAATGTTACCAGTTTATATTAACCAGTCATGAGTGACCTCAAAGCTTTTACATTTCATGATGGATCATAGTGTCAGATCTATGAGTAACATAACCTTTTTGGTTTACATCACCTGTAATTTACCATTTAAATATAGATTGCAAATCATTTCACACTCATTCTTCCATCTGTTCCTTTATACCATTTCAGAACAAATGTATGGCAAGGTCTCTTTCTCATAATAGAAGTTCACATAAAGAAGGAAGGGTTATCACTCCTGGTCCTATAAATAACTTGCACGTGGCACCACAGAAGGTGCTATACTTAGAATCTGTGTAAATAGTTGTTTGGTGTGTAAATGCTGTATAGAGCCACATGTAGCCAATCCGGCATATTTAAGGAGAAACCATTCTTTCTGATTTCTCAAATCTCAGAATAAGATGGCTTTTAGTGGCCTAATCCATGATTAAGGCTTAACCATACTGGACAGACCAAATAACAGTGGATTACTAAAGACTTAAGAGTATATCTGGAGTCAACCTAACATAGGAGAATGTACTAGCAGGCGTTTCCTTGTAGCACTACCCCAGTACTTTTGTAATGAGTAAGTTACATTTTCATATTGCCTAACGGGAACAACATCAGTTAGCTTGTTTTCGGTTTCCAAAAAATTTCTTTTTGTTTTAACTTTGCCCCGGAATGTGCTGATCATCCCTTCCTTATTTCATCACTGTTGTGAAAGAACACCATTGCCATCCATGTTTACAGTATCAAGATTCTCAAGTTAATAGGCAATTAATTTAGGACTGCATTTAAAGGGTATTTAAATATGTTCATTGTATGATATCTCTTTAACTGGATTACTTTTGTCTGTCTTTTAGTTGAAGAAACAGCTTGGAGACAGTGAGTCCATCACCAACGAAGTAGTTGGCAGTGCCCATGTGGAAAACTATGCATTAAAAATGTTCTTGTACGCTGATAATGAAGACAGAGCTGGACGATTTCACAAGTAAGCAGATTGCTGCCTTCCTTTATAGGCTTAAAATGTACAGCTGAGTGTTTCCATATTTTTGATGGATACTAGTATATTTCGCAGTACTTAATAAAACTGCCATCAACAGCATTCATTATTAAGGGCATGTACATGAACACAACTAATTCCGATTTAATATACATTTGAGTTTGAGAAATCTGCTATACTACGTAATATCACTTGACAACATATTTTTCCCCCACATCCATTTTTGATCAATTTTTGCTCATGTCTCCGTTGACAGCTCATCTTCTAGTGTCTAGCTTCTGGAGTGGTCGGTCATAGAACACATTTCTTTTTCCTGAGGAGAATTAGTTCTTGAAATTGTTCCTAATTGGTATGTTGCCAGCTAAGAGTACCACAACTGTTCTAGCCTCATTGATTGAAGACTCATGAAGATGGGCAGTTGGTGGTAGGGCCAGAACTCCTAATTTCTTTAAATCTACAAGCTGCAAATTACATTGTTGTCCTTCATGGCTCTTAGCTTGTCTCACTGTATTTAGATGTGGAGATACCCTACTCTCCTGTCCCCACTTTTTTGGTATCAAATTGATCTAATTTTGATTCTGCCTGAGCTTTTTAATGTACATTGGTTTCTCACTCTTGCAGGACCAATTATGGGTCTTCTGCTATACCTATAACAAAACAGACTTATATGTCTACAAAATGACCTTCTCCTTTCGCTTTGCCACTTAGACAGATAAACACCCTTGGTGAATGCTCCTGATGCATGGAGATTGGGTGTTCGCCCTTCCCATTATCTGTAGGATATTTTTCTTCTGCTGAGCGCATGCCCCTGTTTCTTATAAGCTGATGGTACTATGGTTCCTTATGGCTACTTTGCAGCTGTACTATTGCCTCTAAGTAGCAATTCTATCCACTCATTTCATTTTGCAGATGGAAATGTTACTTGCTTATCAACCCACTTCTGCAGATTTGTATATTTAATTGATGTACTGGGAACTCACCAAAATCTCTTTAGAAGAAACAAAATGAGTTTGATGATCTGATGTTAACACCGTAAAGAATAAGAGAGGAGCTAATGATGAATCAAAAGTCAAGAGGATTCTGTGTTTTTTTCTCCATGGTTTATGTAGATGAGATGGTGGCATTCATGAAGCATACAATGTGCTAGACTGCCACCATTGGCACGTTCCATGTTGTTGCATTTCTAGAGGGAGGAACCCATTGTGACAAACTAAATAAGTGTGTGGACATACATTGAGTAGCCCGGCTTCCTGCTAAGGTCACTGCACCCAATACCCCATGTGTAGTGACAATAAATGTGTATCTTGCAAATCTTCACATAGGGAAGGAGTAATAAAGAGAGTAGTCAATCAGAAGGACTCACTTTTTAGGACCAGGAGGATCTTCCCAAACTTCCATCTGCAACCCACAGGGGAGGTGAATGAAAAATGTCATAGCTACTGTAACAGAAAATTTCAGTTTTATTAAGGACACTGAGGCAAGAATTATGCCTTAACTTTCTTCACTTTATTTTTCAACAGCCATTTTCAAAACCTTGTAATAGGACTTAATTTCCCATTAAGCCTTGGGAAAAAGTAAAACAGTAAACTGTTCAATCTGCAAACAGGGACCTAGTTATAGTGCATTGTCCCTTTTGGTGCCTCCTCCTGCTTCCTGCGACACAAGCTGGTCACCGATGCCCTCAATCTTGTTTAGACAAATCACTTCCTAGAAAAACAGATAGATATCCGGTAAAACTCTTGAACCGGTCAATTCAGAGGACATAGAGTGCATAAACCATACAGTAAACCGAATCATAGAGTCCTCGTGGTACATCAGTTATGACCGAATTAGATATACCCACCCTTACGAGGGATACAAGGGAATGTTCTTCTGTCTAGTGTGGTAATATGCTCCATATACGTGTGAGGGCTAATCCTAGCCTCCATGTCCTTAATAGAATGAGAATTTGCCTAGCTTTAGTGCTGGTAAGTTCCAATTCTATTAAGGACTCGGAGGCGAGGATTATGCCTTACTTTCTTCACTTTATTCCTCACAGCAGCAAGAAAAACATATAAAACTACTTTTCCCATGAACACTAGGGAAAAAAACAGGAAATTGAACCATAAGTCCTTCTTGAGTCTCCATACTCCGGCAGTACCCATCATGCATTGCGGGTCCTTCCTCTTCCTTCGCGCGAAGCCCATGTTCTGGCAGACTCATGCATCCTGTTTTGGACCATCATTCCCTGCAAGAAAACCTCACAGTCAGACCCCGATCGTCTTGAGAATAACAAGGCACGTACCACTGAATGCATACAGCTCAACAGCATTATCAACATCTTGAATTCCATGAACAGGTTACTTACATTCAGTACGGGGAGGGTCCACTTCGAGGAAGTCATCGGGAGGGATAATCCTCGCCTCCGAGTCCTTAATAGAATTGGAACTTACCAGCACTAAAGCTAGGCAAATTCTCATTCTATGGCAGGACCGGAGGCTTCAGATTATGCCAGTTCAAAGCTTATCGACAACTAGCCGAGCCACTTCTGTTACTGGTTTAAAATAGAATCTCTTGAACGTGGAGTCCGCGGACCAATCCGCAGCTCTCATCAGGTCCTCCAACCGAGCCCCTAGGGCAAAAGCCTTCGAGGCCATAGCGCCGCGCGCTGAGTGAGCACCGAATTTTTTCGTATCAATCCCCGCCTCCTGCATAACCCAACGCACCCATTGGGCGATTGCCGGGGAAGAAACAGCCTTGTACGGTTTCCGTAGGGCAATAAGAAGTTGTCTCTCACCCGGAGGGCGAGTATCATCAGTCATATCCTCGTATGCACGAAGGCACTGCACCACACACAGCTTGGGGGAGTCCGGGAAGGCCGGATAAGAAATAACCCTCGTAAGGGTCTTAGTTCTCCTGCTCACTGTAAAGGACACACCCTCTGGGGAAAACACCCGGGCTCTAACATCAAGCGCTCGTACATCCGAGACTCTCCTGCAGGAAATCAAGCACAGTAGCATCGCTAACTTAGCTGTAAGCTCTTTGCGAGACAAAAACCTGTTCGGCTGCCAAGAAAGAAAGAGGTTCAGAACCCTGTTCACGTCCCACAGGACGGAATATCGCGGCTCAGGCGGCAGCGAGAGGCAAATTCCCCTCAACAGTCTGCAAACCAAAGGATGCTCACCAATCGGGGAACCCTGCACCAGGTCGTGCCCCGCTGAGATGGCTGAGCGGAAGGTATTGATAGACCTATAGGCTAACCCTTCTTCCGCCAAGGAGGCCAGGAAGTTAAGGACATGGACTACATCCGCCCCCACAGGATCGAAACTCCGTCGCACACACCAGCGACGCCACCTATGCCATGCTGAACGGTATCTCCTGGTGGTGCTGTCCGCCCAGGCCTTGGAGAGCAGATCCTCTGCCTTTCCCGAAAGGCCTGGGAGAGACCAGCGACGCCGGAGATCCTCCATGCCATCAGCCTCAACAAGCCCTCCTGAACCAACCGGTGGGGATTCCCGTCCGGATTCAGGAGAATGTGAGGAGAGTGGGGGAGTAGGATTGGAAAATCCCAGGAAAGTTCCAGAAGAACCGGAAACCAAACTTGAGACCTCCACCATGGCGTGATCATCACCACCTGTGCTGACGGACGGCGCAGCAACGCTGACACACGCGGTATCATTGAGAATGGTGGAAACGCATAACCCTGCTCGCCCGACCAGTCTTGGAGGAACGCATCTGTCGCCTCCGCCGACTGGTCCGGGCGCCAACTGAAATACCTCGGTAACTGGTGATCCAGCCGCGAGGCGAACAGGTCCACCGAAAACGGACCCCAACGGTCCATCAGTTGGGAGAACACCAGTGGGTCCAGCTTCCATACGCTGGCATCCAGGAGGTGCCGGGAGTGCCAGTCGGCTACCTCGTTCTGACGGCCCGGCAAATACTCTGCCGTGACCGAGACCTGATGGTCTAGGCAAAAGTGCCAAAAGTCCTGCGCGAGATCCGCCAGCATCTTTGATCTGGTGCCACCCAGATGGTTGATGTAGCGAACCGCGGACACGTTGTCCATCCGCAGAAGGACGCACGATTGGACACGGTCCTTGGTCCAACACTGGACTGCGAAGGAGACCGCCAGCAACTCCAAACAGTTGATATGCAACGACTGCTCGAGGGAAGACCAGGCGCCGCCCGTGGAGAAATCTCCGCACCTGGCTCCCCAACCCGAACGACTGGCATCCGATTCTATCACGATGTCTGGGGCGGAGCCAAATTTTGCACAACCATTCCAGGCTTCCATGTGCGTCAGCCACCATCGCATTTCGTCTCTCACCTCCTCCGATAGCGGAATCAGTTGAGAGTACGTCAGACCTTTCCTGAGATGATACGCTTTTAGTCGTTGCATGGCCCGGTAGTGTAATGAGCCCGGGAAGATGGCCTGAATCGAAGACGACAGCAGGCCCACTATCCTCGCTAGATGACGCAACGATATCAGTGGCTTCGCCAGAGTCTGGCGCAACTCGTGCCGAATTTTCGACATCTTCTTGGCGGGAAGGTTCAAGGAGGCTGAAACCGAGTCGATGCTGAACCCGAGAAAGGTTGCACACTGGGTCGGGACCAGGAGAGACTTTTTCTCGTTGATAACGAACCCAAGCCTCTGCAAAAGGTCCACCGCGAACTGCAGCTGGGACGCCAAGCGCCTCGGACACTGGTCCATGAAGAGCATATCGTCCAGGTACACTATCATTCGGACACCGCGCGCCCGTAAAGCCTCCACCGCCGGGTGCAGCACCTTTGTGAAACACCACGGCGCTGAGGAGAGCCCGAAGGGCAGCGTGGTGAACTCGTAGACCTGCCCGTCCCACCTGAACTGGAGGAAACGACGGTGCGGAGGGAAGATCGGGACCGCCAGATAGGCGTCTTTTAAGTCGAGCCTGGCCATCCAGTCGGACGGCCGCAGCACATCCCTCAGGAGGTGAATTCCCTCCATTTTGAAATGGCGGTAGACTAGCCACTCGTTGAACTCCTTTAGGTTGATAACCGGACGGCGGCCTCCATCGACCTTGTCTACCAAAAAGATGTTGCTGAGGAAACCGTCCGGATGCTCGCACGCGCAACAAATCGCCCCTTTGTGAAGGAGGGCGGAAACCTCTTCGCGCACCAATTCTGCATCGCGCTGAGAGAACATAATGGGACGAGGACGCTGGGGCTGCTGCGGACGGCCATGGAACTCCATCTGGAAGCCCTGAACCGTCTGTATTACCCAAGCGTCGCTGGTAAGGGAAAGCCATGCTGGGAGAAACTGCGCCAGGCGCCCCCCTACCCGTAAGCTCGCAGAGGGCAGCACACTCACCTCGTCCACCCTGTTGTTGGCCTCGGTGTCCCCCACGGCCTCGGAACTTCTGACCTCTCGTGGGGTAGAAATTATTGAAGCGGGAGCTGTGCTCTTGACCATGCCCGCGTCCGGAGCCTTGTCCTCTGTCGGGAGGGGTTGCCTCGACCGAACGAGCGGCCCCTGCCTCGTCCGGCCCCTTCAAAAACCCGAGGGGCAAAAACGTTTTAAATATTGGACTGGGCCCGGTCCAGTGACGTGAACGTAGCTACAAATTTACCGAGCTCCTTAATAAAAGGATCTCCGAACAAACCGCCCTGCGCGACCGCGCCAGCCTCCGAAGAGGCGAGGTCACCCAACTTAGGATCAATTTTAATCAGCAGTGACCTCCTTCTCTCCGTGGAAAGGGCACAGTTGGCATTGCCTAGGAAAATGATGGCGCGTTGCGCCCAGTTAGACAAAACCTCCGGAGAAATCCGGTCCCCCGACACCTTTGCCTCCTCCGCCATGTCGAGGATTTTGGTCATGGGGCCCACTGCGTCCAGAAGCTTGTCCTGGCAAGTACGCTAGGACCGGTCTATACCCTTCCGGGGATCTTTAACAAACTTAGCCAGGAACGTGGCCATTTTTGGGTCGATGTCCAGGGTCATCGCCACTTTCCCCTCCAGGGAAGGGCGGGGGCACTCCGCCCTAAGGCGGCTACGCGCGTCCTTCTCCGGAGACGGTTCGCCACATAGAGGGCTACCTTATCCCCCGGGACCCATTCTGAGGACCGGGGTGGACAATGTCATCCGGGTCCAGCATATCCGAAGGACCCGCGGAGGTGGAAGGCTGAGAAGGGAGCCACGACCTAGAAGAGCAGGCCTCTTCCTCCGAGTCCGGAGAATCGTCATCCTGCTGAGGCTCCGGGGACATAGTGCGGGGAGTAGGCGGTGGGGCACCCTCAGGTAGGACAGGAGCGGGTAACGGAGCCTCAAGCGCCTTAAAGGCGTGCCTAACCCTATCAAAGGCCACCGGGTCAATCCCCTCAGTACATGGCTTCTTAGGTGGGGGGGGAACCTCTGACGGGGAAGGATCCGATGCCGAGGCAGGCGCTGGGATGAGGGCTGCAATTTTTGCGTACGCCTCGTTCAAACGCGCCGTCAGGCGCTGCTCCAGGGGCACTATCGCCTGATCCACCGCCTTGTAGATGGAGTCATCAACCGCCTGGTAGAAGTCGTCATCCCAGGGGGTGTAATTTAGAGGGTCTTCCTCCATGTACTGGCCTGACTCCCTCTGCATAGTGAGTTAATTTGGGCTCTACAGGTAAGGGAGGTACAGCACAGTCGATTGCAAAGCCCCCCAGGGGGTACACTGTGGGACTGGGGCAACCCAGAGGATATGGTGGCACAGAGGCACGAATGTCGGGACTAGCCCAGGGAACGCCACAGCCCTCTATGTACTAGGGCACCACCCGGTCAAGTGTCCCCTTGCGCCACACACCAGCGCTATTTTCGACCCTTTTAGGGTGTTCAATACACACAATACAACCCACGCTGGGCGTCACCTTAAAAAATGGGGAAACCTAAATTACGACCCCGCAGGGTGTCAATACCGGGTGGCCAGGGTCATTGCTAAAACTGTGTAAACGCGGTGAAGAACGCGACTAAAACGCGAATTCCAGCGCACCTACAGGCAGAGAGAACACTGCCCCCTAGCGGCGCCTGAGGCACACCGCACTCTGCTGGGTGAAAAAATCGCGTCAGGAGCGCAAAAGCGTCCCGCGATTAACAGGGGGAACCTGTAGGGGTCAAAAACACCAGCGCTACCCACAGACACCCTCAAAACCCAGGAGAGAGAGACAAAATCACTTAACTTGCTGCTGAGCAGCGAAGGAAGAGGAAGGACCCGCAATGCATGATGGGTGCTGCCGGAGTATGGAGACTAAAGAAGGACTTATGGTTCAATTTCTTGTTTTTCCCCCAAGTGTTCATGGGAAAAGTAGTTTTATATGTTTTTCTTGCTGCTGTGAGGAATAAAGTGAAGAAAGTAAGGCATAATCTGAAGCCTCCGGTCCTGCCATAGAATTAAAAATTACTGCTACTGTAGCTAGGAAATGTTTCAGTCTGTCAGGACCAGTGGTGAGGATTTTGCTAGTTTAAAGCTTTATCAATCACCAATGACCAATGAGGTGTTATTAGGAACTGGCTTAAAGTAGAACCTTTAAAAATGTAATCCGAAGATCAGTCTGCAGCATTGAGGATGTCCTCCAACGGTGTCCCAAGGAAAAATTATTTTGATGCCATGGCTCCTCTTAGTGAGTTATCACCAAATATCTTTGTATCAATGCCAGCTTCCTGCATGGCACAATTAACCTATGTAGCAATAGTAAGAGAAGAGACTGCCTTATATGGCTTATTGAGGGCAATGAAGAGTTGTCTTTCCCCATGTGAGCGGAATTCCGCCGTCGTAGACTCATTTGCTTTGATAACATCTGACCACACACAACTTGGAGGAATCTGCAAAGGAAGGATAAGACACAACTTGTGGATTATACTTTGTCCTTCGTGAAATGTGGAAAGTAGCCCACACAGGGGTTAATACTCCCCGCTAAATTCAGAGCTCACATGTCCGAGACTCGTCTACATGACAGCGAGCATTGCAGGGTAGCCAACTTGGCTCAAAACTCTTTCCTTGAGAGGTATTTGTTGGATTGCCAGAACAGGAATAGGTTCAGAACCTTATTGACGTCCCAAAGAGCAGAGTATCTGGGTTCTGGAGGAAGGGACAGCTTAATGCCTCGTAGCAGTATAGGAACTATGGGATGATCACCAACATGAGCATGGCCAGCCGATATCACTGATCTAAACGTATTGATTGACTAGTAACATAGGCCTTCACAGGCTAAAGAAGTAAGAAAATTCAAGATATGAACATCAGTCCCCACTGCATCCCAGCATATTTGGTGACACCAGCCCAACCATCGAGACCAAGCCAATTGGTATCGTTTAATGGTACTATCAGCCCAAGCTTCGAGATGAGGGACGCAGCTTGTCGCAAATGTACTGGGACTTTCCAACGTTTCCGGTAATCTTCCACGCCATAAGATGTAGAGATCCTTCTATGATCAGATGATGGCGATTCCCCTCTGGATTGCGAAGGAGATCCTGAAAAAGGGGTAGACGGATTGGAAAATCCCAAGAATGTTCCAAAAGAACCAATCTCCAAACTGGGGTCACTACCGCCATGTCCACCTGTTGTCTCCGCACCTGGGCAGAAAGATGCATGATCATGGCATATGGGGGAAACACTTACCCAGTCCCTTGATGCCAATCCTGGAGAAAAGCATTGGTCGCTGTCGCACCAGGGTCTAGTCTCCAGCTGAAGTATCTGAGTAACTAGTGATCCAGATGGGACGCAAAGAGGTCCACTGAGAATGGACCTCATCTGGTTTGAAGAGCCTGGAAGACTGCGGAGTTTAGTTTCCAAAGACTCATGTCCTGAAAATGATAGGAATGCCAGTCAGCTACTTGATTGGATTTCCCCAGGAGATATTCTGTTGTATAAGGGGGCGCTAGAGGGCGCACAAACGGAATGGCCACCTGGTGGTAAGGCTCCCGATCCCTGGAACAAATATCCTGTATATATCCTTCGAAACTGGACTGTAACCTGGCCAAAACTACAGAATACTGAAGATTAAACGTGACCCTAGACCCGACCCGCTTTTGAGAGTAATCGGACATTGTATGCCGGCTGTGGAGAGCGTAGAAGTCTGCCCGGGGCTGGCGCTGGAACTGGAGCGGCTGAGGTGGGCGGCGACTGACGCTGGGAGAGCCCGGGGATCGACACGAGGGTGTTAGGCCCAGCCTGATAGCCGCGATCGGCCACGCTGCTGCCCCCGATGTCTCGACTGTGATGTTGCCCCCCGTTTGCCGGATCTAGTTGGGCAGTGCATCGGACAGTGGGGCAGTGAATGAAACTAACAACAGCAGCAGTGTCCTGTGGCCCTGTAGGCTGATATTGGCCCCCGGATGGGCATTGCCTAGCGCTAATCTGAGGAGCGGGCGTTGTGACCCCTGCACCTCCTGCAGAGAACGGCCAAGACGATCACTGTGCCCACACAAGCGCTGTAGGAGTGTCGCTGCCCCCCCCCCTAGCTTCGTGGATAGGGCGACAGCGTCGGATGGCGAGGTCTGTGGGTGTAAACCCTGATATATGCTGGGCCCGTGAATGACCTAGGATCGGCATTTAACAGGCCTGACCCCTCTACGCTGGCCTCCTTGCTGCATATAAGGGGAAGTACACCGGTCTGTGGACTATTGGGATGTCCTATGGAGGCTGGAGCTCCGATCATCGCGGAGGGTGAGACAAGTGACTGAGCTGATTTGCGGCTGTAACCGGCGAAGTGTGTTTTGCTATTTACTGGATGAGCACCCCCCCTAGCGCTGCGCCTTCTACTCAGAGGTGCGTTGGTGGTCCGGATCGAGGAACGGTTTAGCGAATGCGACACGCCGAACGCAGCAGATTTGAAAATTGGGTACCAGTGGATGGCACACTACGACGCACTACAATAAGAGGAGTGGTGAAGGTGTTACCTTGCGACAACAGCAGTCAACGCAGTGCGCACGCAAGTACTCTGGGACCTGTTGGCAATTGCGCGCCCCCGATATTCCACCCTAACTACTGGACTGACATAGCTGACGGACTGTGTATGATCAGCTGCCGCGGGGGAGTGAAAGTGCCGGAACAGAGATCGACGAATTGGCGAAGCAGTCGGTACGGCCGCGCGGGCTGGTAAAAGGAGGCCTGTGAAACTAAAATTGGCTGGAATCTGGTTTTTATGACGAACTGCATACGCTGTGGCACCTGAAATTCTATGTGAGCACTCATAACGCTGTACACGGGTTCACAGATCACTAAATACAAAACACCATTACAGGACTGCTGGCTTGTAGCCTATAGACACTACTGCTCAAGAATAGTGATAAGCTGGCAAGAGAGTACTGCCCAGCAGACAAACGCCATGGGGAAGCTAGATAACCGTCAGCCGAAATTGTCCTTTGACTCCTCTAGAAGAGGACCGAAACCGACCTCTGGTGCAACCAGCAAGAACAGTGCATCGCCCAAGGAACTAGATAGGCAGCAAATACTGCAAGAAATGCGGCAGGGGTTTGCCGCAGTGGTGGATACAGTTGATAGAATGTCCTTCAGAATGGATGCGATGGTACACAAGGTAGACCAGCACGAAGAGCGGATTGCAGAGGCCGAACGGCGGATATCTGAATCTGATGACACCACTGCCGGCCACACCACTCGACTGGCCCGGATGGATAACCTGCTGCGGGTGATAGCAGCGAAGAATGAGGATTTGGAGGCCAGTAGTCGGCGCAATAACATCCGCGTCACGGCCGTCCCGGAGTCCATGGACACGGGGCGGATGGAAGAGTATGTAGAAAAATTGCTCCTGACATCCATTGGGATCCATTGGGGCTGAGGCCTTCTCGGCGCACTTTATTGTGGAACGCGCTCATCGCTCGCTAGGGCCCGTGCCAAAACCTGGGACTCCGCCTAGACCCATCATAGCTCGATTATTGAACTATCGAGACCGAGATGTTGCCCTGAGAACGGCCCGCACCAAGCAAAACCTGACATACAATGGAATATCACTCTCCATCTTCCCGGACTTCACTCCAATGGTGCAGGAGGAAAGACGTAAATTCCTAGATGCCAAAAAGAAACTCTGAGCCGCCCAAATAGACTACGCACTTTTGTACCCTGCGAGACTCTGAGTGACGCACCAGGGAAGGCAGCGGTTCTTCACAAATCCGCAACATGTGGAGGACTATCTCAAATCTGTGAAACAGGCACATGGAGGAGGGACTGGATGTGATGCCGCACACCGAGGAAATGCACAAGAACCTGATTTTGAAGCTTGAATTATGAGACTGATGTATTAACTATCATCATGCCGGGGCTACAGGCTTGATGGGCTCCTGTAAAGCACAGAGACTGGGGACACTGATGGCTTGCTGGGCTGTGAAGGGTGCATTTGTTCCAGTGGTAATGTATTCCAGGGTCCACTTCCCCTCCTCGACCGACCCGGGTGGCAGTACAGGACCTACGGGCGGAGGAGGGAGAGGTGGCTGTGTGCTCTCTATGTGGTTTCCCCCCTACGGGTATACCCCTGTATTGAAGTGTGCTGTTTGGGGACTTTTGATGCTTTGGGGGGTGGGGGTAAGGGGCGGATGGGTAGTGTATTCTGGCAAGTTGGGGCTGCTTCAGTGGGAGGAGGGAGGGGTGAAAGGGCAAGAATTGGATTCTGCGCGTGCCATGTTGGTGGCTGTTGTTGTTGAGGGAAGGGGAGGGGCAAGTGGGGGTGGGTCAGAAGTTAGAATGTTCTAGAAGGTTGCATTTAGATGACATATACCTCAGTGCTGTTTGCTACCATTGGGGTACAGATTGTTATGACCAATGGCGTATAACGTGCTGCTGTTGATTAGCAGGCTCCGGCGGAATTCAGACAGGGAGGATGTGGCCTGGAGAGGGCACTCAGACACTATCCAATATCATTGCAACATGATACCCTAGATATGGCAGGAGCTGGGTTAAACTTCATCACATGGAATGTGCGTGGCCTAGGTGACCAACGGAAAAAGCGGCAGGTGTCATCATACCTCGACAGAGATAATATCCACATTGCTTTCTTACAAGAGACACATTTTAGGCCTCAGGGCAGCTATTCTTTTGCCTGTAGATGGGCAGAGCACGCGATCTTCTCCTCATACTCAACATATGCAAGGGGCGCTGCGATTCTTGTAAAGAGGGGCACCCCGTTCACACCCATAGGTGAAAAGAGTAGTGCATGTGGTCTGTATTGTTTGGCTTGGGGACGTATGGGGTATGTCTCCGTCACACTGGTCTGTTGTTACGACCCGAATGTGGATGATCCTCAATTTTTCATTGATCTGTGGGCTGCAGTTGTGGGTTCAGGGCCTGATCACATAATATGGGGTGGGGATTTCAATGTATCATATGACCCTACGATTGATAGATCACATCCAGCTCCCCACCATTATACCAAGGCCCGTGCTGCACTACACGACTTATTACTAGAATAAAGATTAGCTGATTCTTGGAGGCCTATCCCTCCCCATGACCTGGAAGGCACGCATTTCACAGCACATGCTGCATCATGGGCGCGATTAGACTATATATTTATATCAACTAACCTCTGCCCAGCGATAACTGAAGTGAAGCACTTGGCGAGGACCTATTCGGACCATGCTCCGGTGCGACTAACGCTGAATGCAGAGGATATGAGCCTGGCGAGCAGCTACTGGCGATTACAGCCTACGATGCTGCTAGATACAGTTTTCCAGGAGGAGTTAAGGGACGAAGTGTTGGGGTTTTTTGAACGTAATAAAGGCTCTGTAGCGGCGGTGGAAACAGTATGGGAAGCCTTCAAAGTCACCTTGAGGGGGATTTGTATTGCTAAAGGATCAGGAGTCCATAAGAGCATCCTGACTACACTCACTAGCCTAGCGGCAGAACTTAAGACTCTTGAGCGCTCTCAGGCCCGTCGGCCTGACGGGAATATTCGGTCCCAAATCAGAGAGAAACTTACTGAATACACTGCTGAGGCAGACCGGGAAACCAAATTTAGGGGACGGTATTGGAAAGCTCGACGCTACAGTGAAGGAGATCGGCCGGGCAAAGCACTGACTGCGGTAGTTCGCATGACGCGACGACCAAATATTATATTGGAACTCGAAGGGCTGGATGGTGTGGTATATAGGGACACAGCGAGTATATTAAATTCTTTTGTACAGCATTACACTACACTATATACTACCAACAGGACTGGTACACTTGACCTGCACGACTATTTGGAAGACGTTTCCCTAGCTTGGCTAAGTGATGCGCAACGCAACTTTTTAACTGCCCCCTTTGAGTTAGATGAGGTACGTGAGGCCATCATGCATATACAATCCGGTAAGGCCACCGGATTAGACGGGGTCCAGAGTGACTTTTATAAGACGTACATCGACTTTATGGCCCCAATTCTTAAGGAAGTATACGAAGACGCGTTGGAGATGGGACGCCTCCCCCCCTTCCATGAGGATTGCTCTTATTACATCTTTGCTAAAAACAGGAAAGCCCCCTCAAAGTTGTGACTCATATAGGCCACTGTCATTGCTCAACTGTGATGTCAAGATCCTTGCTAAACTTATCGCTACGCGTCTTAACCTCCTTATGACCAACCTGATTCGTTGGAGTGGGACTACATATTAGCAGTGATGGAGCGCATGGGGTTCTCCCCTGTGTTTTTATCTTGGATCAAGCTGTTGTATGAGACGCCCGTGGCAAAAGTCCTCATTAATGGTAAAATTTCCCCTGATATACCCATCTCACGAGGCAAGGGTACCCGCTGTCGCCTCTACTCTTTGCTTTGGCGGTGGAGCCCCTCGCTGCAAAGCTGAGGCAACACCATAAAAATAAAGGGCTGCAGTGTCCCATTCAACAAATTCTGATATCTCTATATGCGGATGATATCACGCTGTATGTCAGAGACCCCCAACTCAACCTAAACCCTGTGAGAATTTGTAAGATTTGGTAGATTATCTGGTATACATATCAACTAGAGTAAGTCTTGTTTATTCCCCCTGACGGCTCAAGCTACTAAATTCCCCTTGGACTACCCTATCTCATGGTGTGACGAGGAGTTTAAATATTTAGGGATTCGCATATCTAAAGATAGGGACGAACTTATGCGACTTAACTATGGCACGACTCTAGATTGTCTTTCAGATACCATAACACGGTGGATTACGCTCCCACTCTCTATGGTGGGCAGAGCCTCCCTAATCAAAATGGTGGTGCTGCCGCGGCTACTGTATCTATTTTTGAACATTCCCTTTCACCCTGGAAGATATTTCTTCCAACAGCTCAAATCCGAACGGACTCGATTGATGTGGGGAGGTAAGAACCCACGGCTCAAATGGGAGACTCTCACTAGGCCATACGTCCAGGGAGGTTTCGACATACCAGATTTTGAAATGCATTATTATAGTACTCAGGCACACTATGCTTTTTATTGGATCCATCAGCCTCGGTACATGCTGCAAATCGCAGCGGAGTATTGGTTGGCGCACCCTGTACCCATTGAAGGGGCTTTTTATATGCCGTCTCTGGGCAGAGAAAAGACACCCACGGCAGTCATGAGCACGATTAATGCATTGACCCAACTGGGAGCTTTGCTAAATACGCAACTACTGTACTCGCCCCTTCTCCCATTGACTTACCATCCAAATATGCCCTTATTGCAGGAAACTGCATTCCACAAACTTATGGAACGTACACATATTAGAACATGGGGTGATCTCTATCACGAAGGATCATTCCGCACATTAGACAGTCTCTTCCTTGGCATACAGCGAACGTCACTCGACACCTTTTTATATATACGCCTTCGCCAGGGGTTTAGAGCACTGACACCAGATTTCCCCAAAGAACCCCAGGTGTTTGTACCACTGCAGCGGATTCTCCATAATGCTACGGCCAAGCGGCTGGTGTCCACTATATATAAGACGACCCGCTCACAAAGGGAGCCGTGTGTTCTGGCTGCCAGAGCAAAATGGGATCGTGACCTGGGGCTAGAGCTTACTGATCGACAATGGGAATTCTGCATGCAACAAACAGAGCGAGTTTCGGCCAGTAGTAGGTTTAGAATTCTACATTATAAATTCATTCACAGATTGTATTATACTCCTTCTCGGCTGCACCGATATAAATTACGTGACTCTGATGAGTGTGACCGATGTCATGCGCTTGGAGCTGACTTTCTACACGTAGCATGGTCATGTGCGAGTATCCACTCGTACTGGCAGGAAGGGTTCACCGCCCTTTCTGAAATGATTAATGTCGAAGTGGAGCCCTCCGATTCTGGCATTACTGGGTTATGTGGAACCGATCCCAGCTATAGACCGCAAATTTGTAGCGCTGGCGTTGCTAGTGGCTAAAAGGAGGGTGGCGTGCAGATGGGGCAGGGGGAGAGCGCCCACGTTTAAGGAATGGATAAATGAGCTTGTTTACTGTCGGGAACAAATTACAACATATGCTGAACTGTTACCTTTGGCCTCCCGGACGTCCGACATTTGGGCCCCATTGCAGTGCTATCTGTTGAATCACACTCATGCTGACACCACAGATGGGACTCACTCCCCGTAGTTGGGCTGACAGTTTGAAACTTCCAGCCCCTTTATATACAGACCTGGGAGATGGAGAGTGTATTGGAGGAAGATCGCTTGGGATATTTGTGATGCATCCCCCGAGAATGTATAGGATTGATATACCGCACATATAACTTGTAATGACTATAAGTGCTGATGCTCTATGAGACCTGTATATCATGGTCTCATTGTTCTCCTTAATATGCATAATTGTATGTGATGACACACTCTGTTGAAGTTGTCTATGAGTATATTGCAGTCCCTGATTTCTAGCTACCTGCCTGATGTCATATTCTGTATAATGTACTGAGAGCCATTTGTTGTTTATTTTTTTCATGCCTATTTGGACTGTGCATACGAATACACCTTTTATATACGAATGTATCTATGTCAAAACCTGAAAAATAATGTTTTAAAAAAAAAGATATTCTGCAGTATGAATTTGGTGCTCGAGACAATAGTTCCAAAAGTTCCTGGCCATATCCGAGAGGGCTTTCGATCTCATGCCCAACAAATGGTTGATATAGCTCATCACTGCTACATTGTCCATTTTCAGTAGAAAGCAGCATTGTACCAAATCATTGGTCCAACATCTGACTGTGAACTAACTTGCCAGAAGTTCTAGGCAGTTGATGTGAAGGGACTTTTTTGTGAGATGACCATTGTCCTTCTGTGGAGAATTCCCCATGCCTGTCCCTCAACCCATGTTGATGGCTTCAGACTGTACCACTATGTCTGTAAGGGAGCCGAATATCGCGTGACCGTTCCATTCTTCCATGTGGGCCACTAGAGGTCGTCCTTGGCCTCCTCTCACTGAGGTACTACTTGAGAATACGTAAGTCCCTTCCGAAGATGGTAGGCTTTGAGTTGCTGAAGTGCCCAATAGTGATGGGGCCCTAGAAATGTGGCCTAGATTGAGGGCGATAGTAGTCCTACCACCCGGGCAATTTGTCTGAGAGAGGTGAACTGCTGGGAAACCATCCGTCGTAGTTCGTGCCTGATCTTGTTGACCATCTGAGAAGGAAGACGGAGTGTGGCTTGAACAGAGTCCATCACAATTCCAAGAATCACCAGAGTTTGTATGGGAATCAGAACCAACTTTTTTGGGCTGATGATGAAACCCAGGGACTCTAATAGGGTGACCGCCATCTGGAGTTGTACGGTGAGAGTTTGTGGACACTTATTTAGGAGGAGGATGTCCTGCAGGTACACAATAAGTTGTATGTCCTGGGCTCTGAGGTTCTTCCCAAAGGGTTCATCAACTTGGTGAATCACCAGGGGGCAGACGATGATCCAAAGGGAAGGGTAGTGAACTCGAAAGACCAGCCATTGGAATTGGGGGAATTGACGATGTGATGGCAAAATAGGGATGCTGAGGTATGCGTCCTTGAGATCGAAACACATCATCCAGTCGTTGAGTTGAACGAGATATCTGAGGAGGTCGGTGCCCTCCATTTTTAAGTGAACTCCAATCATTCCTTGAACTCTTTTAGGTTGATGATAGGGTGCTGTCCACTGTGTCTCTTTTCAACTAGGAATAGATTGCTGAGGAAACGGGAGGGGCGAGACCATGTTTCCACAATTGCGCCTTTGGTGAGCAGGTCTGCCACCTCCGTGCCAACCAACACAGCATCTGCTTCCGGGAATACCAGCAAGGTAGGGGTAATCTGTTGGGAAGGTGAACCATAAAATTCGAAACGGAAACCCGGCACGATTTGAGGAACTCCTGAGTCTGAGAATTTCCCAGTTGTATATAAATATTTTTCAGTCGTCCCCCAGGCGTTGACCCGGAAACACATTGACACTCACCTTGAAAGGATCCGTGGTTACCACCGGCTCTGCGGCTGCCTCTCGAACCACTATATCGGGGTATGGTGGGGTAGAAATTGCCGAAGTGGGAGTAATCCTGCCATTGTCCTCGATCACCACTGTAGCCACTGCCGGGAGCTTGCACCTGGGTGTGGCCAGCCCCAGTGAAAACCCGGGACGTAAATATCCTTTTAACCCATTCTGTGCTCATGACGAGCTCATCTCGTCATGAGGCACAGTGCTCAGGTGCTCATGACGAGCTGAGCGCGTCATGGTCCGAAGAATGCTCACACGCAGCGATAATTCTCCTACACGAAAATGGGTGCGGCCGTGACGAGCTCAGCTCGTCATGAGCACCTGAGCACTGTGCCTCATGACGAGCTGAGCTAGTCATTAGCATGGGGGCGATGTGCGCGCCCCCCGCCCCCCAGCACAGCGGGGGGAATTACTCCCGCATGCAAGGGGTTAATAGAGGCCCAAGCCTTGTCCAGGGAGTTAAAGGTTGCCACAAATGTACCTAACTATAACTTATGTCCCCGCAATGCTCTTCATATAACCTCACTTATTATATCACTCATGACATGGTCAGTGACATCACTGATGACATCTCACCGACCGGTTCGACTTGTTAGATCTATTTACCTTTTTTCGCATTTGCGTGCAAAACTCAGAGACTCTTACCAAGACGTCCAGAATGCACCAGCGGAATGTACGATGTTTACCCTTTACCCCTACCTCCTATCCATCTCTGTGCCTCTGCACAAGATGAGATGCAACTGAACGCCCAGCGTGCTAGGCTTCGCTGGGAGACAGTGTCACTCCATATCAGATAAACACTGGGTGTGCGTGTGGGGTTTCATGAGGTCTCTGTCCCTCAATGGCAAACTATGGCTTATACACTTTTGCTTTCTCCATCAGATATACTGTACACTACAACCGGAGCGGGGCCCTAGCACACTACATCCTTTGCCCAGGCTGGCGCTGCTATCTCTCCCAGTGAAATGCCGGATGAACTTAAACGTTTACTTGCCCTAGCGTTGCTACTTGCTAAGCAAAGAGTGGCCCGTACGTGAAGCCATAGATGTGTACCCAATATTCGTGACTGGTTACTGGATATGGCATACTGCCAAGAGCAGTTAACTATATTCTTCTATGCTGCCGCCCCCCTAGTACACCTAGAGACATTTGGGTACCGTTTCAAGACTACATGCTGATGCCCCGCCCCTATAACGATTATGTGCCCATACCCTTTACGTCAGTGCCATCTTCTCTGTTGTTTGGGGGGGGAAGAGGATTTGTAACTGCAGAATGAATTACTGGCCAAGGATTGACTGCTATTAATATGATGTCATATGAATTGTAATGAATGCCTCTTGTGCTTTCAACCTGCTTCACCCAATACATTTATCATTTATGATTGTACTATATGTAGTAATGTAGCCGTTTTATACTGGTCATGCGGCTTTAACTTCGAAATTATAAATAAAGAAACAATATTTATGTGCCACTATTTTGAGGCGCGCACAGCCTTAGTATACCCTCAGGGCTCGCCGATGTATCAAGAACAAAGCGCGATATGAAGGAGGGTGAAACCGGTAAGCACAAAACAACAAGCTGTGGTGATCTCATAAAAAGGAAAGGGATGGGTGTTGTCCTGTCTGGCCAGTAGATGGTGACTAGAAGGCCAGGGTGCAAGCGGAATCCAACAGCAGGCTCATATTCCCTTAGACTTGCGCTGTGTAAGAGATGTGGTGCATGGCGCCATTTTGTGAGCTGCCATGCCCGAACTTTGGAACCTGTGCCAGTGGAAACAATGTGCTTACCTTAAATTGTTTGGTACCTGTCACATAATTCTCATGGTAATAAGCAGAGTATTGGGTGATCAATAAATGGGGTATAATAAATGAGTATCTCTGGACAGAAGCATTTTTTTAAATTGGTCAGCAGTTAGAAGGCTTTTAGTTTAAGTGTCCCCTGCAGCACCAAGTGTCTAATTTGGTAATAGTGCATTCCCTCGGTCTATGGAATGGTAAGCTCCCCCTTTATTTATTCAAGGGTCTTGAGCCCACCCTCCGTGTTGTTTAGTGCTTCCCTTGGTCTGCCAGGCAGAACACTGGGTTATTGTGTATGGGTGTTAGGGGGTGAGGGAAAGGTGGTGAGCCAATTTTGTGATGCTACTGAGACCCACACTTTAATTGTGGTATTCGTCACTTGGAAGGAATTGTGTTTTCTAGGCACCAGTTTTGAGGACATTCAGTCCACAAGCATGTGATCTCTACAGTGGATGTATGCAGTAACATATCCGGTGACGCCAGCAAGTGCGTGATTGAACGAAATAGATACTGTCGCAAGTGACTATCTGAGGACACTACTACGTCCCGAAACTAACTATAAGGATGTCAGGATCACCATCACGCCGAACTCAAGCCCAAACCCCAGCCGGCACCAGTCGACCAGGCATGATGGGTGTTTCCTTCCTACGCACACCCGAACCGCTCGCACTTGTAGCTGGAGGAGGTTCAAGTTCAAGTTCAAGTTCATGCATTTATAAAGCGCACTACTCACCCAGAGGGTCTCAAGGCGCTGGAGGGAGGGGTTTACTTTTTATCGAATAGCCATGTTTTCAGTTCTTTTCTGAAGGAGATGTGATTCTGAGTAAGGCGGAGGTGGGTGGGGAGTGAGTTCCAGGTCTTGGCAGCCAGGAAGGAGAAGGATCTGCCACCCATGGTGGTTTTTCGGATGCGCGGGACTGCGGCGAGGGCTTGGTTGGATGATCTTAGTTGGCGGGTGGGATAGTAGAAGGACAGTCGGGTGTTGAGGCATTCGGGTCCTAGATTATAAAGGGCCTTGTGTGCGTGGGTAAGAAGGCGGAAAGTAATTCTTTTGATGACGGGAAGCCAGTGGAGGTTTTTTAAGTGACCGGTGATGTGCTCTTGGCGCGGGATGTCTAATATGAGTCTCGCTGATGCGTTTTGGATGCGCTGGAGCTTTTTCTGCAATTTTGTTGTAATTCCGGCGTAGAGTGTGTTGCCATAGTCCAGTCGACTCGTGACCAGTGCATGGGTGACAGTCTTTCTAGTTTCGAGGGGGATCCAGCGGAAGATCTTTTTGAGAATGCGAAGGACGTTGAAGCAGGAGGACGATACGGCGTTGACTTGTCTGGACATTGAGAGGGAGGAGTCTAGAATGAAGCCAAGGTTACGTGCATGGTCTGTGGGTGTGGGCGCAGATCCCAAAGTGGAAGGCCACCAGGAGTCGTCCCAAGCTGAGGGGGAGGATCCTAGGATGAGCACCTCCGTTTTGTCTGAGTTGAGTTTTAAGCGGCTCTGTATCATCCATTCGGCTACTTCTTTCATGCCTTCGTGAAGGTTGTTTTTGGCGGTGTTGGGGTCTTTGGTGAGGGAAAGGATTAGCTGGGTTTCGTCGGCGTAGGAGATGATGTTGAGGTTGTGTTGGCGTGCGATGGGGGCGAGGGGACTCATGTAGACGTTGAAGAGGGTGGGACTGAGTGAGGAGCCTTGAGGTACGCCGCAGATGACTTCGGTGGGCTCTGAGTGGAATGGGGGGAGTCGGACTCTCTGTGTTCTCCCGGCTAGGAATGAGATGATCCAGTCCAAGGCTTTTCCTTGTATGCCGATGTTGTTGAGGCGTTGTATGAGGGTGTTGTGACAGACCGTGTCGAAGGCGGCGGAGAGGTCGAGTAGAATGAGGGCCACTGTTTCACCGTTGTCCAGGAGTGCTCGGATGTCGTCGGTCGCCGCAATGAGGGCGGTTTCGGTGCTGTGATTGGCTCGAAAGCCGTTCTGTGAGGGATCCAGGGAGTTGTTGGATTCAAGGAAGGCTGCTAGTTGGCTATTGACAGCTTTCTCGATGACTTTTGCCGGGAAAGGGAGGAGGGAAATGGGTCAGTAGTTTTTCAGATCTGAGGGGTCTGCTGTTGGTTTTTTCAGAAGGGCGCTGAGGTCGGCGTGTTTCCATATTTCTGGAAAGGTGGCGGAGTCGAAAGAGCAGTTGATGACATCGCGGAGTTGGGGAGCGATGATGGAGTCAGCTTTGTTGAAGATGTAGTGGGGGCAGGGGTCCGAAGGTGAGCCAGAGTGGATTGAGTTCATGAGGCGAATGGTGTCTTCAATGGTGACTGGGTTCCAGGAGTTGAGGTAGTTAGTTGGAGGGGTGGGATCTGAAGGGGGTGGGGTGAGTTGGTCATTGGGAGTATTCTTGAAGCTGTTGTGGATGTCGGAAATTTTGTTGTAGAAGAAGGAGGATAGCGCATCGCAGAGGTCTTGGGAGTTAGTGATGTCGTTGGATGCTGCGGGAGGGTTAGTGAATTCTTTGACGATATTGAAGAGTTCCTTGCTGTTGTGAGAATTGTTGTCGAGACGGTCCTTAAGTGCTGATTTCTTGGCGGATCGGATCAGTTGGTGGTGTTTGCGGGTGGCTGTCTTGAGGGAGGCCATGTTATCTGAGGTTGGTTCTTTTCTCCAACTCTTCTCCAGGGTGCGGCATGTCTTCTTGGAATTTTTAAGGTCATCATTGAACCAGGGAGCTTTTTTGCTGGATGATTTCGACTGGTGTTTTTTCAGGGGTGCTAGTTTGTCCGCACTGTGGGAAATCCATTGCCTGAGGTTGGTGGCCGCTAGGTCTGGGTCCGTTGCCAGGGTGGGAGTGTTTTGGCTGAGTGATGTGAGGAGTTGTTCGGTGGTGATTTTGTTCCATTTTCTTCGGGGAATGGGTTGTGGACGGTTGTTGGCCAGGGTTGTTTTGTAGCTGAAGTGAACACAGCTATGATCCGTCCAGTGGAGGGCTGTAGTATGATCGAAGGAGATGTGCTTGCTGGAGGTGAAGATAGGGTCAAGCGTGTGTCCGGCTATGTGAGTGGGGGTGTCAACAAGTTGTTTGAGTCCGAGATTGGACAGGTTGTCCAGAAGGGTGGTGGTGTTGATGTCGAGAATGTTGTCAAGGTGGTAGTTGAGGTCTCCTAGAAGAATGTAGTTCTCGGAGGCGAGGGCGTGCGGGCTGACTAAGTCAGTGATGTCGTCGCTGAATTGAGATTGGGTACCTGGGGGCCTGTAAATGAGGGTTCCTCTAAGTGTGGTCCTGGGGTCGGTGTGGATCTGAAAGTGGAGGTGTTCGGCGGTTGCAAGATTGTCGTCAGAGCTGGTTGTGATTCTGATGGTGTTTCTATGGACGATGGCGATGCCTCCTCCAGTTTTTTTATTGGTGCGGTCTTTTCGAATGATCTTGTAAGTGTCCGGTATGGCTATGGCGATGTCGGGGGCAGAAGATGCATTCATCCATGTTTCAGTAAGGAAGGCGATGTCAGGTGACGCAGTGTCGATTAGGTCCCAGAGTTCGGTTGCATGTCTGTGGACCGAGCGGGTGTTCAGTAGGATGCATTTCAAGTCGTTGGGTTCGGAGCTGTGTGTGGAGGAAGTGTGTTTGGTGAGGGTCCTGACGCAGTTGAACTTACAGGAGAGGCAGGAGAATGGGCCGTGGGTACGTCCTGGGGTAGCTTCGCAGCAAAGTGGGGTGCGTCCGGCGTTGAGGGCGAAGAGAGTAGCGGCATCATAAGTTACTCTGGGGGGTTGGGAGCGGCATAGAGCAGGGGCACGGGCGCTGGGCGCGGTCCAGGCACGGACGGGCGTAGACGGGCTTACCTTTGGCGCACCTTCGGCGTGGCCGTAGCGCGTGGACGCTGCGCGTGGGACCATCTGACATAAATGGACAGTGGAGGGGGCGGAGCGTGGGAGGGTCAGCTGGGAGGCGGTAGCGGGGAGGCGGGCCAGGGGAAAGCACAACAACAAAATGGTGGGAGGGATTCAAAGCGAAACCCAGCGCAATGCCCGCAATGAAGGAGGGCTTCCCAAAAATCAATACTGCACAAGCGCTATTATTTTAAACAGCAATTCAGTCAACAGAGCTGCGATATCACAAGCGCTATAAAGTACAATGCACAAGCTCTCACACAGGCGCTATACACTACGATGCACAAGCTCTACCATAAGCGCTATAACTACGATGCGGTTGCGCTATTGATTTACACAGCAATTTAGTCAATTCAGTCAACAGAGCTACGATACCAGACACGAGTGCTGAGTGAAAGTGCTTCAGCTGTGGGAGCGTGGGGGAGCGACCGTTCGGGACGAGGTCCAGGCGGTCACCTGGAGGAATGGGCCTTCGCTGGCAAGAGTGGCTTGAAGACTTCGAAGACTTCATGCTAGGGTCCCACGTGACGGAAGAAGATCAGAAATCAATCGCTTTGCGTAACCTCATAGGAAAGGAGGTTGGTCAACTCATAAAAGAACTGCCCGTGGGAGATGCTGGGCCATACGCCAAAGTGCGCGACGCACTAAACAGGAAGTTTCTACACAAAAAGAATGTTGACTATAAAAGGTACACTTTCAACCTAGCCTCACAAGAGAAGGAAGAACCCATGAGCACGTTCATCACATGGCTTCGACTGTTGGCTCGATATTGCGAATTTGACACATTCTCCACTGAAGATGCTCTCAGATTACGCATCATAGAAGGATGTCAATCGGAGTCACTAAGAAGGCGACTTCTAAAGAAAAACTATACCTTAGATGAAATTGAGGAGATGACTAGAGTTCATGACCAGGCGGAAGAACACACCAAGAAGATGGAAGCAGGGCGTACAGAGAAGCGTGAACAAGCCTTCCGGCTTCAAGCTCGTACCACCTGCAGATCCTCTCATGGTAGACAAAGATCGTCTAGACCTAAAATTCATCATCAACACACAGGTCGCAGACGTCACAGCTCAAGCAAAACGGACAAGAGACGGGAACGTCAGCTCAAGTGTTATAGATGCGGATATGACTTCCCTTACGCTGATGCATGTCCCGCCCTTGGACAACAGTGCCGGAAATGCGGGAGAGACAATCATTTTGAAAACATCTGTGGAGAATATCGAAGAGACAAGCAGAGGGAACCTGGCAGGTCATCTCGTCCAACGACTACGCGCCATCACGCCAAAGCGGTACAAGATCGCCGAAGATCATCCACTGGATCCTCACAATCAAGTGGAGCATCCCACAAATCGTATTGGTCCAGGAGATCGCCATCACAAGAATCGAGGTCACCATATCCTGTGTCACAGGACAGCGACGAATACATCTGTATAGTGGCATATCCTGAGCAACTCAAGAAATACCCGCGACTCGACATCCGTGTGGGTGAACATGCGACTACGTTTGTGCTTGACAGTGGGGCCTCCCTAAAGTACATTCCAGTGACAGAATATCGCAGGATGAATCCAACCCCTCCACTGAGCCCGGCACACATGAGAGTGTATACCTGGATGTCAAGAAAACCACTTCCCTGCCTAGGAAAGTTTGCAACCACTCTCACCTACAAGGATCACACTGTGCCCGCTCACATACATCTGATCGACGGACCAGAAGCAGATTGCCTCCTCAGCCTTCCCACAGCTGAACGACTCCGACTGGTAGAGATTCTCTACAGTGACAACGATGACCCAGACATCATCCACAAATTTCCCAAACTATTCACAGGACTCGGAAAAATGTCTCGCTGTCAAGTGCGGCTACATATCAATGAACAGATAACTCCCGTAGCTCAGCATCACAGAAGAGTCCCATTTTATCTCCAAAGCGCCGTCAAAGAGGAATTACAAGAACTACTGCAAGCCGACATCATCGAACGAACAGATGGACCCACCCCATGGGTTTCTCCATTGGTGATTGTGCCAAAAAAGGGTACCCCGGATAAAGTGCGCCTCTGTGTTGACATGAGGGTACCCAATACCGCCATCGAGCGAGAACGACATCCTGGGCCGCATTTGAGTGACATGATTGCGTCCCTCAATGGAGCTCAAGTATTTTCCAAGTTGGATCTTAACAAAGGGTACCATCAACTTGAATTACATGAAAAATCACGGTACATCACCACATTTGCTATTCATCTCTGACTTTTCAGATACAAGCGGCTTAGCTTTGGGGTCTCTTCTGCAGCCGATATCTTTCAAGAAGCCATAAGAAAGACTATCCACCACATTCCAAATGCCCTAAATTACAGCAACGACATCCTGGTTTATGGTGCAACAGTGAAGGAACATGACACGGCACTAGACAGGGTTTGTCATGCCCTGCTGGATGCTAATCTTACTCTGAACAAAGAAAAATGTGAATTTCATAGGTCCACGCTGAAATTCTTTGGACACATTTTCTCAGGCGCAGGAATGAAGCCTGACCCTGAAAAAGTAGCTGCCTTGAACGACACCATGAGCCCTCAGGATGTAGGAGATGTGCGATCCTTTCTAGGGATGGCGAGCTACTGTGCCAGGTACATACGAGACTATGCCACCATCAGCTATCCACTGCGTAAACTCACAAAACAAGGGCAGCCGTTCCAATAGACAACGCAATGTGAAAAAGCCTTCCAGGAGATCAAAAGGGCGGTTGAATCTGCCAATAACTTGGCCTACTTTAATCCTAAGAGGAAAACAGAAATCACAGTTGATGCCAGCCCTGTTGGCATAGGAGCCATACTAGCCCAGTTTTATCACGACACTGACCAACGACACATTGTTGCATATGCCAGCAGAAGTCTTACAGACACAGAAAGAGCTTATTCTCAGCCCGAGAAGGAGAGCCTAGCCGTTGTATGGGCATGCGAACACTTTAACATCTTTGTGTATGGCAAACACTTTACATTGGTAACGGGCCCCCAAGCCTTAGTCACCATCTTTGGCAATCCGCGAGCTAAAATGCCCCCCAGGATAGAACGTTGGGGCCTCCATCTCCAAGAGTACACATACACCATCATACACAAGCCCGGGAAGGCTGCCAATCCCGCTGACTATATGTCAAGGCATCCAAAGGCCACAATCAAATTGGGGCCCTCCCTAGCGGAAGAGTACATACATTTTGTGGTAGACCATGCCAGACCAACTGCGGTTCCACTAGAAGCCATTCGGGATGCCACGAACCAAGACGCTCTTCTGCAACAGGTGAGACATCACATTCGAACAAATAGCTGGCGGCACTCAGATGAAAATGAGCTAGAGGAACCGAGTGCAAGACAGGAACTGAATGCATTCAACCATGTAAAAGATGAACTATCTGTTGCTACGGATGGACTCGTGCTCCGAGACCAGAGAATCGTCCTCCCCATGCAACTTCGCCAAGGCGTCATCAACGTGGCGCATGAAGGACATCTTGGAGTGGTGGCGACAAAGAGAGCTCTCAGAAAGAGTGGTTCCCGTTATTGGATCAGATGGTAGAACTGACACTAAAAGACTGCCCTCAATGTCAACTGGTGAGCCAAGGAGAGCCCCCTGCTCCCCTTCAGATGTCCGCACTACCCAATGGTGTCTGGCAATATGTTGCCTTGGACTTCTTTGGTCCTCTTCAATCAGGGAAATACATCCTAGTTATCATAACGAATACTCCAGGTTTCCCATCGCCCAGTTCGTCTCATCAACAAAGGCTACTATCACCATAGCTGTCCTCGATGAAGTCTTTGCTGCATGTGGCATACCGAAGACAATCAAAACGGATAATGGGCCGCCATTCAACGGGCAGGAGTTTGCCAAACATCTTAATTTCAAACATCGCAAGATTACTCCCCTATGGCCGCAGGCCAATGGGATGGTCAAAAGATTTATGGCCACCCTGAAGAAGACATTCCAACAAGCGGCGCTTGACAAGAGGGATCCCCAAGCTGCTTTAAATGAAGTCATAAGAGCATATCGAACAACCCCACATGCTACCAATGGCAAGTGCCCTGCCACCCTCATGTTGGGGCGATCTTTAAGGACCAGGATACCTGCTCTGGATGATGCCCTCCAGTCTAACACACGTGAACGTGATCATGACGATCTTGCCATAACTGATCGGAAGAACAAAGAGAAGATGAAGTCATACGCGGACACTCGGAGGAGAGCCCGAACTCCGTCCATCCATGAAGGAGACTGGGTACTGGTCAAAGAAGAGCAACAAAGAAAATTGGACTGTCGATATCGAGCTGAGCCGTTATTAGTCACTCAGCAAAAGAGAACTATGATAACCGCGGAATCCGAGAACAAGAGGATCACAAGAAATGTGTCACACTTTCAGAAATGTCCTTCTGCAGTCTAAGATGCTCTCACTGCTCCAGTGACAGTCATGCCTAGTGAAAATGCAGCAGCTGGCAGCACTCAATCAGGGCCTGTACGTCCCGTTGAATTAGAAAGTGAGAGTCCAGAAGCTCATCTTAGACCACGACGAACCATCCGAAGACCAATTGCTTCTTTACTGGTAATGATGAAGACGATGTAGAAGCAGATGAGGGAGAGGAGGAGGGATCTGACACAGACACAGACTTGGCTACCACTGAAGGCTCCGATACAGACTCAGAATTCTCCTCACCCCCTCCTGAGAGCCATAATGAGGATTCAAATCGAGAATCATCTGAAGCAGACCTAGAGACTGTGCGGAGAGGGCGAGTGAGGAAGGCAGATAAGATTAAAACTAAGACTAGAGTGCGCAGTAGAGTTAAGAATCTTCGAAGCTCTACTCGACTATCAACTGTCAAAAAACTTGACTGGGACTATTCAGCCTCCTCACAGTTATATCAAGATGGAATTAGCAGTCAACAGCATCATAATTCAGAAGCAGGAGGGAGGAGTGACAACCCTAACTCTAACTTTAATTCTAACTCGAATTTTGAGCTACTATTTACCACTTTAAAGCAAATCCAGGGCGAGGCAAGGGCCGAAAGCCGAAGAGCAAAGCATGCTAACAAAAAAATGCAGGGTACACTGCGAAAGATGAATAAACTATACACAGAGGTGGTTACTAGAGTCACAGAGGTGGAGGAGAGGACAGGAAAGCTTGAAGACGATGTGGTAAAGCTACAGGAGACTAAGCAGAAACAAGATCAGACTTCTTCAGACGTGCTCTGGAAATTAGAAGATTTCGAAAATAGACAGAGACATAACAATATAAGACTACTTGGGGTGGAGGAAGGGAAGGAATGGGAAGATATACGGGCATTTGTGGTTGATCTATTGAAAGGGGCATTTCCAGAAATGAACCGATGGGATTGGGGGGCGTGGCTACAGCGCCGACCGGGATGGCTGCGTGAGCGAGTTGCTCCGCGCCATGCCCCGTCTCTTCTCCTGTTGACCGTCGCCCCGAGTTGCCTGGCGGCTGGATTCGTGGCCCAGGGGGCTGGCGACCTGTGGAGGAGCGTTTGGCTCCGTCGGGGCCCTGGCCGGTGGCCGCGGACGGACCTGGTGCTCGGCGCACTTGGCGAGCGGACAAAGCCAAGATGGCGGCGCCGACTCCCTGAGAGCTCCGGGAGCGGAGCGGTGTGGGGCACCGGTGCGGCTGTGGGCTCCTGCGGAGCACTTGAGCGGCTGTGAGCAGAGCGGGGGCCCGTCGGAGCGGACCCCGCGCCGCAGGGGAGACCGGCGGAGCATTGCCGGTGTGTGCGGCGTGTGTGGTGCCCCTCCCCCACCTGATCCTGGGACGGCAGAGGAGCGGAGCCTGCACTTGCGCTGGGCCGGCGGGGGCACTGCTGGCCTGGGAGGCCGCCCACACACTGGCTGACCCGTCATAAGGGCCAACGGGACACAGGAGTGGACAGCTAGCTGGTGGAGCGCTGGGGGGGGCGGCCGCCCACGGCGACTCGACATCCAGGGGCCCGGTGCATTGGAGGTGGCTGTCGGCCCGATCGGAGGCGGGGGTCCCGCCCGGTAAGGACGCGCCGGGCTGGTGGCGTGGTGCCCCACGGCGCGTAGTGTCTCGCGGGGGCCGGGGTTGCCCGGGGCCTCGCCTGCTTCGCTGGCCGCCCCTTTCATGGACTCTGCTCCCCCTAGCCCTGGTGGGCTGCGGGTGTTTCCTGAGTAACTGCGGGGCGCCGTGGAGCGCGCTTCCGGACTGGCTCTGATCGGAGGATTGTGCGTGGGGTGCAGTTGACGCCACGAGCCCCCGCTTGTCCTGAGGATTGGTGAGCTGCGCTCGTGGGGGTGCTCCGCTGGGCGTTTCTGGTGGGCCTCGCCTTTGTCCGGAGGGGCTGCTCGAGTGGCTGAATAACTGCATCCAAGATGGCCGCGCAGGGAAATGGCGACGCCGAGCCATCTGGACAGGGGAGCCGGAGGCCGGAGGAAGTGGCTGGCGGCTTCCCGACGGAGTCCTCGCCGCAAGAACAGAGGCTCAACCTCCGCCTTGACGCAATCTTAGCCGCGATAACCGCTACGAAGGAGGAGCTGCGCCAGGATATTGCGCAAGTGGCGTCCGGGCTCGGCCTGTTGAGGGCGGACCACGCCAAGCTCTCGGACCGGGTGAAGTCCAATGAACAACTGCTCCAGGAACTGAAACCAGCGGTGGTCACGGCGGAGCATAAACTTGATGACGTTGTCCATCGACTGGCGACTTTGGAGCGTAGGGTGGAGGACGCGGAAGGTCGCAACCGCCGGAACAACGTGAGGGTGGTGGGGCTTCCGGAGAAGATTGAGAAGGATGATGCAGTGGCCTACTTGGAAGACTGGTTCCGCACTGTGGTGGCGCCTGAGGGCCTGTCCCCCTTCTTCTCCCTGGAAAGAGCGCATAGGGTGCCCGCGAAGCCTCCCCTGGAGGGCCGACCACCCCGGCCGGTGGTGGCCAGACTGCTGCACTATAAGGATCGGGATCTGCTGATCCAAAAGGCGAGAGATCGTGGGCCCTTCCAAGTGGACAACAGCAAGGTGACAATCTTTCCGGACTATACGCAAGAGGTGCAGCGGAACAGGGCTTCTTTCCTGTCGGTGAAAAAGGAGCTGAGAGAGGAGGGGATTCAATACTCCTTGCTTTTTCCAGCCAAGCTGCGGATCATCGTTGACGGCAAGACTCAATTTTTCCAAACGCCCGATGCAGCTTGGTCCTGGCTGGAACTGTATCGTGCGGGGACGGATCGGGCGCACAGGCCAGCCAGAGATCGGGAACAACCGGTCAGGGTCAGGAAGTCGCAGCGCATCCGCTCCCGGAATCGACGTCAACGGGCCGAGCGAGAGGCGCAAATGCTGGCCGATAGACGGAGTGCGTTGGAGGCCACAGCGAGCATAACGGGATCGCAGCAAGAGGACGCCTCCAGGGGTTCGGCTTCGGAGAGTGAAGGTTTGAAGACTGGTGATGAGGACTCAGAGGTGGGGGGAGCGCAGGGGCCGGAGGTTACTCCACAGACATCCGATGGTATCTTTAATGGATGAGGCTTGTGGCGGCTGGACTTTGGCATGGCCTGGACGCTCCTGATTTCTATTGGACTGCCAGGTATGGGGCTGCATTGGCAACACGGGGCTATGGGCGCGGGGTGGTTGCTCTGTCATCCTGGTTCGGGGCTCCATAGCCCTCATCAGGCCCTTAAGGTCTTCTGTGGTGTCGACCACAGATTAGTGTGATGTGTGGGGTGTTTGAGGTTTGGAACGGGGCTGAAGCTGGGTTACTAGGCCCTGTCCTGGGGAGGGGGAGGGTGGGAGTTGCAGGGGATGTTTTGAGGGGGTTGTACAATTGCTGCGATGCGGGTCACATTTATTGGCGTGCGCCACTGTTGGGTTTGATGCTCTATGGGGACGTTACCTAATTTGAAATGTGTCACATGGAATGTCCGGGGTCTTCGTACTATGGTCAAGCGCCACAAGGTGCATGCCTACTTGGTGAGGCGGGGCGTTCAGATAGCAATGCTTCAGGAGACTCACTTGACACAGCAGGAATGCGGGGCATTCCAGAGGAGGTGGCGGGGTCAGGTGTTTGGCACGACTTACTCGGCATTTGCCAGGGGAGTGTTGATATGGGTCAGAGCAGGCACGCCATTCCAGGTCACGAGTCAGAAAATAGATCCGGAGGGTCGTTATGTAGTGGTGGAGGGACGGCTGTATGGAAGGGAAGTAGTGCTGTGTAACATCTATGCCCCCAACGCTGAGCAGGCCCACTTCTTTGAGAGCTTGTCGCGCTCACTGGCGTGCTACTTAGCAGGCCCTATCCTCCTGGCAGGGGATTTTAACTCCATTACGGATGTGCAGTTGGACAGGTCACACCCGCCTTTGGTGGACTCCCCAGTGCGCAGACTTGCGACCCATAGGCGGGACTGGCAGGAAAGATGGGGCTTGGTGGATGTATGGAGGGCGCAGCACCCCGACACTCGGGATTACTCCTATTTCTCGGCGCTGCATGATTTGCATGTTCGTTTGGATTCGGTGCTGTGTTGTGAGTCTCTGGCGAAGGTGGTGCGGCACACTGAGTACTTGTCTAGAACCATCTCGGACCATAACCCGCTGCTGATTTCAGTGCAATGGCAGTTGGCGAGATCGGCGGTCCCCACATGGCGACTCCGCCCGGAGACGTTGGAGGACCCAGCGTTCTGCGATACGGTCCGTCAAAGCGTTGACGACTATTTCGCGATCAATGCTGGGTCGACGGCGACCAGAGCGAATGAATGGGATGCGATGAAAGTGGTGGTGAGGGGGATATGTATGGGCCGGTTTCTGACTGTGAGAGGAACCGTGCTGTCTGACCTCGCGAAAGCGGAGACAGAGCTGAGAGGGGTGGAACTGCAGCGTCCGGAGAAGCCAGAGCTGCAGGACAGCCTGTTGCGCGCTAAGGAAGCGGTGGCGACTGAGACTGAGAGACTGCGGTGCTATGACTATAAGTTGTATGCGGTGAAAGTGCATGAGGAACGTGATAAGGTGGGCACGCTCCTTGCGAAGCTGGCTGATCCGAACCCTAGGGGTTGTCCGGTGCTGAGTATACGAAAGGGGGATGGGGTGGTGGTCTGCTCGCAGTCCGCGGTCCTGGAGCGCTTTCAATCCTACTACACGAGCCTCTACACCAGCCACCTCGAAGTGGAAGCCACGGACATTAGCGATTATTTAGATCAGATTCCTCTGCCGGTATTGGATGAGGGAGGGGCCCAGGGTATAGGGGGCCCTGTCACCCTGGCCGAAATTAGAGGGGCGATTAGCCATATGGCGCGGAATAAGACCCCTGGGGTGGATGGGCTGCCGATCGAGTTCTACGCCAAATTTATCGAAGTGCTGGCGCCCAGGCTGCAGGCTGTGTATGCGGAGGCGAAAGACCTGGGGCGACTGCCTGATTCTATGACGGAGGCGCTGGTTGTGCCTCTGCTGAAACCGGGCAGGGATGCTTTAGATGTCGCTTCTTTTCGTCCGTTGTCTATGTTGACTGTGGATTATAAGATTCTGAGCCGTATCCTGGCCACCCGGCTCCTGCCATTGATGACCTCTTTGGTACATAGGGATCAGGCGGGATTCATCCCCTCCAGGAGTACCTCGATGAATATCCGTCGGCTGATCGGGGTCATTGATAGTGCTGCCTTGTCGGATCCGGGCCCGGTGGTGCTGGCGGTTGATATTGAAAAGGCGTTTGATAGTTTGGAATGGGATTTTTTAGATGGTGTGCTGTTGAAGTTCGGGGTTGGGGAGGGGTTCCGGGGCTGGACAAGAGTGCTCTATTCATCGGCTAAGGCACGGGTGCGGCTAGGGACACTGGTCTCCTCGGTTTATCCGGTATGTAGGGGCACGAGGCAGGGCTGCTCGCTATCCCCTTTGCTCTGGCGATGTAACCCTTAGCGGCACAGGCAAGGCTGGGAGTTGTTTACGACGGGATTGCGCAGGGACTTGACTCGCATTATATATCGTTGTACGCTGACGACTTATTACTGTACCTGGCGGACGCTGGAAGGGCTCTGGAAGGCGCGGTGGATATGCTGGGCAGGTTTGGGAGGCTTTCAGGCCTCAGGGTGAACTGGACTAAAACTTGTGTGTTTCCGCTGCGGAAGGCCACGCTCTGCCCACAGCTCACGAGGCCGGTGGTGTGGGAACCATCTTGTTTTCTGTACTTAGGGGTGCGCATCTACCATGCCACGGCGGACCTCCTTGAGGGGAATGTGGGGCGCTGCATTAGGGCGTTGAGAGGCAGTATGGACTTCTGGGCCTCCCTCCCGCTATCTGTACTGGGCCGAGTGGCGCTGTTGAAAATGGTAGTGCTCCCGAGACTGCTCTACTATTTTAGAACGTTGCCGGTGTGGATCCCGCAGGGCATCTTTCGGGAGCTGAGGACGATGGTGACTGGTTTTCTCTGGGGCCACGGTCGCAGACGGGTAGCACTGACCACCCTGCTGAGACCCAAGTGTGAGGGAGGGATGGCCGTCCCCGACTACGAGTTGTACTATTTGGCAGCGCAGCTCCAGGTCCTGACGCAGAACGTGGCCAGAGAATTCAGGGGGCCCGAGGTTGGCCGGGGGGTCGGCGTTCAGAGGCATGTCTTGTCGTCTATCGTGATGCAACAGAGACTGGCCAGTAGGGAAGTCACGATGGAGGAGTGGACACTCAGATTGTGTTGGAACAGATATATGAAAAGGGCTGGGAAGCGCCGGCCGTACGCCCCGGAGATTCCGTTGGGAATGCTCACTGCCTTACCGCACGGGGGTGATTGGTCCCAATTGTTGGAGTGGGAGGACCTGGGCTTGCAGATGGTAGGTGACCTGTATGTGGATGGGACGCTGGCCCCGTTCCAGACATTGCAGGAGCAGTTCGGCCTGCCGAATGGTTCCTTCTTGCTGCATGCGGCAGTGGTCGCGGCTCTGCGGAAGCACTGGGGGGGCGGATTAGCTGAACCGGAGGTGTCGGCGGTGTGCCAATATGTGGTGATGGCTGCGGGCACCGTCAAGGCGGTGACCTGCCTCCACAATAGGATGCTGAACGAGGGTCTGGCTCCGTTGGTCGAGTTGAAGTCGCGTTGGGAGGCCAGCATCGGTAGGCCAATTCCGGACTCTGTTTGGGGTCAGGTGCTATACAGGGCCTGGAAAGAGACAAGGAATGCGAGATTCCAACAGGTGCATTATTTTGTGCTCCATAGGGCGTATTTGACCCCGGAGAGGTTACGTCGACACTTCCAGGTGCTTGACGCCATGTGCCCGAGATGTTTGGAGCCCGAGGCAGATTTTGACCACATGCTGTGGGGTTGCCCGAGGTTAGGGGACTACTGGGCCGAGGTGGGAGACCTCTTGAATGCTGTCACGGATCGGGAGGTGGACTTTGACATGGCCGCGTGCCTGCTTCTTTGGTTCCCGCATACCAAAAAGACCAAGGTGACGAGTAAATTCATTGGGTTGGGCCTGATACTGGCGCAGCGAGAACTCACTTGGCATTGGAAGTCTAAAGAGGGGCCGTCTGCACGGAGGTGGAGGAACGAGTTGGTGAAGTGGTCGGGCTGTGAGAGTGTGTCACGAATGCGCCAGGCGACTAGAACGGGTAATGAGAAGAGCTTGGATCTGGCACGGTCATGGGAGATGGTGGTGCAGGCATTGAGGGACCACTTGACTGAAGGCGACGAAACTGATCACTTATGAACAGGGATTCCATGTGACCGCTTGTTTGTTACAACTTCCTGATAGCTGTCACCCTAGAGCAGGAGGGGCTTGGAGATACCCGCGTTAGCAGCAGTTGGGGGGGGGGGGGCTTAGAGTAGGAGTTGTGGGATGGGGTGGGTTGCCAGCGACTTCCCGGAACCGGATGGCCCAGGAACGTAGTCGTGTTGATATTGTGATATGACATTGAAGTGACCTGGGATTGGGTGGGGAGGAGATGGTTGGTTGTTTTGGGATAAAAGCAGAAACGAAGTACTACACTTGACCCGTGTCCCGCATAGGGCATGCACCGAGGTACCTCCAGCGAACTGCTTCATTGAAGCGCCGCCCAGCCTCCGGGATGTGGGCTAATCGGCTGTGTATTACGTTGCTATAGTGCTGCATGATGGGACCCGCTGGTGCATGGGTTGGTTTGTTGGTTGTGTTTCTTCCTGATTCTGCAATAAAAATATATTTAAAAAAAAAAAAAAAAAAAAATGAACCGATGGGATTGGGAAAGTGAGGTGCAGCGAGCCCATAGATTCCCTATGACACAGAAAAGGGATAACACGCCTAGTAAATCACGTGCAATTCTGGTTTATGTAGGTAATTTTCTGTTCCGAGAGGAGATAATGAGTAAGGCGAAACCGCAATCCAGACGAACATATAAAGATATATCTTTTTTCGCACGACCTGATTTCTGCCACACTACGGTTGAGAGGAGGTGGCGCATGAGGCAGTTGATAACACCTTTTCAGAATATTGGTTGTGAGGCTTATCTAATGTTCCCTACACGTCTCGAAGTAATCCTTGATGGACATGTAAGAGTCTTCTATTCTGAAATTATGGCTCAAGAGTACCTCACCTCCCTTAGAGAGAATAGGGAGCAGAATAGACAAGCGGTTTCAGTCAGGGAGGTGCCTCGGAAGAGGTAGTGAAACTAAATAATAATATTTATTGTTAAGTATTGGAATATTGGAAGTATGATATAAAATACTTTAAAAAAAAAAAAGAAGAGGGGGAAAAAGACTGCCAGAGTTCCGTTGGTGTACAATATTTTCATTCTTCTCACATTAGGGTTTTGGGGGTCAGGGATTGGGAAAAGGGGACTCAAGAAGTTGAGGTTAAGATGGGAGAGGGGGAGAGATGTGACGACCCAGGGGTCTCGGCTGTCAGATATAGGTCCGCCGGACCTATTTGCCAGTATGGGGGTGGGCATTCAGGGGGGGGATGTCTGGGGAGGGGGGTGGGGCGGGTGGAAAGGGGCAATGTACAGGGCACAGGGCACAGAGTATAGCACAGAGTATAGCACAACGAAAAAACAGGTGAACATATATTGGTTAAGAGACAGCGGCACTATATATCAAATTAGAATAAAGGCTGATAGCTCAGAGACAAAGTGGTTCCTAATTACTTGTATGGGTTTATCAGAAAGGAAAAAAAGTACAAAACTTAATGGACACTAGATTTGTAACATGGAATGTCTGTGGGTTGAATGACTATCAGAAGAGACAAAGAATCTCAATTGCCTTAAGACAAATGAATGCAGATTTTATATACTTGCAAGAAACACATATCATGGCTTCACAGGCACACCTGTTGGAGCAGCTGGGGTTTCATGTAATAGTATACTCTCGGCAAGGTACCAAAACTAGAGGAGTAGCTTTACTGTCAAGGAATAAGAATGTATTGGTCAGAAAGAAATTGGAAGATCAATGGGGGGAGGTGGGCATTGGCTGAATGTATGATAAATGGGGAGTGGACTACACTGGGGGTCGTATATGGTTCGACAGAAGATGATCCAGAGATTCTACAGTTTTTAGATACGGAACTTGCTATGTGGGCCCCTCGCATTATTATGGCCGGGGATTTCAATATTAACGGGGCCGACGGTTTAGGGGTAGGCTCTTTTGGGAGATATCTAGGTAGAAAAAAAAGAGTATATCAGGCATTGTCTAACCTATTAATGAATAATGTTTTGACAGATGTGTGGGGGAAAACTAGATCAGATAAAAAAGGATTTACTTATTATTCAGCTCCACACCAAATCCGTGTAAGGCTGGATTATTTCTTTGTCTCAAATGTATTACTTACTAATCTAAAGATAGATAGACTCCCACGAATTCTTAGTGATCACAACCCACTTATTTTATCATTAAAAGTAACTGCAGGAATGAGAAATGAAAGAATGTGGACTTTTGAAAGGGGTCTCTTACAGGATGATAAGTATATACAACATATGTCAAAGTGGATGAAAGACTTTTTTGAATTTAATAGAGGAAGTGCACCCGTAGGAATGGCCTGGGATGCCTTTAAGGCAGGGGTTCGCGGAGAGACCCTTAGTTTTAGCACATTTAAACGGAGACAGGAGCGACATAGGACCAGTTAATTAGTTAGGGCAGCCCTACATGCTGAGGAGGAGCTGCATCAAGCTGTATCTACAGGTGTAGCAGTGGAACAAGCACTTATTAATGTGATGAAAGCAAAAAGTGATGCAGAAGAAGAAATCGCGAATAAGGCAGCTGAGAATTGTACGATTAAAAGGGAGCGATGTCACGAGTTTAGTGAGAAAGTGGGACGTATTTTAGCTGTACGCACTAGACAAATAGCAGCGTCAGGAGAGATAAGAGAGATCAGGGATACAACCGGTGGACTACACACGGATTCGGAGGAAATCCGAGAGGTGTTTAGGAGATTTTATGAGGTTCTATATGATAATCAGCAGCCTGCTGACCCTAGGGAGTTAATTGAGTATCTACAGGGAATCCCAATGGAAAAACTTACAGAGGAGGAGGCAGAGGGATTAGAAGAACCTTTGGACTCAGCTGAGATTAAAACAGCTATATTAAATCTCCCTTCAGGGAAAGCTGCTGGCCCTGATCAGCTTCCTATGGAATTCTATAAATCATTCTGGGACATACTAGGAGACGATTTGGTTAAAACAATACAGGCAGCCCAAATAGGGGAATCTATCCCAGGCTCATGGGGAGGAGCTGACATTGTGTTAATCTTAAAAAAGGGAAAACCTGCCTCTGACCCCGGATCGTATAGGCCGATTACATTAATGAACACTGATACCAAAATCTACTCTAAGGCACTGTCAACAAGACTTGCTAAATATATAGGGAATCTTGTAAGTAATAATCAACATGGATTTATCCCTGGAAGGGGTACAACACATCATATACGTAAGGTTATTACTCTGCTCGATGTCACTGAAGTCACAGGAGACCCGATGGCGGTCATGTTGTTAGATGCCGAAAAGGCTTTTGATCGGGTCTCCTGGGACTATTTGTGGCATGTGTTAATGAGGGCAGGGATTAAAGAGGGATATATTAAAGCACTTCAAGCTTTATACACTGATCCAGTTGCCTCTATAAGAGTCAATGCAGGTTCTACTCCGCAATTTAGGATTAAACGGGGGACGAGGCAGGAGTGCCCATGCTCCCCACTCCTTTTTGCAATGTATATGGACCCATTAATTCGCAGGATCGAGATGTACGATAGAATTACACCCTTGTCCACTCATTTGGGGGAATGCAAGATTCTTGCATATGCCGATGATGTGGCAGTAATTACATCAAATCCCACGGAGGCTATCGGGCAGATGGAGATCGAGGCTCGGAGGTTCGGACGTATCTCGGGATACGCTCTAAATACATCTAAGACGCAAATAATTAAAAACTCTCATACATATTGTAACGATATCCGAGTTGTACAAGCAGGGGTGTACCTTGGAGTGAATATCACTGCTGATCTTGATAGGTTAGTGGTAAAAAACATTGCCCCAATAATCACTAAAGTAAGGAAGGAACTAGATAGACTTGATAATTTACACCTCTCAATTGTTGGTCGAACAAATATTGTTAAAATGTTGGTTCTCCCAAAATTTTTGTACATATTTAGAGCTGTTCCACTAACTTTTGAAAACAAGTGGTTTAAGATCTGTGAACATATGATTAACCGGTTCATCTGGGCTAAGGGAAAAACTAGGAGAGCGCTCGGGTATATGGTACTTCCACGAGAAAAGGGAGGATGGGCGCTACCGGATATAAAGCTATATTACTGGGCATCAGCATTACAATATATGGTGGGTTTGCTGGGAGGTGCAGAGGCAGAAGGGCAGGATGAATTTGGTACATTAGCTATCTATGGATTAGCTATGGGATCGGAGGCAGAAAATCTACTGTTGAAATACACAGACGCAAGCTATTTCAAAAGGACAAGATTTAAGACTATCCTAGCAGCTCACAACATTTGGAAAGCATTCGCCAAGAGATTTGGTATAGGGAAGTACAACGCATATACAAGAATCAATGGTAACCCTACTCTTCCTAGTGAGGTCTTCTTTGACGCAGTCTTTAAAGAGTGGGGGAGGAAAGGAATTCAGAAATTCGGCGATATTCTAAACCCACGAGGTATGATGCAATTTTCAGAGCTATAGGCAAGTTATGGCTTAGAGACTAGACAATTCTTTAAATATCTCCAAGTGAGAAGCTTTATTAATAAAAATAAGGGTGGTGGTGCGGGATTTGCGAAGAACTCAATAATGGAGGTTATACAAACTGGCATAAATTGTACGATTAAGAGGTTTTATTCAGAACTGTTAAACTTGAAGAAGGATGATTTGGAGAAATGGGTGGATAAATGGGCAACTGGCTTAGATAAAGGCCGAGACCAGTTTTCTTTATCATTAGATATGGGTAAGAAATTACTGTGCACAGCTTCATTACAGTCTCAGCACTATAAAACGTTGTACCATTTGTATTATACACCAGCCAAACTTGCCCAATGGGGAGCGACATCAGGTACCAGATGTTTTAGATGTGATAATTCAGAGGCTGATTTAGAACACATTTTTGCATTATGTCCTCGCTTGGAGACAACAAAGAAAGATATAGAGAATTTCTTAAATAACGCATTAGGATTAGAAATTGTATTAACCTCATCAATAATACTGCTAGGAGTTGTAGCAGAGGGGAGGACACGGGGCGGAAGCTTTATATTTTTGGCAATGGCAGTTTTGAGATTATGTATAGCCTCGGCATGGCTTGATCCCCTCCCCCCGACGTACCATCAGTGGTTAGCTAAATTACTGTCAATTTATAAGTTAGAAATTGCTATATATGCTAGGAAGGGGAAGAAGGGAAGAATGTTGGGCGTACAAATCTGGGATCCGATCACACGATGGAAAGAAGGGAATGTTAGTTAATAGATGCCTTGCTGCTTTGTTGCTCTTCTTTTCTTTTCTTCTTTTACATATCTTTTTTCTCCCTTCTCTCTCCCTTCTCTGTTCTCTTTCATTACTGTTTTCTCTGTGCCTCTGCACTTAATTATAGCTTGATGACTAGGTTTTTTTGGTTAGTAGGATTGAGTTTAAGATTGTAATTTCAAGAAGATGCCTCTACGTATGAAATAATCACTGCTATATTACCTACTGGCGGTCGCCAGTAGGTATATATAGTTAGGATTTTTTCCCTATGGGATTTTTGAAAATTCTATGTCTAATAACTTTGGCGTTTGTGGACGGAATTGGCTGAAATTTTCAGCAAAATGGAACATTTTGTTTCTGAGCAGCCCCTGGAAATTTGGGGGGAGTTGGTCCAGGGGGGGCCGAGAAAAAAGGGGGGTCCCAAAACGTGTTTTTAACATTGAGTTTTCCATAGGGCGGTTAGCCTCACTTTTAGCCCGAACGGCTGAATGGATTTGCACGAAACTTGGCAAAATTGTAGGGACTGGTAGCCCGATGTGCCTTTTGTAGGTCTCAATATATGTGCTGCAGTGGATTTTGAGAAATTAACGTTCAAAAAAAGATATATATCTGTAAGCGCGGACCAGGCAGCGCCCCGGTTCGCGTACTTGACGCGTAACGGAACTTCGCGTAGCGAAGCTGATTGGCTCTCCGGTGTCTGTCAACATTCTAAACAGTCCGGAGCGGCCGCCATCTTGTCTCTCGGTAGGATCGAGAGACAAGAGGAGGCCAAAACAAAGGGGGAAATAACTATAAGGGGGCATAGTAGATCCTCGCTGACCCCCTAGGTTTAATGTGGAGGTTTTAAAGGGGCCCCGCGAAGCAAAAAAAAAAAAATTTTTTTTTTGTTTTTTTTCGTGGTTAGCGCCCGGTACGCGAACCGGGAAGCGTTCTGGGGAGCGTACCACAATGAAAAATGAATGATAGACTTTTCAAATGCTGTATGTTAATTGATTGTTGGTTTTGTTGATTATTTTTTATTTTTTTTTATTTTTTAAGCTTTTTTTATTGTGTTTCATAATTTATTAAACTTTCTAACATTTCATTGTCAGAAATTTCATAATAATCATGGAATATAGATTGTAGTCTCTGAGGTTGTAAAATGTCCTCATTTGCAAGGAGGTTATCTACTGCTTGTACACATTGCAGTAGTTCTTGGTCCCAAGTTTCATCCATAAATTCAATCTCATTTGGATCAATGATTTCTGTGTTGGACTCTGGAAGGACAATTTCAAATGAAATGTTTTGTTCACTTTCCATTTTCCCTGAAATGTGCATAAAAAAAATATATATTAGTAGAGGGGCACTGTTGGGATTATTTTTAGATAGGCAGTTTTTAACAGAGAATTTATCTTTGGGCAGTGTATAGTATCAGAGTGGAAGTAGGAATATAAAAAAGTGTATCTAAATTTATAAGTACTACAGAGGGATAGTATATATCTAACAGAAAAAGTTTGCCATATTAACTTAAAGTGCAAAATATACTTCAGTTATAAAAATAACAACTTACCTTTAAAAAGAAGTTGAAGTTATTAATGAAAATCCTATTGAAATGTACACCAGGAAGTAGTAGTCAAAATGGCTGTGTTTCCTTCTCTTCCTTTATATATATTCGGGTACATAACCAATCAAATGTCAGGTAAAAAAAGTAGAAAATGAAAGTAACATTTTAATTGGTTGTCAATTCCAACATTTCAGATGTGTTTTGTGAAGTAATTTACCTCACGGTATTTAGAGAGGTCTACAGGCTAAATGGCTAAATGGAATTCCAATCAAATTTGTGAAAATGGTAGGGATTGGTATGTAGTATGAGCTAATCTATACTTGGTGAAATTGTCTCAAGTGGCTTTTCTGTGAACTACTTTGCCACCTTTTTTGATGGTGCGCTTCCCAGGGAGCGACCCGGTACGCGAACCGTTGAGCGCCCCGGTTCGCGTACCTTAAGCGTTCCGGGAGTCCACCATTTTGTGTTTCGGTCGAATTAAGATACAAGATGGAGGGCAAATAATGTTCAGAATGGGTAGAAGGGGGCACGGTAGACTTATCTTGACCCCCTAGGTTTTCTGAGGGTGGCTGAGGAGGTTTATATGTGCGAAAAAAAAACATTTTTTTAAAAAATTTCGCGAGGTTAGCTCCCGGTACGCGTACCGGGTAGCGCCCCAGGGAGTGTACTTTGTTGAAAATTAGTGAAAAAAGTTAGAGTAAAATAATAATTGTGAGTGATTAGATGTAGGGTAGCTCTGAGAAGAGCTTTTGGGTTTATGGTACATTTAGGTACTTATAAGTAGGTACCAATGCACATTCTTAAATTCAGAGTGAAAACTCTGTTGCCCTCATCTGAGAAGTGAACTCCATCTCCTCTGTAGATATCTTGCATGTAGTAACGCAAGTTATTGTTGTACAGGGAGCCCATTCCATGGTCTCTCATGTAAGCTGAAACAGATTTGTTTACATGCTTCCTCGACTTCTCAATTTGTGGACAAAATTGGTTTGACCACCTCCATTTCTGTCTTTGGCATATATTTGAATATACCAAGGCAGTCTGAGGAAAAAGTGCCATTAATTGCTCAAAGGTGTCCTTTAAAAGCATTTCCAGACCTACACCAGTCAAAGTGCCCAAGTCATTACCTCCACAGTGCACAATTAACAGGTCAGGTTTTGGCAAATGCATAAAGGTTTTCACCAATGGTATCAATTGGTGACATTTTAATCCTCTGTGGCCAAACCACTTAATTTCCACATCTTGTAAATTGAGGTTAGGTAAATTCCTGCTTTCAACGTACCTTTGAGCCCAGTGAATATAACTATGACCAACAATCCAGACAGAAAACATGGTGAGAGAAGGTTCTCCTGCAGTCAGATGAAGTGTGGCAATGAAATGGCAGTTGAAAAAATGAGAGTTTGAAATGAAAAAAACTGTGGAGTTTCTGTGTTCATGAAGTAGTAACAGTGATTGGTGGATTTTGATTGATGAAAACAGAAAGTTAGGGTGTACAGATGTGTTGTTTGAAAGATGTATTTTGAGTGGTCAATAAAAAATCATTAAATGAAAGAAAGCACTGGATATGCAGGTGCACTGAGAGTTCAGAGTTCAATTGCAACATTGTTGTGTGAACTTGCAAACACCAGAGTTTTTCCAAGAGGTGGTTGCTATGGAAAATAGGCAGAAAGGGCAGAGGGGGAAGGGTTTTCATTTGAAAAAAAGTGAGGGAAGAGTTTTGATTGGGTGACATGAGAAATATGTGTGAAGAATTACAGCATTTCTGTGCTTTTGATAGCTGCAGACTCTGGAGTGCATACCTTTTGCTCTGCTGAAGACAAATTGGTGTGTTTCTTAGACTGTTTTCAAACTGAAAGTATTTGCTAAGGTGAGAAAATATTTCTTTACTTTAGATAGAGAATAGTGTGCTTTAAGGAGAAAATTATGATTTATGTGGCGCAAATTGCTTGTAAATATGCTCTCACATGTGCATGGAAAATTTTGATTTTGAATGTTTGTGTTACATAGCCATGTTAAAAGTGACGCAACCATGCTGGAAAGCCAATCAAAAAATGATTTCATGTGTTTTAATGACATTTTAAGTCATTTTCTGATGTGCAGTGTTTAGAAATTATGATTTGAAAATCGTTTTTGTGGAAAAGGAATTGTTTTTAAATTCATGACAAGGATATAATGGTGTATGGTTCTTTATAAGGCAATTGACTGTCCCTGATGTTATTTTTCTCATTTTAGTGTAAGACCTTTCTCTGTGGCGCAAATTGCTTGTAAATATGCTCTCACATGTGCATGGAAAATTTAGATTTTTAATGTTTGTGTTAAATAGCCATGTTAAAAGTGACTAAACCATGCTGGGAAGGCAATCAAAAAACGCTTTCATGTGTTTTAATGACATTTTAAGTCATTTTCCCATGTGCAGTGTTTAGAAATTATGATTTTAAAATCGTTTTTGGGGAAAAGGAATTGTTTATAAAATCATGACAAGGACATAATGGTGTATGGTTCTTTATAAGGCAATTGACTGTTCCTGATGTTATTTTTCTCATTTTAGTGTAAGACCTTTCTCTGTGGCGCAAATTGCTTGTAAATATGCTCTTACATGTGCATGAAAATTTTAATTTTGAATGTTTGTGTTACATAGCCATGATAAAAGTGACCCAACCATGCAGGAAAGCCAATCAAAAAACGCTTTCATGTGTTTCAATGACATTTTAAGTCATTTTCTCATGTGCAGTGTTTTGAAATTATGATTTGAAAATCGTTTTTGGGAAAAAGGAATTGTTTTTAAATTCATGAGAAGGACATAATGGTGTATGGTTCTTTATAAGGCAATTGACTGTCCCTGATGTTATTTTTCCCATTTTAATGTAAGACCTTTCTTTGTGGCGCAAATTGCTTGTAAATATGCTCCCACCTGTGCATGGAAAATTTTGATTTTGAATGTTTGTGTTACATAGCCATGTTAAAAGTGACCCTACCATGCAGGAAAGCCAATCAAAAAACGCTTTTATGTGTCTTAAGGACAATTTAAGTAATTTTCCCATGTGTAGTGTTTTGAAGTTATGATTTGAAAATCGTTGTTGAGGTAAAGGAATGTTGTTAAAATTTATGTGCGCCATATGCCCCCAAATTTCTTTTTCAGGGTTGCAGCAGGGTGTTCTTGAGACACCCCTGCACCTTTGGAATAAATTCCTAATTTGTGATGAGCAAATTGTTAATCGCAAATTGCACCTTCATTTATATGAGCCTCCTAGCCCATGGAAATGAATGGGTAATTTGCAATTAGCAATTTTCTCAAAGCAAATTTGGAATGGTAAAGAATCGCTATTTATTCCTTAAAATTCGCTTTTTTGGAAATGCAAAATAGTTATATGATACATATGGCGGTTGATGTCTAACAAGATAAGAAGTTTACGGATACATTTATGATGACTGGTGCAATGAAGTAGAAATCACTTACTTCATTGGTAGGCCTTTACAATAAATTATCTCCTCTGTATTCTTCATCAAGCGTAACTTTAATCTGCAATCCTGAGTAGGCCTCACCTTAAACAAACCTCTGGATAGGCCACATCTTATTGTCATCCTGAATTAATCATTTAAAATGCTAGGGACAGATTTATGATAGGTGTATACCTCTTTTGTGCCACTTAGAAAACATTGTCCATGGGGAAATGACTTCAAATGTCCTTAAGACACATGAATGTGTTATTTTAAAACGTTTGCAATTTTTTTGGGTCACTTTCAACATGGCTATGTGTCTGAAACAGTCAAAATCTAAATTTGCAATGCACAGGTGGGAGCATATTTACAAGGAATGTGCTTCATGGGGAAAGGTCTTATAATGTAATATGGGAAAAATGACATTAGAGATACTGAAATGCCTTATAGAGAAGCATACACCATTATGTCCTTGTCATAAATTTGCAAACCATTACTTTTCCCCAAAAACGATTTTCAAATTATATTTTGAAAACACTGCACATGTGGAAATTACTTAAAATGTCAATAATTCAAAATTTGTGATTCCTTAAATGCAATGTATCAAAAAAAAAATATGTAAAAAATTATATTAAGGATTTGGAAACTACCACCAACTTCTAGTTTGTGGTAATTTGCGAATTCTTTTCAAAAAGCATTTTTTTCAAAAAAAAAAAAAGGTCCCATATGACGCCCATACATGCCATTAGGGCATGTAGGTGTGCCATGTGCTCCCAAATTTCTTTTTCAGGGGTGCAGCAGGGTGTTCTTGAGATACCCCTGCACGCTTGAAAAAAATCCTATTTTGTGATGAGCTAATTGCTAATCGCAAATTGCAACCTTCATTCCTATGAGCCTCCTAGCCCATGGAAATGAATGGGTAACTTGCAATTAGCAATTTGCTCATTGCAAATTAGGAATGGTAAAGAATCGCTATTTATTCCTTAAAATTCACTATTTTGGAAATGCAAAATAGTTTGATGATACATATGGCGGTTCATCTGTAACAAGATAAGAAGCTTAGGGATACATTTATGATGACTGGCGCAATGAAGTGGACATTACTTACTTCATTGGTAGGCCTTTACATGTATTATCTCTTCTGTATTCTTCATCAAGCGTAACTTTAATCTGCAATCCTGAGTAGGCCTCACCTTAAACAAACCTCTGGATAGGCCACACCTTATCGTCATCCTGAATTAATCATTTAAAATGCTAGGGACAGATTTATGATAGGTGTATGCCTCTTTTGCGCCACTGTGCGTCACTTTTATGATGCAGTGGCGGTGCAAAAGATTTCCTATGAGGCGACAAAATTACAAATTGATGCTTTTAGGCAGATATGTCATGGTGTAAAAAAAACGTACCACATGAAACCGATGCAGCAGTGATGCAAAAGATGCACCATGTCGCAAGACAGGCCTCACTTGGGGCCATATGTATCAAGCTAATTAGCATTTGCAAAGATCAAAATTCTATGAATTTCGGCCTTTGCGAATGTTAATTAGACAAATGGTATGTATCAAACAACTTTGATGCAAAATAAGGAGTAGCAAAATTTGCTATTCCTTATTTTGCGATTGCACTGAAGCATTTGTAAATTTTGTGACTACTTAAATGCAATGTATCAAACAAAAACTATGTAAAAAATGACATTAAGGATTTGGAAACTATTGTGGTAAATTAGTGGTAATTTGTGAATTCTTTTCAAAAAGCTTTTTTTCAAAAAAAGAAAAGGTGCCATATGACGCCAACACATGCCCTTAAGGCATGTATGTGTGCCATATGCCCCTAAATTTGTTTTTCAGGTGTGCAGCAGGTGTTCTTGAGACACCCCTGCACCCTTGGAAAAATTCCTACTTTGTGATGAGCAAATTGCTAATCGCAAATTAAACCTTCATTCATATTAGCCTCCTAGGCCATGGAAATGAATGGGTAACTTGCAATTAGCAATTTGCTCATCGCAAATTAGGAATGGTAAAGAATCGCTATTTATTCCTTAAAATTCGCTATTTAGAAAATGTAAAATATTTTGATGATACATATGGCAGTTCATCTGTAACAAGATAAGAAGCTTAGGGATAGATTTATGATGAGTGGCGCATCACCAGGGATGTGACAGTCATCCTGCGCCACTGTTCCGCCACCCATGTTGTGCTGCATTTACAATGCGGCGCAGCATGGGGCAAAAACGGCACAGATGCGTGACGCATCTGTGCCGTAAAGGTGGCGCATTGCTGGAGTTGTATCGTAAGTGCGATGCAGCTCCAGCAAGGCTCAGGGGTGCCCCATCTCTACAATGCTGCGTCAAGACCTATGCCAGCTTCAAGCAGGCGCAGGGTTTTGAAGCAGCTTTCTCCTATCTGATTGTAAATGCGGCACACCATGGGTGGTAAAGCAGTGGTGCACATTAACTGGTGCATGCCTGGGGATGTGCCATTTAATATAAATCTGCACTTTAACATTTGAGTATGTGCAGGGGACACAGAGTCGTTGAGGCTTATCCAAGGTTAAGAACAGATGAGTCCTGTTCAGTGAAAAATTAGACATAGGCTTCACCTGCTCAGCATCGCTGGACATGGCTAAATAATAGCTGCAAAATGTTACTCTTGTTAAATAATTTTACTATTATAATCTGTGAGATTTGTCTCTTACTCTGCAACATCTCATTGTTGTTATCTTTCTTTAAAGATAAAGACAACCTCAACATGAGCGACAATCTGCAATCAGTTGATTTTGACCTCATCATTGAACTTGTAATTGAAACATCAGTGGATGTTGATCCATTGGATGATTTAAATCCTGAGGATGAAGAAGAGCGTGATGAGGATGCAGATTTGTCCGAATTATATGATATAGGATGGGAAGCTGACCTGCTTGAGCCTTTGGAATTATAAACATTTATTTTTAAAATTTATAATCAATAAAAAGTAAAAAGGTAAACCGTTTAATTTAAAAATAAAGACACCTTCAAAAACAGGTTATGTGTAGTGTCTTCAATAAAATATTAAAATATGCTCATAAAATTAGATCAGATTCACATATAAAATAGCATAGGTAACATAAATATAAATGTCATTTCTTTTCTGGTATTTCTGTATTGTAAAAATGGCAATGACTAAAAAATCTTCAAATTAAAATGTCAAGTAGTGTGTTATGTTTTTGATCACTATTACTGATTTACTGTTTGATAATAATGTTTATTAACATTTTTTATTATATTTTTCCTCAGATTCAACTGCAGATCATTTCAAGATTTCAATATGCCTACAATACTAAGACAGATAAAGGCTGCAAAACGTCAAAGACAGCAGGAGAAAAAAAAAACGCAGCAGTCCTCTAACAAAAAGATTTCTCAAGCCACGAAGAAAGCACCGGGTAAGAGCTCTAAATATTTCATAAGAAATATTTGTAATAAAAAAAATATTACTACAGAAAATGTTTCAATCCATAACACGAGAAGTAAATCAAATGGAAAGAAAAGGACAAATGAAAATGTTACTGCTAGAGCAAGAGATAAATCTGTGCATGATAGTAGAAGGAAACAACAGTTTAGGGAGATTCGTAAACGAATGTTCCGTAACAGGATAATTGGCAATTTGTTAAAAAATATTAAGAAAGGTCAACAGAAACTAGTTTTTTATAAGAGAAAAAAAAAAGTTGAGAAAGTTATTGATCAGGCATTTGAAATTAAACGTAAGTTATTTATTTTGATAATCAATAGAATTAGGAAGCTAAACAAGGCAATTTTTGATTTCAAAAGAAATAGTAGATGGAAGAGAATAGTTAATCGTAGTAATTTTTGTGAAGTTTTTTCTGGAGAATGGATACATAGTTCAAGCTGTGAGGCATTTTTTAATGAAGAGAGTTATTTCCAGGATAATGATTTGGTGCATGCAGTTGACATCAGTGGTCGTGCTTATGAAGTGAAAGATGGTTGTCCAGTTGAAAAAGAAAAACTTGTGACAACAGAGGCAGAAGAGTTGTTAGGTAATGAGGTTTTAGGAAGACGTGCTAAGGGTCCTGTGTACACCTGGAAGTGTAGTAGTATTTGCAGTGTGCGACAGGATTCCATCAATTTGCTTTGTGATTTTGTACGGTCATTTAACAAAAAAAGTTTGAAGCAGAAAATGAGGTTGTTGCAAGAATTAGATCCTTGCAGAGTAAGAGAAGTGACAGGTTTGCATGGTCATTCACTGGCTTGTCTATCCAGGAGAGTATGCCAGAGTGTTTTTCATCATTTCAGGATGCTAGCAGTGCATCATAACAAAGTGAGGAAGTTAGTTAGACTGTTGTATTATGCTAAGAGTCCAGCAATTATGCTGAAACAATTATGCGCTGCTCTTTTGCATGGTTCTGAAATAGATGTGAAGAATATATGTGAAGAAATTGAGTTTTGTTACTTTGGAAGTAAAGAGGAGAATGTTGAAATTGAGCAAGAAGTAGAGGGTCATTTGGAAGATAGTGTACATGTTTCCAGTACAGATAATTTCCAGAGGGAAATTGCGACGTTTGACATGAAATCAAGTGAGAGGCCTAATTTCACTTGTGTGTGTTGTAGACGCACTTATTATAAGAATCAGACTAAGTTAGTGGATTTATATGCAAAAAGTGAAAGGGAAAATAATAGTGAATGGAAGGATTTTGCAACATACTTGATGGTAGAAAATTGTTTTGATTTGGGATTGGATCAACGTGTGTGTACTTATTGTTGTAACAAATTAAAACAAAACCAGATGCCTGCTAGAGCAGTTCATAATAATCTGGAATTGGTTGAGATTCCTTCTGAATTGAAGGACTTAAATACTTATGAATCTATTTTGATTCAAAGTATCCATCCCTTTCAGGCTATTGTAAGAATGGAGCCAAAGACAGGGAAATTGCCTCCATCAGATTTACAGAGAGGATTAAAGGGAAGAGTTGTTTATTTGCCTCTAGATTTCAAGAAAAACATTAACACAATTGGAGTAGAAAAAGTGGAAGAGGAACCTCTGGTTATCTTAGTTAATGGGGTTCCGACAAAGAATAAGAAAATATGGCAAGATTTAGTAGATGTTAGGAAAGTTAAAAAGGCAACATTGTATTTGAAAAAAAATAATAAATACTATAAGAATGTATATGTTGCAGAAGAGGAAGTAAGTGAGGAAGAGGATAGCGATTTGTGTGCTGGTCAAATTGAGAAAGTAGAACCCTCTACTAGTGAGGAAATATATGAACATTATAGTGTTCATCCTTTGCATTCGAAGGAAGTCATGGGGAATGCTATTGAGTTGTTTCAAATGAAACAAGCCAAAGGGAGTCCCATTAGTGTTTGGGAGGAAAGTTTGGAAGCTCGGTGTTTCCCACAGCTTTTTCCAACAGGTCAGGGAGGAAGATATGATGAGCGACCTCATCAAATTCCTGCTTCTGAATACCGGACTTTGCGATTGTATGCAGGAGATGCTAGGTTTCGACAATGCATTCCTTATTTGTTTCATCTCCTGTTTGAAAGCGATCTGTCTGGACTGTCATATGCAGTGAACCACATCTTGAAAAGTGGTATACACATGCAAAACATCTCGGCAAGTGATTTTATGGATAAAGTGAATGTCCAAGATAGTATTTTGGATTCTCACCTGATTAATCTCATGGCGTGTCAGCGTGGTACTAATGAGTACTGGTACCGTCGTCATGGTGATTTAAAATGTATGCTGAGGAACTTAGGTACTCCCACATGGTTCCTCACTCTGAGTTGTGCCGAGTATGGCTGGGAAGACTTACTTCAATTTCTACGAGAGGCAAATGCTAACGTAGAAAACATCGAATTCAAGACACCCGGAGAACTGTGCTCTTTGGATCCAGTCAATGTATGTAGGTACTTCAATCATAGATTTGAAGCTATGATGTCTTTCATCATGAATAAGAAGAATCCACCTCTTGGAGAGGTGTTGGATTTCTTCTGGAGAAAGGAGTACCAAGCAAGAGGTGCTCCTCATATACATATGTTGCTGTGGATCAAGGATGCACCTAAATTTGGAACGGATCCAGAAGACTCAGTGATGAGTTTCATCCAACAGTATTCTACGTGTGCTGTTCCAAACGCAAAGGAGAAGAAAAGCCTAAGAGAAAAAGTTCTGCGTTTCCAAAGCCATCGATGTGGAAAGTACTGCCGTCGTAAATTCCGAAACAAAGACAAGTTCTACACCAAATGTCGTTTCGGCTTTCCACGACCGGTGATTTCTAAAGGAAGAGTAAACAGTTTGATGTCTTCGCTGCGACATAATGTGATGAAGAAATCACCTAAAAACACTTACAATTTGAAGAGGAACGAAGAGTCCAAGTACATCAACGACTACAACCCGGTGATTTTGTCCATGTGGAATGCTAACATGGATATACAGTTTGTGGCTGATAACTGTATGGCTGTGGCTCGGTATGTGACGTCTTACATCACCAAAAAAGAGAAGACAGAATTGAAGGATATGTGGGAGGACATTTCCCATGAAAAGAGCCTCAGCAAGAAGTTGTACAGTTTCAGTCTGAAGATGTTGTCGCATCGAGAAATCGGAGCGTACGAATGTTCTGACCGGTTGTCTTCAGCAAGTCTCTATGCCAAGTCCAGGAGTATCGTTTGGGCGAGTCTTGGTCTTGCTGCAACGCGTAATCGAGTTCTCAAACCTGTGCGGGAAATTGAGTATTTGGCGGAAAAGGAGCCAAACAGTACCGACATTTTGAAGACAAACATGTTGGATACATATTATCCAAATCGAAGCAGTCACCTAGAGAATGTTTGTCTGTATGAGGTTCTGCAAAATTACATGTTCAAGAGGAACATCAAAGAAGATACTGAGAAAGGAGTGTATGCTGTAATAGGAAGTGAGGGATGTCTGGTCAAGCAAAGAAAATGCCACTTGATAAACCATCGAAAATTGAGTGGCGAATCTCCTGAAAAAAAGGAGTTTTTCTATTTAGCACTTTTGCAACTTTTCAAGCCTTGGCGTGCAGAAGAGGAACTGCTTGGAGATTTCCTCTGTTACGAAGACTCTTTCAATGCCGCCAAGGAGACCATAGAATGTCCTGCTTTTCCCAAATATGTAGAAATGTTGAATGCGGAAATTGAGCAGGAAGCAACGATTGCAGCCGAGATTGCCAGAGACAGTTCTCAGGACAGTCAGAGTTCTGCTTCATTGAGTCAGGATCCACTAGGAGGACCTCTTATTGAAAATGAAGCTGCCACTGCTATGAATGAAGTGGAAAGAGCCATGGCACATGCTCAAGAGGATGCGGTTAACTTAGAAGAGTTGGAAAGGCAACTCAACGTTGAGCAGAGGAAAATATATGACGAAGTTACCATGCAAATTGATCATGGATTAAGTCATGATAAGAAAGAGTGCTCATGTACGTCGTTGAAGCCTGTCCGACTGTACGTGAGTGGAGAAGCGGGAACTGGAAAAAGTTTCCTCATTAAAGCAATTTCATGCTATTTGCAGGAAAGGACAGAGTCATCGCTGTCTTGTGTTGTCACTGCTCCAACTGGACTGGCAGCACATAATATTAAAGGGATTACTTTACATCGTTTACTGATGCTGCCAGTGGAGCATGACAACAAATTAGAATATCACAAGCTATCTGGAGATGCTTGTTTTGAAGTTTCAAGAATCTTGAGGAAAATGAAACTTCTTATCATTGACGAAGTAAGCATGGTTTCCAATGTCATGCTTGCCTTTGTGCATTTGAGGATGCAAGAAGTTCTCAAAACAGAGTATGATGTGTTATTTGGTGGCAAACACATCATTGTTTTCGGAGATCTTCTGCAGCTGACACCAGTGAAAGGGCAACCTGTGTTCAAAATGCTCACGCATGAAGATACCAGGAAGTGCCTAGGCAGCATTGGCAACGTCAATATATGGTTAAACTTCAATTATGCTGAACTGCATGAAAATATGCGTCAGGCGAAGGATGAAGTTTACAAGACTATTCTACAAGATGTTAGAATTGGAAAAGTGACCGAGCATGGGAAAGAAGCTTTACATGCACGATTACTGTCAAATTTGTATCCAGAACAAGATGTTGTGCCTGAGAATATTTTTCAGAAAATTACTGATAAGAAATCTGGAATATGTTTGATGCCAACTCTTGCAGAATGTGCCAAATTCAACAACAAAATGTTGAATTTAGAAAAGCAAGAGATTGTGAAACTGGAAGCTATTGACAGAGTAGAGCATATGGGATCAACAATTATTTTGTCTGAGAATCTGAAAACAAAATTGGATTCATTAGAGAAGACTATATCTAAAACTGCAGGTTTTGAAAAGACTCTGAATGTGTGCTTGAACTGCCGTATAATTTTAAGAAGGAATTTACATGTTGAAAGAGGTCTGGTAAATGGGTCAATGGGTAATGTTGTTGATTTTGTAAAATACAGAAATAGAGATGGAATTGAATTTTTAAAAATTAAATTTGATGGCATTGAGGAAGTACAGCTAATTGGTCGTTGCTCTGCTAGATTTTTGCTTGTGAAAGACTTATATGTTCGCCGTAAGCAGTTTCCTGTTTGCTTGGCATATGCGGTGACAATCCATAAATCGCAAGGTTTAAGTGTAGACTGTGCATTGGTGAATATTGGCAGTTCTGTGTTCAAGGAGGGTATGGCATACGTGGCATTGTCACGAGTTAGAACTTTATCGGGATTGTACTTGATTGAGTGTGATGTCACAAACATTTGTGCGGATCTAGATTGTGTTAAGGAATACAATAGGTTAAGAAGAGAGTATGCGCCACATTTGCCTCAGTATCCTTTGTTTGAGAAACGTGTGGTAGGCCGGAAAAGAAGAAATGTGACCAATACTGGGGAGGTTGTAGCAAAAAGACGAAAAGTCGATGAACCTAAAATTACAAGCAGAAACAAAGAGGATTCTGTTGAAGATGTTGTTGGTTTTCAGTTTGAAAACAGTTCTGGTGTCAACTGCTATGCTAATGTAGTAATTAATGTTTTGTTTTCTCTAAAAAATGTAAAAGAAGAGATTGTGGTCAATTCTGATCAAAGATTTTGCAGTTTGTTAAATTCTGTGTTAGAGAAATGTACCACTGATAGAAGAAACATAGAAAGTGTGTCTGAAATTAGAAATCTGTTAGATAGATGTTCAGGCCAAACACAATTCTCTCAAAATATTCAGCAAGATTGTCAGGAGTTTTTAATGTATATGCTTGATGTATTACATGCTGAAGGTGTAGATGTAGATCAGCTGTTTGGGCTTTCTTATCAATGGCAGCATGACTGCGAGAACTGTATGGTATCAAGTACTACTAGTGTAGACTCAGAAAGATTTATATATTTAACTTTGCCAGACAGTAAATCAGTCTCCTTTAATAAGCTAGTAAAAGCTGCTAATCACAACATGGAGTGTAGCCAATGTAAATCTGAAATGATGTCCACTTTATTTATACGAACATATGGCCAGTACGTCATTTTAATGTTCCAACGATGTAGGCCTGATGGAACAAAATTGACAACTTTAATAAAAAATTTTGTAGCTTCGCAGTTGTCAATATCAGGAAGGACTTTTGTAACTACAGCAATTATATATCATGACGGCCCTTCAATATCATCAGGACATTACACAGCTTATTTAAAGTCTAGAAATGGCTGGTCATTCTGCAATGATTCTGTTTTAATTTTCAAAAAAAAATTGCCGTATGACCTTAAAAACTCTTACCTGGTGTTTTTAAAAACCAAAATTTTAGGGAAATAATCTCAGGATGTGCTCTGTGGAATTTCAAGAAGTTCTAATGGCTCCTACACAATTTGGCCTTGAGGATAAGTGTAGTTCAGAGACATAACTTCTAATCATAGGATTGGACATCATGGAGATATATGTGCACTTTGAATGAGTTCAGAAAAACTGTTTCTTTTCATAAGCTAATTGAAGCAGCCAATCAAAACATGGAGTAGAGGGAATGTAAGTCTGCAATGCTGTCTACTGTTTTACATTGCTTTGTGATTAAAAGTGATGTAGAGAATTAAATAATTGTACTACTCATAGAGGTAGTGTAAGTCTGCTTCATATTAAGCAGTATCAGTGTCATAGGAAATGTAGAACATGACTGAGCAAGAAGGGGAAGATATTACTATTCCAGGATTGTGAAAATGATCTTCAACATTTTAATTGTGAAAGTTGCGGAAATGCCAAATGATGGGATTGGCTTACAAGAAATCCAAGAGTTATAAATATCTCTGACTAGATTTGGCCTTGTGGAAAATAGTGGTACAGAGCAAGAAGTCATTTATTGCATGTAACGTGTTTTAAAAAACGATGGAGGTTTTCTTTCAGAAAGTGGCGGGCTGAAAGTAATAACAGCACAAAAGAGTGTAAGCTGTTCATAGGACATCCTTGGACGTCATGGAAAGTAAGTTAACTTTAAGGAGTTCTGAATTTTAATTTCTGATGTTGTATGGGTTTTTTAAACACAATCATTTTGATTGTGTTTTTTTTTCCCCGCTGTTACATGATGAATACCTTCAAGTCACTGTTTTTAGTGAATTTTGATACATTCTGAGAACAGCAAAAATAAACCATTTAACATGTATAATTAATTCTGTACTGTTTGCATTTATGATGTATATGTAGAACTGTGTAGGAGGCATGGAGAAGGTGAGTTTTCTGTAAGTGTTAAATTTATTGCATGCAGTGCTGCACTTCTACGTATTCTTTCATATGCTGGACTACATCTGCACAATGAGATACCTAAGCAAAGGAAACACAAGTGATGTGATTGTGAAATGAGCAAAATAAATTGCACATATTTCAATTACATCACCTGTGTTTCCTATCATTACGAATCACATTGTGCAGATCAAGTTTAGGTCTGTCCAGGGAAAACATAGGAGGTTTCTACTTTGTTGAAGAGTGCAGTGGACATGACTCACTTCATTGGTAGACTTTCACAGATATTATCTCCTCTGTACACTTCAACAAGTGTAAATCTCATCTTGAACTCTGAGTAGGCCTCACCTCAAAACAAATCTCTGGATAGGAGACATGTTATTGGCATCCTGAAGCGACACTTTTCTGAAACAAGAGCAATGCAAAAGATGCACCATGTTTTAAGATAGGCCTC